>NC_056737.1:1463447800-1463618039 GCF_019279795.1 Protopterus annectens
TTTTCTGCTAGTTCTTGTGTTAGATGGTGGTCCATTCTGTTGAGTTTGTTGTAGGGGTCCATGGTAGTGGGTCTAGTCTGGGTACTTTTTGAGATCTGGGAAAATCCTGGTGTTTGTTACTTGCTTATTGGAGTACATTCACATTGTTCCATGTCGAGGAATATGAATAGTGTCGGCTATAGTGGGGCCTGTGTCTGGGTTTCCTTGGGAAACAATACTTGGGGGTGTTGTGGGGTTTTCTGATCTAGTATGTCTTGATGGATTTTTCTAGGCTTTCTTCCTCTGATCATGGTTTCAAAGTTGCTGACTCTCTCTCTCTCCCTCTCTCTTATTTCTTCTGTTTCCCTTGGTTCAACCATGTTTTCCTCAATTTGCATTCATTCCTTTTTGATGTATTCCAGTTGTTCCTTTTTGTGTCTAAGTAATATTCCCACTAACTTCAGTCCTATTTCTTCCAGGGCTTTCTTCACTCTGTTATCATCTTCTGGTCCATGTTTTACCACATGGGTTTTTGTACAAGTCAAAGACCCCTGGGAATATATATATATTTTTACTAAGGCAGTGACTTAAATAAACTTCCTCCCATTGTAGATTATTTTCCAGGGACACATGGCTGAACTCTCTAGATTCACTAGCTTCATGGTCATCTGTGCCAACTTCAGCAAATTCTTTAGGATCAATTGCAATTTTGTAAAGGAACCTATCGAGCTGAGATGATCTGCTAGTCCCTGTTGCCATGGTTGTGCTGTCGCTGAAGATTGTAGGTTGGTGTGGGCACAATCCTTAGCCAAAATGGTTAAGGGCTTAACAAAAGAAAACCAAATAAATAGTACTTTCCAAACCAAATCCTGGAGGTAAATCTCCTTCATGTGGTTGAGGAGTCAACTTAGAAATCCTCTGTGAAAAACCTCTGCAGTCTAAAAACGCAAGGCTTACAAGAAAAAAACTAGCAGTGTCCCAGTTAACAATGTTTTCCTCAATTTGCTTTAGTTCCTATTGGGTGTATTCCAGTTGTTCTTGTTTGTGTCTAAGTAATATTTCCACTAACTTCAGTCCTAATTCTTCCAGGGCTTTGATCCACTCATTTATCTAAGCACCATGGCTAACTGGGGAAATTAGAGCCCTTCTAAAGTCAAGGGATAAGGCTTGGAGAATTTGGAAGAAATACAATACTAGCCTAACCAAACAAAGTTACCTACAACTTGGAAATCAGGCCAAGAGACAAACTAAACTCAATAGACAAAATTACTTCCTCAATATCCAAACCAAACATTCAAAAGAGCCCCAAAAGTTTTGGCATGCCATTAACACTCTCCTAAAACCAGGCAACCACTCCCACTCTTAACTCCTCCAATGACAACAAGGACATTGCCTCCCAATTCAATCACCACTTCACAGAATCCATCTTAACACTATCCTCCCAACTATCCAAAAACAGCCCTACATATAACCCAACCAAATGCCCTGACAACATCCCATCCTTTACGCTCTCACCTGTTCCCACCTCAACACGGCTTGGTGTCTCCTAAAACTGAAACTTACCACCCTTGCCACTGACAGTCTATCAGCCAACTTCCTAAAAATAGCTGCTGAATCCTTATCCTAGCCTATTTCTATTCTTATCAATCGCTCCTTACAAGAAGCATATGTCCCACAGCTATGGAGGGTATCATACATTATTCCACAACATAAAGGTGGAAACTCTTACGAATACTCAAATTATTGCCTCATTGCCATTCTTCCCCCGCTTATCTAAAATACTAGAGAAATGTATACATTCTCAGGTAACACAATCCCTAAACTCATACCATCTCCTCTCCCCCACACAGCATGGTTTCCGACAACACCATAGCACAACCACCGCTCTGCTCTCTTTCACCAATGTGATCAACCAACACAGAAATAATAATAACTTTTTTATCTGTATTATTTCTAGACCTCTCCAAAGCATTTGGCATGGTTTCACATTCCTTACTACTAGACACCCTGACATCCCTATCCTTTGCCTCTTCCGCTATAGCCTGGTTTAAAAGCTGTCTGTCAAATAGGCAACAATCTGTCCAATAGCAAAGTGTACTATCCCCCTTACTCCCAACTACCATAGGTGTATCAATAGGCTCCATATTAGGCCCACTTGTTTTCTCCATATTTACCAATAATCTCCATACCACCACACAGCATGCTTCACTTATACAATACGCTGATGAGTCAACTCTTATCTGTTCAGCTCCATCACTTCTCGTCCTACAACAACTCACCCAGGAATCCTTTAGCTCTGTGGAAAGTTGGATCACTCAGATCCAACTTATCCTAAACCCTAATAAAACCAAATTACTACTTTTCACCCCCAACAAAACCATTTCCACCCCTCTGTCTTTCACTATTTCCTACAAAAATGGCACTATTATCTCTTCCTCTGACTATACCAAATTCCTAGGCATTGAAACTGATAAAAGTCTACACTTCAACATCCATATTTTACAAACTATCAAAAAAGTCTATAAAAAATGGGAACAGTATATAGACACAGGAAATCCATCTTGAAACAAGCACGGATTACCCTAGCCCAAACTCACCTCATGTCTACCTTAATGTATGCTGGCCCTATTCTTACCTAGCTTAGAAAACTTGACCTTGCCAGACTCGAATCATGTTATAATAAAATTGCCAAGTTTGTAAACAACTCCACCTTTAGAACCCATCATTGTCAGGCTCTAAGGGAACTGCAATGGCTAGGACTTCCAGCTACTAACCTATCACCAATTAGTCATTGCCTACAATGTGTTAACACATCCAGATAAAAACCCTGCACTAGGCCAACTTCTCACCCACTATAATACAAATCATCCTCTCCGATCGTCCAACAAACCCCTCTTCTGAATCTCTAGGTCTAACAATACTGCAGGAAAAGCACTGTTCTACCACTCCATAGCTAGAACCTGGAATAATCACCCTCCTGCTCTGGTTTCTGCCCCTACCTCTTCTCACTTTAAAAACTCACTTAGAACACACTTAAAGAATAAGTGGCTATGCCCATGTATTACATAAGTCCTGAAATTATTCCACTTATAAACCTCACTTCCTAATATACCTACTGTAATATATATTACAGTCTAGGTCTTCTCCTAATGCTGATTGAATTTGTATACTTATTCTGTTATTAATCTTGTGTAACTATTTTTGCCTGTATATATAGGTCTTGTTATGTCTTCTACTGTATACTGTATTTTAACATATTGTTTGAAAATTCTCTGTATACTGTATTTTAACATATTGTGTAAAATTTTACTAACTGTGGAGCTTTTCTCCCCAGGCCTCTGTTGAAAATGGACCTGTGTCCATTCAGACCATCCTGGTTAACAAATGTAAAATAAATAAATACATTTTATCAGCTTCTGGTCCATGTTTTGTCATGTGTTTTTTTACAAACATACCCTACATTTTAATCCTTTTTGTTTTATCAGTTTATAATGGTTTAAACTGGGAATTTAATTTGCTGGAAGATGATAGCCATGCCTAAGCAACACTTAGATTTATTTGTAACAAAGAAAAATAACTGTAGTATAGAAAGTGATAGCTTAAGGCATGAGTTTTTTTTATGGACTTAATTTTCCTTTTCCAGCACAGTTTATTGCACTTATGTTTAAGATTTTTTGAGTAGATTTAGAATCTTTCATTAGAAGCAATTGAAACACATCGGTTAAGTCTTTGGAAACAGATAAAACTTGTTTGGCAAGGCAGTGTTCTAGACAACACCTCCAGTAGTGATCCACCCCCCACAGATGGCAATGCCCACAATGGTGGACATGAAGAACACCCCCTCTGAACTCTGAATAATTGAAATAAATGTATGTTGTTACAGGTTTTAATATATTATCTGAGCAGCACTCATCTGCCCGTAAAGTAATATTTACAAATAAATATCTTCAGACAAGAAGCAACTTTGAAAGTCCTACTTTGAATTTTAACCACCTTTCTGTTGTGGTACTGCAAAAGATCTTTCCATCACTATATTATTTTGGAGAATGTGGTACTTCAACAGGGATACTGGTAGGTTTTTTCTCAGAAGCCATGAGTTTTTAGACTGGTGAAGTTTATCATCGAGTTTTTTTTTGGTTCCCCAACCATGGGAAGGGGCTTTACCTCCAGAATTTGGTTTGGAAGGCACTCTTTTTTGAATGTTTCATAAATCTGTGCAGTCCTATGCTTTCCTAATCTGTTTCATTTCCTCTAGGTTGCCATCCTCTCTCCTCTTGCCCACCTTTACTGCCTGTTCCTTTCTTTGCCCCCCCCCCCGTATTCTTTTTCCAGGTCTCACTGAGTACCACCAATGAGTCTCTGGTATTCTGCATTTTTGTATTAACTCTTTCATTTTTTTTAATATTTCCCCCCTTTTTCTGCATACCATATCTTCCTCATGAGCAATTCCACTTCTCCTCCAGATTTCTTCATTTCTATTCCATATGTTTGCCCGCACCTTTCTGTTCTCCATAGTTTTTGAGGTTCCCTTCACCCCATTACATGCATCCCTCTTCTTTTAGTGCTGATTCGTTCATGTTCTTTGGTAAGCTTCTCAGTTTCTCCCTCTCCCATGCTTTCTTTTGCTTAAACTCATTCTCATCTGCTTCTATCCAGTGAATGATGCTTTATGTCAGTGTATATGTTGTGATTTGTGAAAAAACCCTCTCAATCTTTTCCTATTCATTCTCCTTTTTGCCTTGCTCCTTCTTTTCCTTTTGCCTATATTTTTGCATTTGTTTTGTCCCTGAAGTCTATTTGTATGTTGCAAAGAAGGGGGAGGATTATTGGTAGCATCATCATCCTTGTATTAATTCTCCCAAGCAATATGTAAGTGTTCTCTCCCTCCTCTCTTGAGAGTATCTCTTAACTTTTTTCCAACTTCCTCTGGATTTACCCTGATAGCCTTTCTCACTATCTTTCCAATGTGGAGCTCCAGAAACTAGAGGAACTCCACCTATTTCATCTCATCTATTCTCTTTTTCGCCTTCCTTTTTCTTGAACTTATTACCACTGTATTTTTGTTGTTGTACTTGAATCATGAGTGCAAACAGGCATAGGGATAGTGGGCATCCCTACCTGACCCCGCTCTCTATCTTTGTTTCCGCAGATACCACACTATTTATAAATATTTCTGTTTCTGAGTCTTGGTATATGGCCTGTATCCAATGTACAGATTGTTCCCCTACCTGCCTTTGCTATAGTGTCTACCATAGGAATTCCTTCCTCACCATATCAAAGGCCTTCTTCAGGTCAAAGAGCACAATACCCATTCCATTCATGCTTGTTTTGCTCCATGTGCATAAATTCTACCAGATCCAAGCATTTTCTATGCCTTCATTCCCTTCATGAAATCATTTTATCCTGTGTGTGTGTGTGTCTGTGTATGTGTGTGTGTGTGTGTGTGTGTGTGTGTGTGTGTGTGTGTGTGTGTGTGTGTGTGTGTGTGTGTGTGTTATTTATTTATTTATTTATCTTTGGGCAATACCTCATCCAGTATCCAGTCTTCCTGCCAGTACTATTGACAATAATTTTGATATCTGCATTAATTAAAGAAAAGGCCATGTAATTTCCTAATATCCCCTTTTTGTTACCCCTTTAGGTATCATGACTATCCTAGCCCTCCTCATACTTTTATATATTTTGCCTGAGTCTACTTTTCTATTGTATTCCTTCTAAAAGCCTTCCACGTTTACATCCATCCCCATTTGTAAAACTCCAGGAGTAATCCATTTGGCCAACTAACTTTCTTGTCCTTCATATTTATTTATTTATTTATTATTTATTTATTTACATTTGTTGACTGGGAGAGTCCGACTTGACCATGGTTACAAATGTAGTTGAGATTCATCAGTGAACAATTGATGCAATCTGTTTTTGAGGTACATAACAGCCATTAGCAGTTGTTGCTACAAGAAGTTAGTATTATTTGGTAGGTAGCTGGGAACATGAATAACCAAGCTTGCTAAGAGTAGGTTGTTGATAGGGGGCTGAGAGAGGTAGTGGGTGTGGGGAGTTGATGGTATTAGAGGTATATGGCTTTCTTCATCTTTCTTTGTCATCCATTATTCTCTAGCTTCATTCTGTGACTTCTGTCCCTTCTTGTTGCTTGAAAATCCCTGTAGTATTCTTTGAATATTTTCCTAATTACCTGATTAGCTTGTCCTGTTCTAAATATTCTTTATCTCCTTCACTTATCCTTTGTATCTCTCTCTCTCACTGCTTGCTTTTTCTTGCATTTCTTGGCTAATTATTTCCTTGTGTCCCCCCATTATCCTGCTGTAACATTACTGAATTTCTTGCACTATTATAATTTTACTCTCCAGTTCTATTACTGCTGTTTCTATCATATGCAGTGCTTCCCTTCTACTTTCATTTCTTCCAGCCTCCTTCTATACCAAAACTAACTCTCTGTCCAGCTCCTCAATGACCCTTCTTTATTTCCTTCTATGACCAACAATTTTCCTCTAACAGTGACCTTCATCCCATCTCATCCCACCAGTGTTCTTTCAGTTAGTCCCTGTCTTTCATATTGTCCTGTACTAACTCATTTATCAGTCCTTGCTGTGTTACTTTGTCCTCTGTCTCACTCCATACTCATTGTTTTATGTTCCTGCATGTTTACCTTAAGTCTCACTGCTGTATCATCTGAAATGTGCCCCTCCTGTATTTGGATCTCTTCTATTATTTATTTTAGGTTTTCCTTCCCTAAGAACCTGTCTAACCTACTTGTTTGTACCAAAATGTTTCTTGTGAAGGTGTATTCCCTCTCTTTTGGATACCTTTTCCACTATATGTCCAGCCACCCTCCTTCTTTCAATCCTTGGACTAGTTCTTGTTTCATGTTTTTCCTTACATTCCCTCCTTTCACACAGCCTGCTATTTTACCATTCCACAGGGATGCTATTGCACCCCCATTATCTCTGTGATATCTCTTCTGCTCTGTGCTCAGTTAGCAAAAAAAATCTTGTCAATTCTTTCTTCATCCCTGTTTGGCGCATAAGTGCTCCCTGCTGTCCAGCATGTATCTTTCATCTTTCCCTGCCAAGTGATCTATCTGTCTCATTTTTTGTCACTTTGTCTGAATGTCTTTATGAAATACATTTCTTCTCTTCTCTTTATCCCGACTTACTGTCAATTTCTTCCTTTGGGTAGTCATAACACAGTATCTTCTTCTCATCTCTGATTTTTGGTCTTGTTTCTTGAAATCGAACAATGTCTTCTCCATACTCTTTAACTTTTCCTGTATTGTCCATCTTCTGGAAGGATTTGATGAACTCCCAATGTTTCATGAAATTGGCAGCATTTTCCGTGTTGGTTTTGCCCACCTCTTCCTGCTTTCCCAGTTACTGTAATCCAGCATAATTCTTTCTCCAGGTGTACCCTCTGAGTTGGACATCATATTCTTTAGCAGTTGCCTATGCTTAGGCACCTCCATCCCATCCCTTGCCTCTGAATCCTTGCCTTTTGGTTCTTGCATGTGCATGGGTAAGCCCTGGATATAGACCATTTTTTCTGCCCATCATAATAATAATAATACTTTGCATGTCAACCCAGTAGAAATGTTAAAGTATGTTTATATTATGGCATTCCCATTAATGCCCCCCCCCCCCTCACTGTTGCTCACAAGTCTGGTTTACCAGATTCATTTGAGTGATAGTGCAAACTTTGTTTTTTTTTTCCATGCACTTTTAAGGATGTTTGCTACGCTGCTTATAAACTTTTCCTTTATTTTGTATTTGTTTCGGAGCTGTCATTTACTTTTCCCATCCTTTCCCATACATTCCTTTTCATGCCTCCATTTATTACATACATTAGCAGTGGTTACTTATTTTGCTATGACTTGGTCATTAAACCAATGTTTGCTGCTGTTTATTGTAGACCGTAAGAGGTTATAAAAATTTACATTTTATCTTTGTAGCTTGCCATTTTAAACCCACACACCCCAACTACATTACTATCATTGCCTTAGGAAGTGACTCAGTTTATCCCATTGTTTGCAAAATTTTGGTGTGTTCCTTGTGATGTATTTCCTGAGGTAAGGATCAGCTTGAGTTAATAAACCCTTCTTGCACTGTCCACAGCCACCTGTCTTTCAGTGTCCATTCCTCCCACTTATTTATTGCTTCTTTCTTTCTATAGTCACTTTCAGACCTGCTGTAGTCCTGCCTTCCACTTATTTGATGCAGCTGTCAATCATAAATGTTTGTGTCCAGCTTGTTTATTCCCTCATTTGTCCAGCAGTTCACTTCCGAACCACCCAAACCATGCAATGCTTCACCCTCCCATCTTTGTTCAGTTGCCTTTGACCGTCTCTCCTTCTGATTCTTTCTCTACTTTTGTGCCTAAATCTATCTTGGGAGAGGTTTGTTGTTCTTTTTGTCCATTTGATAGATACCTTTCACTTGTTTCCCTTCTACCATGTCTTTTCTCATTTCATTTTCCTTTGTGTTTGTTTTAATTTGATTATTTCCTGCACATCTTTTTCTCTGGCATGTGACCCCTCCGTACTTTTTAGTCTCACCTTGTTTTCCTCCCTGTGTGGGCTTCAGCATCTGACATTGCATATCCTTCCAGTGTCTCTGCCTCACCTGTTCTACATCTAAGGTTGTTCTCCCAGTCCATGTCAGGCAGACAATTTAAAAATTTACTGTGTTAGCTGTCTGTGATACTTGTTGAATCTTTTAGACCTCATCCATATTGAATAGCCTAAAACATTCTGCATCCTGCTTTACTTCCAGAATTGGTGGGTATTTAAATATACAGCTGCTCCATTCATTCGTAGTTCTTTTAATACCTCCAGCATAGATTTCATTTTCCTGTCGATTGTTCCTGTGTAATCCTTGACTTACTCTATGAGAATCACTACAAAAATGATAACTCTACATTTTTTACTTTGCCTTATTATTTCATTTTTCAGAGCAAAGGGATAGAAATGTTTCAAAATATGTCTGGGTCTGCTTTCTGCTACTGCTTGGTGTCTCCCCACTTTGTTTCCTCTCTTTTAGTGTTTCTTTATTTCCCTGTTGTGACAAATCTCTCATATAATAGCTGTATTACAAATTAATCCAATTCACTGTTGCTTGCCCTGTTTTGTATTCCAATTCTCCTGATGTTATTACTTTCGTGAACAATTTTCAAGATTAACCACCTTTTCAGCCTGTCTTTCTGTTATGTCTTTTAGTTCCTGTATTGTATGAATGTGCCCCTGCACCCTCAGCTTTGATTGATGCTTTGTTTCTCCAGATCTTTCAGCATCCCTTATAACGTTTCCACTTCTATTTCTTGCTGTTTTATTGTTTTGTTACAAGGAACTCACATCTTGGCATACTTACATTAACTTTTCAAACAGAATGTACAGTTGCTCCTCCTTTATTTGCAAGCATAAAGAAAACCATCTGATCCTTCGTTTGTTCCTACTCACTTGTCTTTCTTTCTCAGCTTTTTTCTCCCTTGGGGCAGTATTTTAATGCAACTTTCTGACGGCCCTGTCCAGAGCTTAAGGCTTAAGTAATCATCTTGACTTGGCTGTCTAGTACCCTCTGTTAATAAAGATTTTTGATACGGCAACAATAATATCAATAGAATCATAGCTTGATACTGTTTATGAAATTTAGCATTTCTCCTGTCATCAGGAAAACCTTTCTCTTTCAAGGTCAGAAAATAAGTTGGAGAATTCCAGTTATAGTTTCTTACCCTCACCCTGAAATTTTCAGATAATATGCTACCTGGTCTTGTAACATGGTGATTCATGAACTGTTTAATAATATAGTTGTCATTTTCTGATTGTAAATATCCTTATAAACATCTGCTTCCTAAAGCATTAATATCCCACTGAGATAACATCCCATTTTCATAGTAACTGGGGCAATAGAAACCATACAAAACAATTACTAGTATGGCCGACTTTGCATTAAAGACTTTGGAAGGCCCTGTAGGCACAACAGCTTAGTAGTGTTTGGTGTACTCACTTGTCTTTCTTTCTCAGCTTTTTTTCTCCCTTGGGGCAGTATTTTAATGCAACTTTCTGACGGCCCTGTCCAGAGCTTAAGGCTTAAGTAATCATCTTGACTTGGCTGTCTAGTACCCTCTGTTAATAAAGATTTTTGATACGGCAACAATAATATCAATAGAATCATAGCTTGATACTGTTTATGAAATTTAGCATTTCTCCTGTCATCAGGAAAACCTTTCTCTTTCAAGGTCAGAAAATAAGTTGGAGAATTCCAGTTATAGTTTCTTACCCTCACCCTGAAATTTTCAGATAATATGCTACCTGGTCTTGTAACATGGTGATTCATGAACTGTTTAATAATATAGTTGTCATTTTCTGATTGTAAATATCCTTATAAACATCTGCTTCCTAAAGCATTAATATCCCACTGAGATAACATCCCATTTTCATAGTAACTGGGGCAATAGAAACCATACAAAACAATTACTAGTATGGCCGACTTTGCATTAAAGACTTTGGAAGGCCCTGTAGGCACAACAGCTTAGTGGTGTTTGGTGTACATAAGAAACTGGAACTTGAGCTAGTTTTTACAATGATTCCTTTTAAAATCTGTTTGATCTCCTCCTCACAGTCCAAAGAATGTTTACTGTGCATACACACTGGGTTACAGATATATATATTTTTGTTGCCCAGTCTTTGAAACCAGCAAACTTTAACTATGCACAGTTAATCTTGACCTCTGGTATGTCTAGTCTGCCTTTCAGCTAAAAATTATCATTCACTAATACTTGTACTAAACCATTCCCTATTTTTTAGATCTTCTTTTCATGCATAAACAAGCTATCCTTCAGGGTTTGTTTTAAACCACTTAGTTCTGCCAATTTGTACTAAGGTCACTGTTTCTTCATACCTATTCTTAACTCCTGCCATTGGAATTCTATCTACAATTTTATTCTTTCTCATCTGTTTGTTCTTTGCAACTCTTTTGCACATGAGGTTCTCGATTATGTATCTCTTCTTTTTTCTGAAAGCCTTCTTTTATTTTCTTTTCCTAGAGTGTAGCCATACTGGAATTCCAAACAGAAATATTCTGAAACGTTAAGTATGAAACCTCAACATCAATACCTGACAGATTTTGCTTAGTTCCTTTTTTGTTAAAAGCAGAGTGTGTTTGAAGAGCCCTCCATAGTTCTTTATATTTGCAAATTGCAATTCTAGCCTATTTTTACCACTGAAGTTGTCAGCTGAACCTCACCTATATGTTTTTATTTGTTACCTGACCGGGGTCTTCAGAGTGCTGACACTTAAAATGAAGGATTGTGACAGCCTCTTGTAATACAAGTTGATGTTGATGGCCCTCATTTTGCAGTGAAGTTGTATTACATCATCACATACAAATAGTCCATCCACCTCAACATCCTACAGAGTTGATGCTACTACTAGGACTACTGCTACTGCTACTAGAGCTACTATTAACACCACTAATATTGCTAACACTACTATAACTACTACTACTGATACATGTGCTACTACTACTAACACTAGTAGTATTATTACTAATAATATTATTACTTCTGCTATGACTAACATTATTACTATTACTGTACTTGCTACTGCTACTAATACTGTTATTCTTATTGCTAGTACTACTGTTATTATTACTACTACTAATACTACTTGAAAATAGTACAATGGCCATCAAGGACCAGTATGTATAGACTTAACCAATGGAAGAAGGTTGAAGGAGCTCAGACCATATCCAAATGGCTTTAAAGCCTCAAAGCCTATTAAAAGGTAAGGTGGATGCTATTGTGACAACGATACCTTTACATACATGCTAGTGAATAAATATCAGTAATGCCAACAAAGTATTTTCTTGAATTTTGTGTTAGTTTAATTAACCCACAATTTGATGAAGTGGATAAGCTAGACAAGGTTTGCATCCTCCATTCAGGTAATCATATCTAATCATCCAACAACTCTCAAGACTTTCACAGCCACCCCTTAGGGAGTAAACTGATATATAGTTACAACAATATTAACTAACCAAAATCACTAGACCATTTTGAGTAAGAAAAATTATTTCTACTTATCAGTGTAAAACAAGTGCATGCAACCTACCTGCCGGCACCAAGCAACACCTGAGGATATGGACATGTTCTTCTGATTCACAATGCTAAAAGTCATTTAAAAGGCAAGATGGGATTGGCTTAATATGAATGTATACTGTTTAATGAGAGTTCAGTCATGTCTCTCTTCACATAGTCCAGAGAGATACATCAGAAGTCATTCACCCCAACGTGAAATTTGACCAAGTCATAATGGCACTTGTTGAGTGAATTGAGTACATGCATGATCTGGCAGATCCTGGCACCTGACAGACAGCTGACCATGACCTTTTCCTTGTTCAGCCTGGTGATGGAAAGATCTGTGTGTCTCACTGTCGAGTCACCTATGACCAGGATATTTGGTTGTTCAGATGTTTTGCTTTAGGGGCTTATTTGCTGAGACACATTTGTATGTGATATTATGTGTAGTGGTTTCTATTTGTGTAAAAGTGTATGCACTTTTTTTACATTTGGGAGGTCTCTGAACATTTGGTAGACTTCTAGTGAGTACCTCTACATATGCAAGTCTATATGTCATGTCTTTAGCTTGTATGAGAAGTGAAGAGCATGCACTGAAAACCTGTTTTGTGTCCAGTTTGTTGTTAGATGAGAGAAGTGATTCCAATTTCATAGTGTACTACATCTGTCACACAGGGTACTTGTTTGATGTAGGAGTAAATGGTTGTTAGTATACATGAGACAATTACTTCATTGCCTCAGTATTCTCATGTCAATCAGGCTGTCTGGAGAAATGATGGGAAACTGTCTGTCCATTATAGCAGGATTTTTACTGTATGTGTTATTAGGGAACGGAATGGGCTAGATTAAAACGGTACATGGCAACAAGACCATTATATTCAATGAAGAGACTTATGATGGATAAGTAAAGGGAAACTATGACTTATTTAGATTTATAGTAGAGAGATGCCTTTGGAAATTAGTTAGCCCATATCAATGGTTTTCCAAATTGCAGTGGGAGTGTGATGATCAAATAATAGTGAGTTGTCAGAGACACTCAAGTCTCTGGTGACAGTATCAGTTTAGGTGTATGTGCATTTTATATGAGAGAAAATGGCAAATGGTGTTTTACAAATGACATTGCCATACCTTTCTCAGCATTTCCTTTAAGACAATAATTAGTATGCTAAGACTTGGCATAGCCAAGCCTTGATGAAGTAGATGCTTGTCAGCAGTTGAGTTGACTTTGTGCCATTTTTCACTCATATGAAAACTTTGATAACAAGACTTCTGGAATATGAAGAAAGGATGGAGCCCAGTACAGACTCCAGTGAAAAATTGTGCCATATGTATGGTCAGAGGAACCTCTCACAGCTTTCCCTAGATGTTTTCTTTCAGTCAGAAAGTTAACTATCCAATGAACAATGTAGGGATTTACATTATTTAGTAAGCTTAGCAATAGTACCTGCATGTGAGTTTGTTTCAAAAGCTTTGGTGAGGTCAAGGCAGAAAGTACAAGTGAAGTGACCATTCTCCACAACCTTAATAACCTTTCTGAAGATGTCATTGAGGCTTATGAGACATAACCTTTCTTGAAAATGCTAAGGGGCAATATTATGTCTGTATTAATGAGTTAGCTCAGACATGATGTGCTCCGTTGTCTTGTATCTAGAACTAGTGGCACAAACTGGTAATTGGTTGCCTGCACACAAAGTAGGACCTCATTTTTGTTGCATGATTGCAGCAGCGGTTCTGCAAATATCAAGTATCTGACAGCTACTAAGTAGGGCAGAACCAGTTCAAATGTCACACTGTTGGGGGAAGGGCTGTGAATTTAAGGGTCTATATTATATATTCAAAGTTTCAAAACTTTGAACCTCATATGTTTGACAACATATGAGCGATGTTTGAAACATCAAAAATATAATTAAAAAAAAAACTTACCTCAACGCTCTGAGCAGGGGGGCAAAACCCCTGCACCCCCCTACTTAAATATACCAACTCCGAGATCGCACTTCAGTTCAGAAAAGGGAAATTTTCCCATTCTGCGCCATACGGATCCTTTTCTTTTCACCTTTGAACTTTTTAAAGTTCGATCATATGGTGTCAACCATATGACATTCGAACTTTAAAACATTCAAATAATTAATAGGGTCCCAAATTTAACATGTATCCCTAAAACACTTTCTTTTACAGCACAATAAACCACTCTATTGCCTGATAAAAAGTACATAGATATAGATATATAGAAATCTTGTGAGAAAACTATTACTCTATTATTTTTGTTTTACTTGGATGGCTTTTGTGTACTTAATAAAGGATTTTTGACTGGAAACAGACTGCCTACCCTGCTTGGATTACTTTTGAATACGTAGTAATTCTGTATAATATTTCAAATGATATATTTTTTCTTATTTGTTTGACTTAGGACGAATTTAAGTTTGCTACTTGTACTACCATTATCTGATCTGATTAATATACAGTGATTCACTAGATATATATGCATTGAAAATCTTCCACACAGAGAAGTTTATAACACTGTTTTGTAACCTGTGGAGAGGCTGACTTCTGTCTACATGTATGAACATTACCAAACTATGTGTTATACTTTGCATATTTTCTACTGCACTCAAACAATGACTTAAACAAGATGTTATTAATACTTCTGGTAGAACTTCTCTCTCATTGTATAAAACACTACTGTGTGTCTTTTTTTAATTAATTCTATGTGGAGCTTTTCTCCCTGGTCCTCTGCTGAAAATGGGTTTTAGCCCAGTCGGACTTTCCCGGTAAACAAATGTAAAATAATATAAAACAAATAAATAAACAAGCAAATAAACAAATAAATAAATACTATAACTGCTACTCAATTAGCAATTCTAGTATTGTAAATATCACTTATGCTCTGACGGTATAAGACCAGATGACTATATAAATTATTTCTGAGTTATTTATGCATCGGTTTTACTCTGTATCATTTATATATTTGGAATTATGCTGTATAGTATGACTTCCATGAGTTAATTATATACATTAGAGTGTTTTACCAAAGCCTCCACTGAAAAGTGGCCTCTCATGCCAGTTGGACTTTCCCAGTAAGTAAGTGCTAATGAATGTCTCCTTTGGACTATATTTAGCATTAGTAACAAGAAAATGCAAAATATTATCATGGCCCATGGAAGTGGTGTTCTTAGCTTTGGATAGAACTGTTAGTTCAAGGTCCGTGGCAATTTTAGAAAGTTGGTTTGGAGAAAGGGGAATAATTATATGCCTGAGTGCAGTAAAATTTTATTCAAATTTATCAGCTATGGTATTAAGTATTTTCATGGATCCAAATGGGCAATACTATTGCGGAAAAGCTAAGTGCATATTTGGGTGTTAATTCTTAGTTTTCTGGCAAAGATCAAAAAGCCTTTGATGTAAACTGCTGCACTGAGTCCATACTCAGCTTTACACTTTTTAGTGCTACATTTAAAAATTTTGCTTACCTGTTAAAATGTCTTTTAAGATTAGAAGACGGAGACATATTGTATAAAATGATTCTCTTTCTTTTCATAAGCAATTTATTGATATATATATATTCTATTACAAGGACATGAAAAATGATCTCTAGCTAACTATGATGTGGTATTTAAATTTATTCAGAGTATTTTGGATGCCCAGAATTTCTATGAAGGAATAATGAGCAATTTACCATGAGAGAGTTAAATACAGATAAGCCCCTAAAGTTGCTAGTGTGTCTATAGACCTTATAAATGCTGAATCAAACTATAGGGTTTTTTCATGGGAGTGAAACCAAATCTCTGTAACTATACAGGGGTCTACTTCTAAATTTCGAAGTTTCAAAACCTCAAATTTCTTATGGTCAAGACCATAAGATCGAAGTTTTGAAACTTCAAACTGTTTAAATGGAGATCACCGTACAAGCACAATATGGTATATTTACCATTTTCCTTGCTGTAGTGCGATCTTGGAGTTGGTATGTTTAATTAGCAGGGTGTGTAGGGGTTGCAGGGGGGCAAGACCATTGCAAAAAAGTTAAAAAAAAATCATGTTTTTATTTATTTTTTAATTTAAATTTCAAAGTTTCAAAACATTGATGTTATGGTCCCACCCATAAGAAATTCAAGGTTTTGAAATTTTGAAATTTAGAAGTAGACCCCTATACAGATATGGATATGTTCAGGAGTTAGTGTAGATCAATGTGTGTGCATGTACCTTTAAGAAGATATCTAAGGGCTTATACAAGTATATAAATACTGAGCATGTGCGAACCTGACTGACATTTTGTAGTAAGTTGTTGAGATGTAAGCATGCATGTTTGTAAGGTCTGTCTGTTAATCACTTCGTTTATACTTTATGATGCTGTTATACATCCCAATGTGTTAATATCTAATAAAGCATCTAAATGAACTACCCCACCTGCTTGTCATCTATGTTAGAGAGGGACGAGTGACATGGTGTCAGAAGAGGCATGTCTAATAGCATACCTCTCAACCTCTAAATGCAAGAAATCTGGACAAAGCCAGAAAGAATGGTGGAACAAAGGCCCAAAATTAGGGACATAATTTAAATATTGCTCCTGTAAACTTAGAAAGTTGCTATAATAACAGGTTTTGCATTATTATATATTTTTTCTGATGGATATAAATTCTGAAATTCAAATGTCTGTCATTATTTAGTATTATTTAGTGATTTCAGTCTTCAATTATTTGCAAGAAAACCATAAATTTTAAGAGGAACAGACCGAAAATATGAGGCAAAAATCTGGACATTCTGTAAAAATCTGTACAGCTGAGAGGTATATAGGGCATGGTGTTAAAAGAAGCATGGCTAAAATGACTTGTTGCCAGAAAGAGCTCCAGTTTCTTCAATTTGAGTTCAAGAGGAATATATAGGAGTGGATGATCCCTACTGCATGTATAATTCGCAAAACAGGTCATAAATAAATTTCAGATGTTAAACCTTGCTCAAATAATTTCTTATTCGCAAAATATGAAATGAGGCATACAGAATGATCTAAATGATATTCAAATAAATCAATATGTCAGATATTGATAACAATATTCAAATTATTACAGAAAATGTATGAAATAAAGTCCGAATTGCATAAAACAAATAAAATAAGAGGAAACTACTGCATTTTCGCTAAGCATGTATTTTCATATTGATTAAAGATATCCGAATTATCAGAAGTGTATAACGTGTTTGCATGTTTGTGCAGTATTATAGTAAAGTTATTTTGCAAAATACAGCCATTTTAGAGCATATTTCACAAAGTACAGTATTTAGAAGAGTTTATTGAGAATTTGACTGTTATTCCAAGTTGTGTTGTGAGAACAGTTTGTTTGTACATAATTACAAGGGTCATATTTTCAGTGTGTTTGTGCATACTTTGTGGGCATGGCAGATGGATTTTGGAAACCAGTGCACTTGTGTTTGACAATAATATTGCTCAGAACTGGAGAGTGATTGAGCAAGAGTATGACATTTTCATACAGGCTGCATTTTCTGATAAATATGACCATACAAAGGCATTTATTCTACTTAATTTAACTGCATCAGAAGCCATTTAAAGGGAATGTTCATTTGTATATTCACCTGCTGTCTTTGCAGGAGAGGGGGAAAACAATCATATTGTTGTACCAGCTGAGTCAAGTGAGGACCCTGAGTACTTAAAACATAAATTTAGAGAAATGTGCAACTCACAGACAAATGCTACAATGGAAAGGTACTTATTTTATACAAGTGATCAAAAGCCTGGTAAAACGTTTGCAGTATATATAACTGACTTGAGGAATAAGGTTAAAATGTGGAGATTTGATGATTTAAAGGATGAGTTGATAAAAGACAGACTTGTGTGTGGTATTAAAGATGATGCTGTGAGAAAGATTTTGCTTTGTGACAGTGATTTAACTTTGAATAATGCCATTGAAATTTGTCAAATATACGAGCTCTCAGAAAAGCATACAAACATGCTTACAAATGACAGATGCATGCTTCCAGTTACTTCTAGAGCTCCTGTTGATAGTATGCAGCATGTGGTTAAAAAAAAGAACAGGCCCAAGCACATGGCAGCTACTGTAGTCCCTGCAACACCCACTGGTAAACCCCAGAACTTTTCTAGCAAATTCCAAAGTTTGCATAGTCTCACTAAAGCATAAGAATGAGTCAGCAAACTCAAAGCATGGGCCCCACTCAGTTTCATTGCCAACTGTCATAATTGTGGTGGAAATCAAGAATCTAAAAGGGAAAAATGTTTAGCTTTTGGTCAGCAATGCCACAAACGCAATAAGTGGAATCATTTTAAAAGGTTTTGTTAATCAAAAGGTCCACATCCTTTTATTAAAATGGAACATTTTAAGAAATGAATTGATCAGTTAGAAAGCTACACTCCTACTCTTTATGTTGATGCTGTGTCAGTGATTTATGAAACAGTCAATGCAGTAGATTTATGGGCAAAGAATGAAGTATTTTGTACTGCTCAAATAAATGGCAAACCTATATGCTCAAAGTTGACACAAGTTCCAAGTGCAATGTTATGTCAGAAGAAGCATTTGCTAGTGTGTCATGGTGAAAGGCTTGATTTGGCAATGTGCAAAGCTTGTTGCTTATGATGGTGAAGAAATTCAGACTGAAGGCTCAGTAGTGCTTTCATGTTACTCTGCTTGGAGATGTCTTGACTTGTTATTTTATGTGGTCAAGAGGTACGTCCAGTCATTATTAGGGCTCAGAGACAGTTTGTAAAATGGGACTGCTTTCATTTAACAAGGAAGTCCATCATGTTAGCTTAAAAGACCACTACTCTAATTTTGTCCAGTATATTTTTTCTAACCATGCTGATCTTTACAAAAACAAACTAGGAAAGCTTCCAGTTGTGTACTTCATGAAGTTAGACCCAGGTGTCAGTCCAGTTATCAGGCCAGCCTGAAAAGTTCCAATAGCTATGCAGGACAGAGTCAAAGACAAGCTAGATAAAATGGTGTGACAAGGTGTGATTTGTCCAGTAAATGAACCTACTGAATGGGTATCTTCCATGGTGGTAGTTCATAAGAAAAGCTCAGAAGACATCAGAATATGTACTGATCCATGAGATTTGAACAAAGCACAGTTGAAGAAGTCACAGCTGTGATGCCAAAGTCCACTGTTTTTTCTGTCCTAGGTGCAAAGAGTTCATTTTGGCAAATTCAGCTTGACAAGAAATCATCATTGCTTACTATGTTCAGTACTCCATTTGGAAAGTAAAGATTTCTGAGAATGTAATTTGGGCTAAATTCTGCAAAGTGAAGTCTTTCAGTGTGCAATGGAACACATTTTTTCTGGGTATCTTTGAGCTGTTATAGTAGACAACGTACTAGTAGGAGGTAACGGTGAAGCTGAGCATGAAAGAAATCTCAGAAAGTTCTGAAAAGAGCACATCAAGTGACTCTTAAGCTCAATCCACAGAAATGCTAATTCAGGCTACAAGAGATTACTTATGTTGGTCATTTATTTACTAGTTTAGGCCTACAACCAAGCCCTTCTAAGCAAACAGCCATTCTCGAGATGCCAGCTCTAGACAATATTCAAGCCCTGCAACATTTTCTTGGCATGGCTAGCTACCTAGGCAAGTTCATTCTAGACTTGAGCCAACTTTCAGCACCACTTAGAGAGCTGACATGTAAAGATGTATAATGGTCTTGGTTAGAGCAACACCAAACAGCATTTGATGTCCTGAAACAGGGAACTGCTAGTCCACTAACTTTCATATATTATGATGTTCACACACCAGTTACTCTTTCATGTGATGCCTCGAAATTCAGTCTAGGTGCAGTTATACTACAAGAGGGTCAACCTGTTGCCTATACAAAGATAACTCTTATCCAAACTGAAATACAGCATGCTCAGTTTGAGAAAGCTTTTGGAAATGGTGTTTGCATGTTCGAAGTTCCCTGATTATGTTTATGGTAGACCTATCCAGATTGAAATAGACCACGACCTCTAGTCACTCTTCTGAGAAAGCCTATTTATTCAGCTCCAGAAAACATATGATGCTGAGATTACAAAAGTATAATTTCACTCTTGTCTACAAGAAAGACAAACTTCTTTATTTTGCTGATACATTGTCCAGATTACTCAGAAGCACCACGAAACAGCATGAGAATGAGAACCTTGATTTTGAAGTCATGGAAGTGAGAAATTTTTCTTCCACACATCTTGATGAGCTGAGAGATCATTCAGCCACAGATTCCTTTTTACAGAGGCTCAACCACTTTATCAATCAAGGATGGCCGTCAAAGCAATCCAGTTTATCCCAAGAAGGGCAACCTTATTTTCTATACAGATATGACATTTTGTCTGACAAAGGTATTATCATTATGAAAGGTCTGAAAGTGATCATTCCACAGTCCTTGCACAAGGGTACATTACTATCTTGCATCGGGGTCACCCAGGAACCGACTCTACCAAAAGAAGGGTGAGACGACTAGTATTTTGGCCTTCTGTGTCACCAGATATTGAAAGAATACTTTCATCTTGTTCTGTATGTAATGGTACTAAGCCACATCAACAGAAGGAACCACTTCAGCTAAACCAGATTCCTGAACTACCTTGGTCAACAATAGCCACTGACAATTTCGAGTGAAATGGTCAGTATTACTTGGTATTAATAGACTCTTATTCTAATTGATTTGAGACTCACCTGCTTCCTAACCTAGCACCCAGTACTGTCATTACTAAAATGAAATGCCATTTTCCAGTCCATGGTAGTCCACACAAAGTTATTTCTGACAATGGCATGTTGTTTACAAGCCAACAGTTCAAAAGATTTGCCGAAGAGTGGGACTTTACTCATGCCACAAGTAGCCCAGAGTATCTGCAGCCAAATGGTTTGGCAGAAAGTGCAGTTCAAAGTGCAAAACAGTTACTAGAGAAGTTGAAATGAGACAATATTGATGTTTTCCTGAATTTCTTAAATCTCAGAAATATTCCTCTTGATAAACATCTTGGTTCACCCACCCAGAGACCTCTGTTGAGACAAACCAGAACCACTTTATCAATAAGTAGTCAATTGTTGGTTCCATGTGTCAAGAACAACATGTCAGAGAAAATCAAGTCTGTTGAAGAAATATTTAACCCAGAAGTCCTACTATGTTAAGACCTGCAAACTGCTCAATCCATTATAAGAAGGAGAAGTGGTAATGATGCAAATGTCCAAAGGTTATGATCAGATGGGAGTTGTGAAGAATATTTGCCCAGAGCTGAGATAGTACATTGTGGAATCACAAGGAGTAGAATTTAGGTGGAATTGGAAACATTTGAAGCCAGCATCTGAGCCTGCACCATAGCACATAACCTGTGAGAAAGACTCTTTATCTTAGAGTGAGTTGTCCAGTGTTCCAATTCCAGAGGACGTTCCAGAGAATATTCCTGTTCCTGTGATGAATCCAGAACTTCCTGATATGAGTTGTTCACAGAAACCTGTCTTTGTTGCTAAACCCAGTCCAGATTGTTGTGTTATCAGATCTGGTCATATCTCCAGACCATGCTGTAGATACATGGCAACTTGGACATGAACATTGTGTTTGTTTCTAATGTCTATAATAATGCATGTCTAACTCCAATGTTGTTTTTTTCTAAGTGCAATCTTTTTAAAAGGGAGGATATAGATCATTGTGTGTGTATGTACCTTTAAGAAGCTATTTAAGGGTTTGCACAAGTGTATAAATACTGAGCACGTGCAAGTCTGACTGCCATTTTGTAGTAAGCTGTTGAGAAGTAAGCATGTATGTTTGTAAGGTCTGTCTGTTAATCAGTGTGTTTATATTTTATGATGTGTTTCTATGTAATAAAGCATCTAAACAAACTACCCCACCTGCTTGTCATCTATGTTAGAGAGGGACGAGTGACAGTTTTTAAGGCCATGAGTTCAAGTATATTTTGGTTTTACTCCAGGTTTGAGTACAACTAC
This sequence comes from Protopterus annectens, assembly GCF_019279795.1. NCBI lineage: Eukaryota > Metazoa > Chordata > Ceratodontiformes > Protopteridae > Protopterus > Protopterus annectens. The sequence goes on from NC_056737.1 coordinate 1,463,469,789, forward strand.
CCTGATAAAACTTGAATTAGAATATACTATCTTGGACTCTCTAAGATTAAGTACATTATGTAGGTTACAGTCTTTAGCAAGCATGTAAAAGCCATGTCAAGAAAGATTGCAAGTTATTCCGTTTGAAGCAGGAAGACCTGTCAGTGATCTCCTCCCATGCATACACGTTCTGACTTCCCTAGACTGATACTGTATACTCAACCAGTTGTCCAACTAATTATTTTCTTTTTGAATTGTGACATCATTCTTGGTTGTGGCAGGGTTCTTCTCAAGACCAGTGTCTTCCCAACCTTGGAAGCATGCCCATAGGTCTCCATTTTGTCCACCTGAATGTCCTTTTTGGTAATGTGCCAAAGACCATCCACAGTCCATGATCTACTGCCAGGATGCAGATATTATTTGTCAGGAAAGAGAGCCCTAACAGCTCTTGTTATATCATGTGTTCTGGCTCCAGAAAGACAGCTTACTATCACCATATTCTTGTTTAGCTCTGTGAGAGCACAGTCTGTGTATTTCGTAATGGAAACATATATAGCCAAAACATCGCCATGAATGGGTGCAGATATTGCAGACTTTAATGGTTTAGATTTGTATTCCTGGTAACTCCTGGAAATGGTAAGTGGACCAGATACATGATTGGGTTTTGAAATATGATTTGATGCTGAGTTTTCTTAGTATTCTGCCTATGAAGTTTGGATCGAGAATGCTTAACCACCTCAGGGAAAGTTAGAGGGTGGTGTTGCAGAATGAGCTTATTGACACAAAAATGAATATGTAAACAAGAATGATCCTGTAAAAGAAAGTAAAAATAAAAATAAAAATTCTGAACATACAGATGGCATAGAGCAAACTTAGTCATCTATTTTGAACTCTTATCTAATATTAGCTAAGGATATAATGTGCCCCAAGTGCCTCAAAATCAGAATAAAACCTGCAAAGATTTTACAAGCAGCTCTCTTTCACTCTCTCTCTCGATGCTACAACAGAAAAATCCAGCATTTCGTCCTGCAGCAAGCTCTTTTGCACTCCCTTTCTTTAGATAGTTAGTTGGTTAGTTACTAAGTAATTTTTTAACCAGGTAGGTAGAATGCACAACTGATCATTTTATGTCATGATCCTAGATCAGAAAGAAGTAAAATTCACTGACAAAAAAAATGTGCATGCATACATCAATTGAGTAAGCATGCAAAGAAGGTTTAAGTTCATATCACAAAGGTTACAGTAACACGCAAATAACACCTGAATGACTGACTTATTAAGTAACAGAATACTTATAAGGTTTTGCAATATAATTTATACAATGTTTATATTTCAAGCATTGCTCATTAGATGGCTCCTCCAAGAAAATATTTCAAAAGACGTAATTTCATACCTATAGACACACACATATACCTGAGCTTCACTAGCTGCTGTCAGTAAAGCACTGACATGCATTCACAGTTAATAGGTGATTCTTCCATTTAGATTTGAACCAGGTAGTATATCCTGTGTGCAAGTGTCATCAGGTGTGTGATTCTAGGATGCTGGCCTCATTTAAAAAATATTTATCCTTTTTTAGGTGGCCTTATTAACAGAAAATCCATAAGTTTACTGTGCAAGGGTAAACAGTGTAATAATTTTAATATTGTGTATTGCAGGGCATAAAGCACAAAGGTAGCCATGCTACTGATAAGGAGCCTATGAAATTTGTTTAGCCCACACAGGTAAGTCAGTGGACTTGCAAGGTAAGCTTGGTGTCCTACACAAGTGTGATCCCTCTACAGACCAGGTAATTACAGACCATCAGCCTCACCAGCCTTATAGCAAAGCCACTGAATGTAAAATGAAAGAATACATAGGAAATTTAGTGCTAGACACCAATCAGTTTGGTTTTGTGAAAAGCAATGCCTGTCTCCTGAATCTAGTGAGCTTCTTTGAAAAGGTTTCTTAGGCTGTGCACAGTGGTCACTCCATGCCATCTGCTTATAGCACTATTCAAGATAATGGTGTTATAGAAAAAATAGAGAAAAATAATGTAAACTCTTACATTGTCCACTGGAATGCAAATTAATTATCCAAAGATCCTAACTTGAAAAAGTTGTTTGTACCCTTTCAGAATGTAAGATTGAAATTAGAGGGGTACCACATGGATCGTTTCTGGGCCTTCTTCTATTTAGCATTTATTTTGTAGACATCCAAGCCAAAGTCCAAGAGGTGTGGTTGATCAGTTTAGCTGAAGACTGCAAAGATGGGTACTCTTATGCACTCATCCACTGATACTACAAAGCTCCAGTAAGGGCTTGAATGTATAGAAAATGGTTTTAAGCTTAATGTAAAAAAGTGCAGCATCATTTGGCAGAAAAGTTGTTCCCACCTCATTTGTCATAAATGATACTCCTATTTAGACAGAGACCTGCATACTTATATGGAGAACTCTCTGTCTCATTCAATCCTGATATTTCTACCACAGTAAGAAAATCCTTCAGTCTGGTCCATTTAATTTTCAAGGGAAGACTTTCAAAATCTAAACAACTTACCATACCAATGTACTCTTACCTTATTAGGCCCATCACCAAATAGACTTATCCCTTTAGCTTGTACAAATATAAGCCTAGCAAACAATTGGAAAAGCCTTAAATATTTCTAACCAAGAAAATTAAAGGTCTCTACTCATTCAATTATCATGATAGTTTAGCACAATGCTCCTTATACTCAGAAGACTATCAGCTGTTCTGAAGTGACCTGTGCCTCAATTTCTGAGCCAGGAAAAGACCCATTTTTGACCTCCTATATCTTCTCAAAACCAGTGACTGCACAAACACCTGCAAAACGGATATGAGCCTTCACCAACAAATAAAGACACACTGGAGGGAAAGGTTCCTAACAGAAAATATTTCCAGCCTATGGAATGAGTTGCCATTGCTGGTCAAGGTCTTGATTTGGATACATTTGGGGTTAGTCTTGATTTGATAGGTAGACACAGATGTACATTAATGTTAACATGTATCACCCTGTTCATTTTGGGAGGTGAGTACAATTATTTGCTTGAAAGGGTGGCAACAACATTTAAACTTATCTCATAGTCTCTGTAATCATTTAACATGTATCACTCCTGTGATCCCATTTTCCCAAACTGTGACATATTTTATTAACAGTTCTCTGTATTTAGAGGATGTTGTTTGCAGAGAGGAGGGATAAGTAGGAGTCCCTATTTTAATATAGATTTAAACACATTCCTTGCAGTAGGTAGACATGTACCTTGCCATATGAGATTTCACACTATGTAATATAATTTTAATTGTGAGAGTGTTTTGTGAGCCCTTGTCTCAGTGTGCAGTTTAAATAAAACAGAGGCAAGAAACATTTGCTGAGTTAGTGAGGGGATTATGTTTTCTAAAGGATCCTTGGAAATTAATTTAGTTCTGCTTCTGTGTCCATGGAGAGAGAGAGCATTATTTGATTGTTGTTGAGTTGGAGCAAACAACATTACAGCTATTTTCCTGGATAACTAAAAGATTATTTTTGTTTGCCCACCTATGTGATTGATTGATTGTAGTCTATGTGTATCATTTTCTTCTAGTTCTAGTTCTTTTACTGACCTATTACATTTGATTAACAGCAGAAGGATAGTTAGGGCGGGGCAAAGGGGCAGCCAACTCAAGTGTAATGTGTTATGGGGCACGATCAACAGATTTGTTATTTTTTTTTATTTGATTATTTTTTTCTTTGTTGTTCTGCAGACATAAACAAGCACAGCAGTAGCTGGTGAGGATGTTAGGACCTGGCATCCATCCTATGAGGAAGAGACTTTTCTTTTTTTGCTCCTCAACGTAGTGTTGAGGGGCACTATGATCGAGTCGTGGCACTGGGTACCATGTGAGGCAGGTGGTTCTGATTAACAGCAAAACATAAGAGTGAAATATTAGTTCAAATAATGGAAGATCTGTGGCAGTAGCATTAATTTACAGCAAAAAAGGATTGTGCCTAATATTGACCCTTGCGGTACTTTAAAATTTAGTGTCCCTGTCTCAAGTATGGAAAGAGCCTGGCCGATATGAAAAGTTTGATTCTATAAGTAACTCTTAAAGTCAATGACAGTAATATAAAAGTTATCTAGTTTATTATGTGGGAAGAAATGCTTTACTAGCTGAAAGATTCTAGTCACAACCACATCAGCTGTAATACTTCAATATGTCCTTTGTTTAGGTTGTTGAATAGCTAATCATTTGTTATATAAAGAGCAGTTATTATTCCAAAGCCTCTTTGAAAGTTATGCTGAGCATCATAGAGCAAAGAGAACTTGTTTAGGTGATCAAACGTTTGTCTGCATAATCATTTTTGAATATTTCTGTTACTGCATTAGAAATGTCAAGAGGATGATAATGTCCTGTTGAGAAAGCATATTGAAAATTGGGTGAGGATATAAAAATTGTGTGCTTCTATAGGTGAGGGAGTATATTAGTGTTAATAAGAGATTAAATATATAAGCTAGTAATTTGTCAATGTAATTTTTCCACAATTCTGTGGAATGAAGGGTGTAGTTTACCTAGTCTAGTACCTGAAATTTTTAAGAGATTTTTGATTTATTTTCAGTTACAATTTGTTTAAAACAGACTGTGGGGTTGATTTCTGTTAACGGGGGGTTCTGTAATGAAGGGTAGGCATGGCCATGGTACAAGTTCCAGGGATGGCCAACCATTATTGTCTCAGAGGGGGATGCATCAGTTTAGTAACCATACTGATTATATACACAGAAATGCAGACAGATATCGTATAAGCAGACTACAAATACCATTGCATATTTTTGCATAGTTATGTCAGGTGTGTGGACACACAGGATTAGCAGTAGAGGTATATGTCTATTCTATATCAGTGGATTAAGTACCACTATTTGTGCACACATCATAGGGACACATATGTCCAGTGAATATTCACATCCTGTCTGGTTTGTCTTGCATTGAAGTTAGTAGGCTTAAATACTGCTACAATCATACTTGTACAGGTTCAGTCATAACAGCAGCACCTATCCAGGTCTAATGGTCATTACAAGACAGAGATTAGGTCACAGCAAGATGATACACACAGGCATTGTGTGCCTGCCTCCTGGGTGGTTCACCATCTATTGTTTAAGGTGAAGGTAGAGCCAACCTACAACAGAGCTACAGGCTGTACAGAATGCCACACACAGACCCTGATAGCCAAAGAGTGCAAGGCTCAATCTATAGATGTACAGTGCTGTCATCTGGGCACTGCGTTCTGCTACCCTTTGTGGCGCAGGGCTGCTGTGAAGAGTTCAACAAGCACTGAGAACACCTTGATGAGGCCATAGAGTCCAGAAGTGATGTCATGTCATGACTCATGAGGACTATGGTGACACGCATTGCCACCATATCCACCTCTCAATGGAAGACAAGTGTCACCATCACTGACCTGTCCAGCAATATTTTCCATGGCCAGAGCAAGATATGTATGCAGAGTGGTCCTGTACATAAGCCATCATAGGGTACATAGTCTGCACTTCCATCTCTAGGAGTATCTCAGTCCACAACACTATATCATGGGCAGAGATGCCTGACAGACTATAGGGCAGAACACTCATCAATGGACTCTCCATACAGGTCCTGTTCACACAGTAGTGCAACATCTCTGTTACAGGGAGCCTTTAGTCCTGCCATGTCAATCCAATACAGTAGCCCCAAATCACAGTCACAGAGTGACACCCCTCTCAGTCATTACCCTGTAGTGCCATCCCTTCCCTGTCAATGGAGGGCATCATCTGTAACCTAAAGTACCCATTGACACAAGACATCTGTCTCGATCTCCACTGACATGTCCAAGAACTCATGCTGTGATGTCAGGCACATATCACTATGCTTTTTATCTCCTGAAAAAATAAGGATGACTCTGATTCAATCCATCCTTCCTCCTGTGTGGCACATGTAGAGATGTGTGATGTACAGTGTGACTCAAACATACACTGTATGAGTTAAAACTTCCCTCATCATGTTTGCTCTTTGTGGCACCCTACTGCCGCTGTGTTCTTCTCACAGGCCTACAGGCCTGTTCTAGATGTAAATGCATCATGTTTGCAGTCTCGCATTGCGTCTATCACTGTCTGGAGGCTGTGGTGCAACCCCTGCTTTCTATCTCTTGGCCTTAATGTTGTTGCTGTATGCTTGCTATGACAGAAGATGCTGTCGCAGGTACAGAGGTTCTCAGAACACATGGCTGGCATCCATGTTTCCTGGTAATCATATTAGGTGTAGTGCAAAATGCAACAAATATCGTAAAGGTTGTCAGTGTTCTACTGCAGTTCAGTCATGTTGTGCTGGATCTTCGTAGACATCATCAAGAAGGAATTAAGTGACTATCCTGCAGCACCTGGAATACAGTAGTAACACATGAGGGAGGTGAGCCATGTGGATACTTTGTCTTTGGCTCTTTATATATCTGACTATTATAAAGACTGCACTTGCCTAGTAGGCGATCTCATGCAATTTCACTAGGCGGGAAGCAATTGTATAGATGATCTTAGCCACATGTGGGAATTATGCGCATTACCAGGGTGTTGTGCTGGCGCATTAGTTATCAGCCATGTGTATTACTCAGTACATGGCAATTAATAAAATAATAGCTCTTCCCATTGCCATTATACAATTCATGGACACCAGGTAGGGCCTTTCTTATCATATGTGTGCAATACTACCCACTATATGGAAGCAAGCAATGTCACAAAAGCCACACAGTATAACGATACTCTGCCCTTGAGTGCTGGGTAAATAGAAATATTAATACAGATGTGGAAGTCATACTTCAAGAAATCCATTAAGTAAACTGAAGACTAATAGCTGGGATATGCCCAGTGTGTCAGTCGTTCGTTTCTGGAATATTCATGTTGCTAGTTTAGTAAATATTAAACATACTTTAGTGTCCACAGTATAGAAGACAATGCATTCCTTTTGGTCCTGTTGATACACAATGCATGTCTGCTGTTCACTCACAATAGGCTGTCAGCTTTTGAATTATTAGCTAGTCATAGGTAATGTGCTACTGATATCATTTTTGCTGATACTCCCTGTCATTTCACTGTGTTACCAGGTGACACACAGTGGCATTTACAATCAATAAATTCTGCTGCAAGAATGCTACTACTGCTGCTAGTATTGACCCACTCAACAAACTACTGCATGCTTTTTTTTTTCTCTTAAATTGATGCACAATTTGCTGTTATGCAACTACAGCCTACATGTATGAACCATGGCCTGCTTTCAGAACCTCCCATTTGCATCTCATTATGCACTCATTAGCCTGCGTGCCTTCATTTGCATGTCATTACATGCTTATTTGTGTGTTGATATTTCCATACTGCTTCCTTTGCTGCTCATTATTATTAGTTGATATTTTGAATTGCAGCAAAAGCCCAAGAGTGTTCACTTCCTTAGAATCAGAGCATTGTGCGGTGTGCAAGCTGACTATGGGTACCAGCCAATATGGATACCAAAATACACTAATACACAGCTTAAATTAATAGGCCTGTTACCAACTTCAAATGGCAGCAGCTCTTGCACTTCTCAGTAAGCAAGATAAACATACTAGACCAGTTTCCTTTGAAGGAGATGGCATCTATGGCGATATTTTTTAATTAAAACCACTAAAACCTCTCTATGCAGTATGCACCATTCTCTGTTACATGTAAATACTTGTAGTCTAGTTGCATAAGATAGTTCATTGCCCCATGATTTATTTGGTGTACCTACTTTGCAGTTGCCAGACAATTTTCTTTTCACTTGCAGGTAACAATGGTGTGTAGATTTCTCATTTGGTGTTTCTGTTACACAGTTTTTGCTGTCTGATGCTCAGTCCTGAACCAAATTAAACTGTCTTAGGAGAATTCTCAAGGCCTAACCTATTTCAGCTTCAAGAAGACCTAGGAAATATTCCCAACAGCTCCTCCCTGGTGCCAACAGAGTACTGCCACATCCAAGTCTAAACTGCTGCATTCACAAATCAGTATCCATCTACTCTAAATATAGTGATAAATTCTGTAATTACTCTGTTGGAACTTCTAGATTAATAAACTATATAACAAAAGAAGGCAAATAATGAAAAATTGTAAGAAATTTCCATCATCCTGCCTTAAGAGGTTCCTTACAAAAAGAAAACAACATGTAACAAACCTGCATTATGCAGATCACCTTAAAGCCCTTTCCCTTCACTCAGTCTCCTATAGATTGTTGAGGGGCAATCTATGCCTGGTTTACAGGGCATCTGTAAACCCCAGATTTATGAATCTCCTGCATATTGGGACCTGAATTTTGCTTGTGTCTTAAAGAGAACATGCTGGAGAGACAGATATGTGTCTAAGAAACTGCCCTCCCATGGAACAGGCTTCCCAACTATGTGAAGATGAGCTTGTCTATTACCCAATTTAAGCTCAACCTAGACCAGTGGATGGGGAATAGGACATTTACACTGGACCTGGCACCCACACAAGATTATGGACAGAGATAGCTTATAAATGACTGGCACTCAGTGTCCTGTTTGAATACAGGACATCATTACTCTTTCGGAAAAACAGCTCGTGTTAGTAAGGACTCTCCTCCAGGTCATTAGTCTAGTAACAATCTGTGACTTTATGAATCTATTAAGACTAAACTGAAATGTGCCTGCAAGGAACATAAGAGCATTATTTGAAAATATGAAATGGAGTACAAGATTATCTCATTACTTTCTTGGTGAGCATATCCAACATGAAATCTGGGATGCTGTGTAGCCCAGGAGAGTATATGCATCTGAACAAAAGACTTCACCTGATTCCTGAAATGAGTATGTACATCTTTTAATTTAGTCTGATTACATTACTTGAAATACTGCACCTACAAATCACAAACTAAGCTATAATCTTAGCTTAGCGTGAGGTCTGCAAGGGCAATATATATATATATATATATATATATATATATATATATATATATATATATATTTAAAAAAATATATATATATATGTATGTATGTGTGTGTGTGTGTGTGTGTATATATATATATATATATATATATATATATATATATATATATATATGTATGTATGTGTGTGTGTGTGTGTGTGTGTGTATATATATATATATATATATATATATATATATATATATATATATAAAGCATACTTACATTTAATTTTCTGTGTAAAATGGTCTTAAATGAATCCTGCTCTCCAGTGTGGTCCCTGTGTGCCTTCTACATGCACAAGCAACAATACCCCACAAAACACATTTCCTCCTTGGAATATCTATGCCCGATTTTGTGCATAAAATTATTTTCCAAAAAAATACTTTGTGAACTTTTTGGGAGGCATTCTGTATCCTATGGCATTTTGTGAATTCCTTCCAGCTCCAATACAATGAGGGGCAGCTCAACAACCAGTCATACCTCTATTCCTGAATGTGATCTGCAAAACACTACTGTGCTTAAGAGATGTGAATCAAAATGCTCCAACAAGGTCTGCTCAGTTCTTTAAAAATTAGCCTCCCTGGAATGTTTGTATTATACATTGGAATAAACCGTCTTTGAAGACTACTTCGAAAGTCACAAAGGAGTTTGAGAAAGAGCAGCAGGATTTTGTTTTCACTTGAATACAGCATTCTTGGCTCATAATTTAATATCATTCTGCTAGTCTGCAATGGTGTTTTTTATGATTATGACAACTGAAGAACATTTATTTTCTTTTAATGTTAATTGTAGCTGTGTTTCTCCAAACAAAAATATGGCAGGAGTGCAGATCCCCAGTTAAAAAACAAACCAAGTCTACATATCCAAAATTGCTCCTCAGGAAACCAATGAAGCCTGCCACTACTCTAAAAATGCAATTTATTGACACCAAGCAATAAAAGTTAAGATCTTTCTTCCTAATTTTTTTCAATGGACTTCATAAGAACTACTTGTTTATTTGCATCACTCTGTTTTAAAACATCCTGAAAAAATTAATTACAAATTTAAAGAGACAGTACTGAATGTTCCCTCTCACATAGGAATACAATATGAAAACTGTGGTTCTCAGTTGATGGCTACTGTATTCTTCTTTCATTATATCTCATTTGGAATTATTACTGTGCAGCAGTTAGTCATAGGCTGCAGTGGTGCAGCGGTTAGCATTGTCACCTCATAACAAGAGGTTCTCCGGTTCGATCTGCTGTGGTGCTAGTGATTGCTGTGTTCAGCCAAATTGTTGCTATTACATCATCATGCATCCACTTGTGGAACAAAGTTCACCTCAAAAGGGTCATCAACTGCATTCTGTCTCCAAAAGGAATCTGATTCACAAATGCCTTGAAAACTGAACTGCCATGATGCATGCTGCTCTAGTGCTGAGTTCACAAGATTATTGCTGTAGCCTACCCGCCTTCAGAGTCCAAGGTTCCAAGCTGCTGCTGATAACTGATCTGGGTCCTCTGCACCTCCTGGCACTAATGCAATGAACCTGTGAAATTTCAGATGAAAGAGCCTAATAGAGCAACGTAATTATGGTGACCTAGAACACAACAGGTGCAGAAAGAAACACTGAAATATACAGTATACAAAACAAGCTTCCTAACTATTATGTGATTCATTTAATACAGTGTATCACTTGTGAAGAACTGCGACTACTGCCTGTTTGTCTGACTGAAATCTTATCTTGCAGTTGTTGAGTTTGGCCTTCCAGGCCTTCAAATCTACCCAAATGGGCATCAGTTATGAGAATGTAATGCCCCTTCTAATGTCTGAGAACCACCTACATGCAAAATAAGCTCCCATCTCTAGGGTAGGTGCATCATCCATGTATAGTTTTAAATCCTTACTGCATACCCAGGCAGACTGATGAAATCTGACATCATTAAAGTGTTGCAAAAATTGCAGCCACACTTCAAAGTCAACTTCAGCAATTGGATGAGTTAGAATCTGTGCTGCTTACACCTTGCTCAACTCATCAGTTGGACTATGGATTTTACAAATGTCTGACCAAATGTCACTGTCTTACCAGCATAGATGAGCAAGAGAAGAAGTTCCATAACCTCTTATGCTATCTTTTATCTGCCTTTCATCTATGTTATTTTTCTTGAAACTGTAAGAGCTAGTCTTCAGAAAGGTGCACAGATTGCTACAATGAATCAATTTCTAACTCAAAGAAGGTAATGGGGTGTGGCTGGTCTTCTTTCATGGCTGGAAGCAGCAGACACATTTGATAAGGCTATGCAAATAGCCTGCAATTCTTCCACCCCTTGAGCTGTAGCCAATTCAGAAACACCCATGATGAGAAACTTGTGAAGTTAATCAGCATCTATGCAATGACCTGACCACTCCCACCAAAGCCATTATACAGCTGTACTACATTTGTAAAAGGTGGAGCAGGCAACTGTGCAACCCATTAGCATGGATGTGCCAAAGTAAAACTTGCACGCAGCTGCATCCCAAAAAAGATGCCAATCATTTGGCTGAATGGGTAGTAGATGAAAAGCCAACTCACTGTCAAGCTTAGTCAGAGAAGCGTGAACCTATGAACTTTGCATGCTAATTGCATCATTTAAATATGTATTTGGCACCTTGAACTTTTTCTTGCTTCTAGCATTGTTAACTGAATTTTCTTCAAGAAAGGAAAGGTGATGATTGACCTTAATTCTTCAGGTTTCTTGTTCAGGACTTGACCTTAATGGGATACCATATAAGTCTGAAATCAATGGATTGAGAAATGACTGACTATTCTTTCCCAAATCATTTCCTTATCACGTATGATCACAATGTCAGTGGCACAAAAGGTGCAATTCATTCACCTTTGGTGTAAAAAGCTGCTATTTCAACTCTCACGTGGTGATTTATTACTGATAATGCAGTGCAGCATATTGGGGATATTGCACTCTTGAGTGTGCTATCCATTGGATGAGGTACTAAATCAAGGTCCCATCTGCTTGAGTTGGTGGTAGCTCAGGTTTATCTAAAATATCCCACAGCACCTACTGAAAATATTATGGGTGCTTTATTTACTAAATATACAAATTTACATTATTTACATATTATAAATATTTACAAAATTGTAAATTCTTGCAAACGCATAAATATCATTCTTTATCCCCCACTCCCACAACCACCAATACTTGTTTCCCTAACCAAAATTTGACTTTGTCAAATATTTCATCCCAACTCCTAACTGTATTAAACACTGCAACTTTCATACTGGCTGCCCAAATATTTAAAACAACAGGAAACAATATCTTATTTATTTTTTTCAACTTATTGCCTACTTCTAGCCCAATAGTGCTAATACAATATCATAATCATATCTAAGTCCTCAATCTTTTTATATTACCCAATATAATTGCTTTAAAAAGTTCTTTCCATAATATTTCACCCTATCACAACACAAAAATACATGTTCAGAAATTTCTAATTCCTTATTATTTTAAATAGCATATTTTGCCTATTTATCACCAATCTTGGAAAAAAATCCTAAATTCTAATAAATTTCTAAATCTATTGTGCCTTACCTTAATTGCTGCAACAATATTCTTGTTTATTCCTTTCCAAGGATTAACAGCATAACATTTTTCAGAATTTCTTAACACTTCTACCACTCCACATATTACACCTCTAGAACCTAAGCTACACATTCTTTTTACTATCTTTTTCTTTCAATACTTTATATAAAACTGGATGATACATTAAAAAAACTACAGGATTAATTAATCCTTTTTCCCATAATGTTTATATATATATATATATATATATATATATATATGGGTCTACTACATTAGACTGACAGTCCACAGCACCGACACCCACAACACCAATATCACAAGAACGAAACCGCAAAAACACGAAAGTTCACATGCCCGACAAACTACAATACCGACAGTTAACAAAACAAAATGTTCGCTGTTCCACACAACACACACACAACACAAGCACACCAACAACCTAAAAACCTACACTACACCTTACACATAATTATCTATGCACTAACCTTAACCCAAACCCTAACCCTAAGGACCATCACTATCGCACACTTTCCTTACCCGCACCCTAACCCTAACTCACTTAATCCGCCTCTAACCCTTAAGTCCCTCACTATCGCACACTTATCTTACCCGCACCCTAACCCTAACTCACTTAATCTGCCCCTAACCCTCAAGTCCCTCACTATCGCACACTTACCTTACCCGCACCCTAACCCTAAGTCCCACACTATCGCACACTTACCTTACATGCACCTTAACCCTAAATCCCTCACTATTGCACACACATCTTACACGCACCCTAACCCTAAATCCCTCACTATCGTACACTTACCTAGTCATGCTTACACATTTACCATGTCAGTGTTTTCGCTGTCGGAATTCCGAGTTGTTGGTTATCTGCTCCGTCAGTCTTCTGGCATCAGTGATGTCATTATCAATCTTCTGAGCTTTCATTCTAACATAGGGAACCCATATATATATATATATATATATATATATATATATATATATATATATATATATATATATAAATATATATATATATCTATATATATATATATATATATATATGTAGGGCTACTTCAGAATGACAACCGTTCAGAATGCCAACATTCATATGGCCGAAACCATATGGTCAACATTCCAAAAGACCGACATCCTGAAATAGGACCATTTACCTACCTGTAAACACAGTAAAACTGTGTTATGCAGGGGGCAAGGCCCCTTCACCCCCCACATCCCCTGCTACTTAAATATTCTCACTCTGAGATCACACTAGAGTGCAGGAAAGGGGAATCTCCCAGTCTTGCACTGTAGTGGGATCTCCACTATCATCTGTCGGCCTTTCAAACATTCACTCATATGGTGTCAGCCATATGAGTTTCGACCATTTGAAAGTTCGAACAAATGAAGGGCTCCCATATATATATATATATATATATATATATATATGTATATATATATATATATATACATATATATATATATATATATATATATATATATATATATATATATATATATATATATATATATATATATATATATATATATATATATATATATATATACCTCTTTTCACAGGATTCAACCTGGAACTTCAAAAACTAGAAAACACAGCTTGTACTATCTCTTTTTCTTTTTTAGTTGATATCATATATACTCTAGCCAAATATCCAATTTGCCCCATAAGAAAGTTTATCAAATAAATATTGTTTTTTATATGACAACTTAAAGGCTTTCTAACTGATTCCCATTCATCTTAATTTTCTTTATCATTATTTCCTACTGTATATAAACTACTTTTTTTTCAAATCTAAATCCTAATAAACTTTACTTCTTTGGAAAAGTGAACACCTTCTATATAACCTTCCTCTGCTATCCATCTACATTTTCTTTGCTTATTTCTAGCCATACTTCTTTAAGACACTGAATCACATACCTTAATAGCATCTCCATTCATTCATTTTATCTTATCTGCTATAGCTACAATATCATCTGTATATGGCAAAAAATTGGAATAAAAACACTACCTTTAACATAATATACCCCTTTACTCATGTCCTTTAACATCTTGAATCCAACTGCATTCATTACTAACAAAAATAGTATCCACTCATAGGACAACCTTGCCTTAGCCCTATTTTAATTACCACTATAGAACTAAGCTACCCACTTACTAGAACCCTAATTCTTATATTAAATACAGATGGTAACACACTTATGTTTCCTTACATTGTACTCCTTTAAAATATTGCATAAACAAAAATGTTCCACACAATCAAATGTTTTTCTGAAATCCTCTGCTACCATTTTAGATCACCTTGTACACTTAATATATCACATCCAGTTTCTATTATTAATAGCAATAAATCATGACTCTACCTCCCCTTAACAACAAAGATACACTTCACTTGAATCTCTTGCAACCTATCATTACATTTATCAGTAACAATTTCATTAAAATCTTATAATAGGTCTCCAATTATTTATATCAAACATTTCACCTTTCCTTAGCCATATAAACTTAATAATCCTCTCACATACATCTTCTTCAATAAAACCCTCATCTAACCCATCATTAAACACATTTATCAATAACTCCTTCTGCTATACTTTAAACCCACATATGCATTGTACTCAATATCATCCTCACCAAATGCAGAATTTTTGCTCATCTATCTTAAAACTAAATCCAACAAGTTAACTTTCATCTTCAAACTTTCTATAGTTTTATTAGAAAATGCTTTAACGCTCCATCTGGTATTTTCAACATCACTTGTAATCTGTAATGCAGACTTCTGACAAACTTCTCTACTATATACATTATTTCTGTTTACACTTAATACTCCCATTTTAATTTCTCATCACCCTTGTAATACTCATTTCTTTTTTAACCACCTCAGCTAAAAAAGAAGAAACATCCCATTTTCTACTTCAAAAAAAAAAAAAAAAAAACATTTGCTTATAAAACTTTTCAGTTTTCTTTTTCTTTGCTTCAAGCATTTATTTCTCATTTCTACAAAAATATCACAATTATCTTCAAAATTTTCAGACATTTCATTATGTAACTGTTAATAATAATCCCCATCTTTTATTTTTTCTAGCTCTAACTCTAAAAAAAAACTTTTTTATATTTTTCTTTAGATACACTCCAACAATCTGGCTAAGAATGCTGATACTACTATGATCTTTCCATAAGTGATTGATTTCCCTTTCTAATACATTCTGATTAATGAACTTACCAACTAATCTCTGATCCATTTTCCTTCCTTTATAACTTCTCTATCATTACCACACACCATTCATATAGCCCTATGATCAGATAACCCATTAAATATAACCCTCACACTCTATCTCAATCATTATGTATTAAAACAAAAAAATCTATTTCAGTTTTCCTTTACACTGTTTTATATGTCCATAAATTATTTGACCACATTTTCAACACTGTATACTTTCTAACTTCTTTGTTGTTTCCTAACATCCTTCCCAATCTTACTCTTATTCTTTCTTAAGCTACAATTTAGATTTCCCATTAATATAATCTCATATTCGTCATTAAGTGTGGTTTTAAACTTTTCGTCAGTACCTCTCTCTGTCCTTTACCTCAATTTAAGAATATACATCTATCAACCTATATGAATCTCTATCCCATCCCATATCAACCAAAGTTACACTCCCTGTCAAGAAATGTTAACATTTAAAAGTTTAATTTCTTCCTCAAATAAAAGTATTACATCAGAACACCTATTGTTTCCCAAATTCCAACTAATTTCCCATTTCATAGCACTTCGACCTGTATTCTATAATTTCTAAAACAAATCTTGTAACGTGTAAAGAAATCACCTCAGCCTTAACTCACATTTACAGAAACAATTCTCAAATTATTCTTTCCTTTTCTTTTTAAGTTTTGATGAAAGATTTTTTAAATTGTCTTTTCCATTCACTTAGCCTTGTACCTATCGAATTATTTTCTCTTAAATATTGCACATTCTTTTCTTCCACGTCAGACTTTTCACTCTCTGCATCATTAAAGACAGTTGCTGTTCCTCATTTACTTCATGACTCAAATACTTTTTTGTTAACATTATCAGTTGATTTCCATATTATTCCCCCTATTATCAGATACAACTGCTTCAATTACTTCTTCCCTATTGTTGTCTTCATTTTGCTTTATGCTGCTAATATACCCTCTTTTATGCTTCTATAACTTTTTTCTCATTTTCATCCTCATTTCTGATATATATATATATATATATATATATATACACTACTAACAATATCCTTTTTGGAATCATCCTCATTATTTTTGTCGCAGTGAAACCACAAATTGCCCTCTTTATTACATATTCTACATATTTTATTGGGTCTACTTCTAATAAATGAAAACCCACTTACCCGAATCTCTGAAAACTGAGATAACTTCTTTGAAACCACATTTGAATGAACTCTCTGATCACTGATAAGTAACTCAGGGTAATTAACCACTTGCCCACCATGGTGAACTTTGCCCCTTTCACCACTGTAGTGTGAACTTGTAGTTGGTATATTTAGTTATGGGAGGTTTAATTTGATTCAGTTTTTATTTTTTATTTTTTTGTGGTACAGACAAGTGGTCACTTACTGGAGATTTGACTAAGTGATTCGAGTGTCCGTTCAAATGCAGTTTTCGCAGTCATCTTGGTCTTCAGAGATTCAGGTAAGTGGGCTTTTGTTCATTAGAAGTAGACCCATCTTATTACATCTAATCACCATATGCCTTTCTCCCACATTGATTACACATTCACTAATAAGATGGCCAAAATCCCAACAAAAATAGCATCCTTTTGTCTATGCAATGTTCTTTACAATTCTCCTATTACCAGCCAGAATGATAACACTGGGTAAATGCTTTACTGCATCAGTTTCAACTTTTAAAAATACATCCAATTCCTACCCTTCATTCCACATTCCAGATTCATCTTTTTCTATAACAATGACATATTTTTGAGAAACAGTCTTTCAGATCAATTATTTCCACTTCATCAGTTCTAAAATATACAATGAATTTTCTGAGGCTGTTCCATTGCCTAGACAATATAAAGTAATTCTAGGGAAACTTATTATTTTTTCTTCACAAAAAAATATTTTGTCCAATAAAACATTAGCTCCAAATGTTGCATCACAAAAATACTCTTTGCCTAGGTTTATTAATGATCTAATGCTTTCTGCAGTAAAACCAAAAAGCAAAATCATTGTCTCACACATAAATATCTTTCAATAACAGCTTCCTTTTTACTTCAACTTCTAACTGTAGATCTCATTTTCTTGCTGAAACTCACAATACCTGATTTATGCTTTGCACCATTAGAAAAAAAAGAAAAAATGGATAGGGGTTATTATTATTATTATTGTTATTATTATTAATAATAATAATAATAATAATAATAATAATAATGTAGAAGTGAGATAGACATGCTTTGCACCATTTACTACTTCTGCATAAGACCTTTTCTTCAATTCCTTTTCCTGAAGTCTTTTGCTTGTTGCCTCTTCAGTATAAACATCATCCACACCATTTTCAAAACCTTTATCAATCAAATCTGTCCACAATATTGCTGACTCATCAACCAGGTTCTTCTTTATCCATTAGAGTCACAAGTTGAAAATCTGGAGGACCTCCTGAAGACAAAACAATAATTCCCATCTCTTTACTTGACTCCTGTTTGCATTCAGCTAATTGTTGACTCTTTGTACACTCCACATAAATTGCAACCCTTCTTTCCTTTTGTCAGATAATCAAATTTTGATTCATAGCTTCACAATTCACATTTTTTAACTTTGTCAACAGTATCAGTCCTACACAAACTCTCCGCACCCTCCACAATCTCTCTCTCTCTGCTCTTCTGACCACTTCTGCATCAGGAATAGAAACAGAAAATGCTCACACAAATGCACATACAACAAAAAGAGAAGAGGATGTAATCCAGTACCCTGGGCAAATTTCTTCAAGTAGTATAAATGCCACTTCAGTTTTCCCTTGAAAAGAAGCTACTATCCAAGTGAGACTAACCTGGCGAACAAATAATAGATAAGTAAATAACTAAATAAATAAATAAACAAACAAACAAACAAATAAATAAACACTGTTATGTTCTTTACTAGACCTTATTTCCCCTTCTCTGAAGCCACATTTTTATAGGTCTTTTTCAAGAAAGCATAGTAGAGCAACTCAAAGATAGTGTTGGAAAGCATAAAAAATTTGAAAAATGTTCAACAAATTAAATTCCTGCTAACATCCAAGGAAAGATTTTTTTTCTGCAAGTGGGCAAACCATTCTGTGCACCAGGGAGGGGGACAGACTTATATATACCAACTTATTCTACCTTGGAATTTGTTCAGTACCTCCTTACCAGTGCTAATAGTGATCTGGCAGATGTCATGATGAGAGAGCAAAACCTAGAGGCTCTCCATTGACATTTACCTGGACTGAAGGCCTAGTAAACTTTGGAAAACAATTTCTTGGAACTTCCATCTGTAGCTTTTCCATCACCATAATTCAGGTGTCGATATGCTTAACTTTCAGTTAAGGTTACTTAAACATTGCTTTAAGTTTCCAAAATCCTTGATCATACCATAATCTTGTCATGCCACCCCTGCATTTTTCTGACTCTTTGTGAGACATGAAATAGGTGATCATAGGAGTACCATGCTAAGGGTAATTTCTAGCGTGACTGCCATAAGATGCATTGGCCTAGCCACTCAGGTGTCCCAGTTGCACGTCCTCCCAATGAACATTTTTCTCCCAGTGTAGCTGTTACATCATTGTCCCCAGGGTCTCACTATGTCCTATACCACCCACACACCTGAGGCATCTGTCATGTCAAATGCATCCAAACACTCACTCCTCCAAATAACTGCTAAAGACATATGTGCTCATGGTACACCTTGATCCTGCAACCTCCATGCATACAAATTTATGCAGGGCATTCCAGCCTCCACATAATGTGAGTCTAAGAAATCATTAACACATTCTGTGCTACCTTGTACAGGTGTCTGCAGTTCCACTGCAACCTCAGACTCTGTAACCGTCACCCTGCTGGGGGATAACCATGTTCATCAACTGTTACTCTCTGTTAGTATCTACAGGTGACTTTTCCTTTGCACAACTCTCATAACTTTCATTTCTCTTCTTTCTGTTCCGCATGATTCCAACCCCACCCCTTTTTTCATAATAAATATATACACTCCAATCTCTCTCTATCATGATTCTCTTATTTATTTATTTATTTATTTATATATATATATATATATATATATATATATATATATATATATATGGTAGGAAGAGATGCAGAAATGGTTGGCAGGAAGAGAGGGCTGGAGTGAGAAACAATGGGGACCCCCACACTTACTGCACAGGTCCCTAAATTCAACCCCCTTTTAGTAGCTGTAAAAGCTGTCACTGTCTGTAGCTGTTTCACAAAATACTGGTGTCATCTTGTTTGGTAAACCCATTTCTATCACTTCTTCATTTATTTTTTTAATTTTTTACCCTTTCTTGTTAAATCCCAGATCATTCTTCTGGATAGATTGCAAAACATTTATAAGAGGAGCTGACCTGCCTCCCTCCCATGAAACCAAAGCAGAAACCACAAACAATATAACTGCCTACATAAACAATATATGCAAATTTCTCTTCCATTCATATATATGGGACATATATATATATATATATATATATATATATATATATATATATATATATATATATATATAATCAGTGACCATTATTGTGATGCCCGTGCTGTGCTGGCCCAGTAATCAAGGAGCCTCAATCCTCACCACTAACACCAGTGAGAGGCATCCACATTTGGAAGGATGACAACTACACACACAGTAAAGTACAATTTCCCTTAAGAGCACACAGAGATCACAGTTGGTCTGGGGCTGGTTTCTCCCTTTCTTTCTAGATCCCCAATAAAACTCCCCACTAGCACAGCTATAGGGTCCAGATCTCAGCCTAGTGGTCAAGATAAAACCTCTAGCACCCTCTCTGTCCAGCCAGTGTTTCATGGCCCTGGCCAAGAATCTAACACACACACACTCTTTAAGATATGAGTTATGTACAAACACACAGACACTCCTGGGGAAGGCTGGCACAGGTTCTCCAGCTATGCCCCTTCCTGCCGTGTTATAAGGTAGTAATCACCGCCACAAACAACTAATATCAGTTACTAATAAGGCACTTACCAAGGGATGTCCAATTATTACTGTGCAATATTATGATCCAAATGGTAAGTGTGACTGAGCAGCAAGGCTTATTTGGAGTGGCTTTGTACAGTACCACTATATACATGCAATGTATTCTAGAGCTTAAATTATCTCTACCCAAAACAGTCACAGTTGAGAGGTTTAAAAATATTTAATAATAAATAATAAAAAAACAAGACAATACTTTTTACTACACAGTGCTAGTCAAGAGTTCAGAGATCACAGTAAAATCCTTAAAATAATACTGCAGAATAGTCTGACATAAATATAGAAAACAGCAAGCCTAAACTTACTATTTTCTATCTATTTCTAGGAGAGACACTAATGTCTAAGATCCTACTTAACAGACTGAGCAAAGCAAGTGGTGGTGAGTGGTCAGTTCAAACTCTACATTAACATTTCTTAGTAAGCTTGCACCTGGTCAGGAAACTACAGCAATTAAAGACATTATATATGTAAAATCTAGCAATTAACTCTAGTCTCAAAACAATAGAAATAATCTGCTGGTTCAGACAATACAGCTCCAAGTCCCGAGAACAAAGCAGTCATAAAATGCTTGGCTTATCAGCTTTCTTACAGCGGAGTGCACTGTTGTTACATTTTTTGCAGTTCAACATCTATTACAGTCTTTTCACATTGAAGAGAACAAGCCTGTGGCTTATATTAATATTTACAAATAACAGAATTATCTGCAAAATTCTATCTGGCTAGGCTGGCAGCCTTCACATATCTCCTCCACCCCCCTCCAGAGAACTCAAGCTAGTTTTTTAAGCGACCCTTGAGAAATGTTGCTTGAGAGGCTTAGGTCTATCTGAATATACCTTACCCCATTCCCTGTCTTGACAGCCCAACTGCATTGGCATTGCTACTGCTACTGCGGTGGTGCACTGACATATATGCTTGCATCCTTAGGCTCCATCTTAGCAAATTGGCATTTTGCTGGCTGGTTCTGTTTAACCATGTTAGGGGATTGTGATCTGTCACTACGTGAATTTTCTTCTATACAGATAAGGCTGAAGTTTCTGCAGTGCCCGCACTATGGCTAGATATTCCTTTTCTGCAGCTGTATAGCATTCCTTCCTGGGATGGAGCCTATGACTGAGATAAATCACTGGGTGCTTTTCTCCCTCTGAAGAAATCTGGCTAAGTACAGCCTCAACCCCATGGTTTGAAGCATCCACCTGCACAACAAATTCTTTGCTGTAATCTGGAATGGCTAACACAGGGGGTCCTCCCAAAGCTTCTTTAAGCTTCTGGAATGCCTGGTCATATGCTGTGGTCCACACTACCTTATCTGGCCTGTTTTTCCTTGTCAGGTCTGTAAGAGGAGCAACTATGGTACTATAATTAGGGACAAACTTTCTGTAGTACCTTGCTGTCCCTAAGAGTGCTTTCATCTGCTTTTTGGTAACAGGTGCATGCCTTGCCAAAATGTCTTCAACTTTGGCAAGTTCTGGCCTGATCTTACCACTCCCCACTCTATGTCCCAGGTAGTAGACCTCTGACATACCCAGCTGATATTTGCTGGGCTTAATAGTCAGCCCTGCCCTCTGTAGTATGCCCTACACCTTCCTGACATGTTGAAGGTGCTCTTGCCAGGAATGGCTCTAGATGGCAATATATGATCTACCAGCCTCTGGAAAGTCACTTGGGCATTTTTCATCCCAAAGGACATCTTTGTGAACTCATACAAGCCAAAAGGAGTCCCAAAGGCTGACCTCTCTCTAGCACTGGGAGTCAAGGGAACCTGCCAGTGACCCTAGGAAGATAAATGGCGGTAAGATACTTAGCCCCACCCAGATGCCCTAGGGCCTTATCTGTCCTAGGCATGGGGTAAGCATCTGACTCTGTGCGACTATTTAATTTCCTGTAGTCCACACAGAACCTGGTGCTGCCGTCCTTCTTTGGCACCAGCACCACTGGTGAGGCCCAGGGACTATTGGACTCCTGAATTATCCCTAGTTCCAACATCTCCTGTATCTCCTCCTTCAGATTCTGTTTGACTCTCTCAGACATCCTATAAGGGGCCTGTCTAATAGGCCTTTGGGGTCCTGTATCCACCTGGTGCTGCACCAGGTGGGTGCATCCTGGTTTCCCAGTGAACACGTCCCCAAACTCCTGTAACACTGCTCGGATTTCTCAAACTTAGGTAGGAGATAGCTGCTGGGACATTGCTACCCCTTCCACTGAGGTGTCAGTCTGAGCCTCACTGAGGAGATCATTCACCAGATCTCCCTCTGACTCCTCCTGCAATCCACTGAAAATAGTCAGCACAAGGGCCTCCCTATCATGGTAAGGTTTGATCATGTTAACATGGTACAATTTGTGCCCCTGCCTCCTGCCTAGCAGTTCCACCATTTAGTTAACATCACTTACCTTTCTTACCAGCTTGTAGGGTCCCTCCCAAGCTGCTTGCAGCTTGTTGTGTCTGACAGGAATGAGAACCATTACCTACTGCCCTATCACATACTCTCCAGCTCAAGCATTCCTGTCATACCATACCTTTTTCTGTTGTTGCGCTTCTGCCAGGTTCTCCTGAGCCAAACCCATGAGATCCCTGAGCCTTGTCCTGAGGTTTAGGACATATGCCACAACAGACTCCTTGTGAGATTCACATTCACCTTCCACCGCATCCCAAATTAAATCTAGAGGTCTTCTCACCCTATGCCCATACAGCAACTCAAAGGATGAAAAACCTGTGGATTTCTGGGGAACCTCTCTGTAAGCAAACAACAGATGGAGCAAATATTTGTCCCACTCCCTCTTAAACTGCTCTGCAAATGCCTGTAGCATGGACTTGATTGTAGAATTTAACCTGTCAACAAGACCATTAGTCTGGGGATGGTAGGGGGTGGTCTTCAGGTGCTTCACCCCGCAGTACTTCCACAGACAAGCCATCAGGTAACTCCCTCCCTGAAGTAACCACCTCACCAGCAAGTATGCAGTCTGACTGGGTCTCTCCCAGGCTACCAGACCCACATGCTTGTCTCCAGGCCTGAATGTGTGAAACTGCATGAGCACATAACACTGCATTATCAAAATCATTCCCTATCAGGACATCTCCAAGGATATCCTCAAACACATCTACTTGCTGGTTTCCTTTTCCAGCCTCCCAGTCAAGGGGAACCCTAGCCAAAGGTATTTGGAATGGGGTTCCTCATAAAGCTCTAACTAGAGTAGACTGCCCAGGCAAGTAGTGCTCCTCTGTAACCATTGCAGGCTTTACAATGCTTTACAATGCTTATGTCAGAGGCTGTGTCTCTCTTAGCAATGGCCTCTTTGCCATTCACTACAATAGGATATAACCTACTATTGGCAGTGCAAAGTAAACTGCTTCATATTTTGATTTTATGGGCTATTGTAGTCCGGTCTGCAATATATTCATACCTCTGAAAAGCAATTAATGTAAGGCACAGGAGCAGCAGTCCTTGAATTTTGTATGTCTGCCACTAGATATATATGCAAGGGATAATCAGTTTTAACAGCTTGTGGCAAATTGACATACATCCTTATATATAACCAGCACCTGCCTCACCCAAATAAAGCTTACACTGCGCAACTACAGAATACAGCTATGTCACAATCCACAGATATTTCACCCCACTCAGTCTGAGAATATTACCTTGTAGTGCAATTTAATGGATAGTAACTGAGAAGTAAACAAACAGTTTACACACACACACACACACACACACACACACACACACACACACACACACACACACACGCACACACACGCACACACACACACACACACACACTCACACACACACACACACACACACACACAGTGTATTTTCCTTGAAGGACTGTGAATACCACTGACATGAAACTACCTCATTCCATTGTTTCAGTAGACACTGCCAGCAACAAGCTCAATGTACTATTAAGGTCTTTAAATAACCAATCAGTATATTGTATTTGATAAGGAAAGTACTGTTGTTGGTAGGGCAAAGTAATGGAAACCTGACTAGAGTGAGCACCTGTATCAAGTTTATTTAACTTAATCTGAATCTAAAATAACAGAAAATATGTAATAGGGAAATTATTTCTCAGTACAAAGACCAATCACTACTCCACAAGAAATGTTTATGGCAGGTCAAATTAAAAGCATCTCATCTCTTGATCTGAATGACAATATTAATATTAATATTAATATTAATATTAATATTTAAATGTGTTTTGAAGTAATAAAAATTAAAACACTGAGTTAGGTTTAATGACAAGTTTTTCAATTTTTATATTTTAATCAACATTTCCTAGGCATGTGGAATAGTGATTAGTCTTTGCAATGAGATGTCATTTTCTTAGTAAGCATTCAATCTGATTTTTATCATTACTGTTTTAGTAACTGATGGTCAGTTTAACTTGACAAAAGCTCTTACTATAGTAAAGTTTCTAGTGCATTGAGCTGTTAAATAAGGTGCTTTTTGTATCACTTTTATTTATTAATTTTCTTTTAAGTCACTGTGGCAGTGTGTGGACATCTTTTATTTTAATATTTTTAATTTAGTAACTTACATCTGAATGGTAACTTTTCTAAAAGGAATAATATCAGTGGTCACACCAGTGTTGTGGCATCACCCTTTACAACCTAATAAAAAGGCACAAACTTTCATAAACCAATAGACCACATTACTTAAGAGAAAAATAAGGTAAATACATAAAAAGTTCAACTAAAATATATAAAAAATTCAACTAAAATATATAAACCAGTAAATTGTTTGTAGAAAAAATAAAGAAAATATGTTAAAACAAAATGGTACTGTAAGAATAACTGTAGTTGTAAACAAGGAGAATTGTTCCTAGCATTATATACAGAAGACTGGTGCTTAATTACTACTGTGACAGCATCTACTGACTTAAATGAGTGCATCAACATTAAATGTTTTTTGCAAGCTAAAAGACTTTAAATTGTTTTACTGCTGAGTAAGTTTTAAAATTTGCAGTATATACATTAGATAATCGATCTGATTCAGCAAGCTCTGCATGTAGTGCCTGAATAGTGCAAGAGCTGCTTCATGCAATATGTCCGCTGAGCGATTCAAGAACAAGCCACAGAGACGTGCATGAGCGTGCCTACACTATTCCCACACGGACACCACTGCTATATGCTAATTACCTCATTTGCTGGTGAAAACCATGCAAATGAGGTGAATTAGTGATCCATGAAGCAAGCAAGCGTCTGCAGGAATAGTGTATCCTGCAGAAATGTATTCGGTTACTAACCAAAGATATTTTTGCAAATTACAAAAAGAAGTCATGACAGTTCTAAAGAAAGCATGTATTCAATGTAGTAGGCATGCCAGTGGACAAATATATGGCCAATGGCATGAGAAATAGTTGCAAAATTATAAAAAAATACTTTATTTTTTTTTGGCCAATCTCAGCCATTTAAGCGTAGGGCAGAGGTGCACAAATGGGATTGGCCCGAAAATAAGAAAAAAAGTTGGAAATATGCTTTTAAACCCAAATCAGAAATTTGCCATAATAGTCAATGGTGTGCATAAGACAACAATACCCGGGAATAGTGGTTGCTAAGGGGGAAGGCTGAGTGTGAGTATGGTAACTATGAATAAGCATTCTGTTTTATGCAAATGAGGGGACTGATACTGAATCTCAGATTTTCCCTAAATGTTAGCTTGCACCCAACCGTGTAGGTGCAGCAACACCATTGTATAAGTCTAAGAGGTGGATGACCTCATAAGGGGGAGTGTCATGCATGCTGCAAGCTTATTGGAGCTCTGTGGCCTGTGTTTGCCCTTAGCTAAGCACAGCTAAGGAAGGGTGTGTGTCTGAGGCTGCCTAGCAGTGTTTATATTGCCTAACCAGGTGTGTGTGCCTCGCACCAGGTTTTAAACAAACAAACAAAAAAAAAACAAGAAATAGCAGCTCTGTTCACATCTGAGCACTGGGTATGCGTACCGCACCTTGGGGCTTAAACAGGAAAGCAATGGGAAGAGAAAACAGCAGTAGGAAGGCAATCAAGGAGAACTGGAATAGCTGGCAGGTGAAATGTATCAGAATTAGCCAATTACACATGGAACAGCCTAGCACACTACTATAAAATATGCAAACACCTTCCATTCTGTTTTTTCCCACAAACTCTACACCACTGGTATACACAGATGGGGAAATTTTACTTGACAAAACGAACAAAATGTTACAGACTGCTGTTGCTCTCATACATCAATATGTGCAAGAGGCTGAGGGTGGTGGGGATGTGAATGCTGATGACCAACCCATAGTGAGGAGAAGGACAAGAGTGGACAGACCCAGGGTATCCTACCAGGGGCTATATGAGCTGGAGATAGTGGAGCGCTATAGGGTGGACAGGGACATTCAACAGCAAATTGTTGAGCTGTACCGGCCACGCCTCACACACATAAACAACACAAGGAACACATCCCAGTGGATAACAGGGTATGTTTAGGCTTAAGAATACTAGCCACAGATACCTTCCGAAGGGCAACTGGGGATATCATGAGGATCTCACAGGCATCATCATCCAGGGTACTCCACCAGTTCCTGGATGCCGTGTCAGCACATGCCGGTGAGCACATATATTTCCTCAACACTCATGAGGCGTTGACCAGCAATATGCATCTCTTCCACCAAATAGTAGAATATCCTGAGGTAGTGGGTGCTATAGACTGCACACACATACACATCAAAGCACCACCCGGTGAACAGGCTAGGGTCTACATAAACCGCAAGGGATTCCCCTCCATCAACTGCCATGTTGTGTGCGATGCCCAGGGCATTATCTTGAATGTGTGTGCTGGCAGCCCTGGAAGCTATCATGACTCCCACATCTGGCATATGACACAGCTGTACCAGTCATTTGCTAGTGGAGACATCTCATATGGCCACCTAGTGAGGGATACTGGCTACACACTGGAGCCGTGGCTGATGACACCCCTCAGAAATGCACACACACCTGAACAATAACTCCATAATGTGGCACACGTACATACCAGAATCCTAATAGAGCATGTGTTTGGGATGCTCAAGTCACAGTTCCACTGCCTGGACATATCCAGTGGAGCCTTGCGGTACTCTACAGTTACATGTGCACAAATGTTCATAGTATGTGCCATGCTACACAATATGATCCTGAGGAAACAGCTGCAGCAGGAACAACACGGGGCAAGGCCACACAGCTCCTCACCATTGCCAAGGCCATCACAGGCACAGAGGGAGTCAGAGGAAGAACTACCTGAGCCTGTCCATGTAGGCAGAAGGAGGCATGCCCAATATGCCCAGGCCTTGGCAAATATTCAATGCATAGCACATACACTGACACGGTAGGGACTTAGGGAATGACACCTCTCTCTGACTCGCACATACAGTAAAAGGGATGCCAAACTTGACACTACATGTGCTTTACCATGTATAGGGAGTGTACTATGTGCATCTGACATAGTCAGTCCTCCAACACCATCCTCAGTACTGTCACAGCCACAAGGTAAGTCACTCTTCCTATCAATTGCTGAATGGAGTAGTATGTTCTGATAGTTGTATCTATGGTATGGACATGAGCATGCAAGGAAATCAGATGGCTTAATGGGATGGCAGCAGATAGTGGACACCTATATGGGCAGCATGAAATCCATAACAAACACTGGTGTCAACATACTAGGCAGTAATAGACAAGGTGACGAATCCCACTGCAGTACATGTGGTGGCCCAAATGTGTGTCCATAGGACACACACATGCATATCAGTGAGGTTCACATACTCATCACCAGCCTCAGCTAGCAGGGCAGGTGTAGATGACCATAAAGAAAGGCTGGGCTAAGGCCTCCAATTGATGGCAATGGTTAACAACCCCCCTCCAGACCTACGCAGACATACTACAACACGTCTGGCAGTTGTATGTTAGTTCTGAAGGGTAAGAAGTTGTTGTATCTTTTGGCTTTTCCTGGTTAGGGGTCGCCACAGTGAAACTCCGGTCTGCTAATGATTGGCAGTAGATTTTTACATACCGAGTTGCCAGCCCTGACATACAACCTTCAATGAAGGTACGCCCATTCACGCATATCTCCACACAGAAGACGCTTTAGCTGAGAATCGAACAGGACAACGTCTTACTGTGAGGCGACAATGCTACTGCAGTCTGAAACTGAAATGTAGGTCAATAAAACCTAAGATCTATACTCTACTGATATGCCTCCAGTCTGCATGATAGGTCAGAATACAAAATGAAATGGAAGCCAACAGTGTACCTGAAATATCCGTACAGTCATAGCAAATGTTTAAAGTCATCAGGTGTGCTCCCCACCCCACAATCCTATGTAGAAATGCAGTAACATGTAAGTGTAAGGTGTAATAACAGTGGAGCACAGATTACCCGAGCTGGCTCAATCTACAGGATAGATTGTTGCATGTGTACAATATGCAGGGGTCCATGTGTCAAGTTGCCATGTGTTCAATACTGTGTGGAAGGGGTCAGCATGTAGGCATGGAGGGTTGTGTGTTGGAGGCCTATGAGCTGCACTGTGGATGACAGGACCATGTTCCGACAAATGGAGTGCCAATCACAATGCTTCTCAGCAATACCCATGTCAGCAGTCATCCATACTCACTGTCCAGATGTCAATATCTGTCACTGTCTGAAAGATGGACATGCTATGAATATGGGCCCATACATACACACAGTACACAGGTGGAAGTACCCTAGACAGAGTGCATAAAATGTGACTGTCAACTGCACAACTTTGGAATTGTATATACAGGTTAGGAGCACATTAGTTGTCTGTGTATTATGGAATACTGATGTAGTCCGGCCAATCACTGACGGACCACAAAAGGCACAGTTATGAAGTAATGAGAGACTGCCTATGTCACCTCACAAGGCAGCATAAGGGGAATGTCCCATGTATATCTGTGAGTCAACTGCAAGTAGGGTCCATGTCACACATGCACTCAGCTCACCCCACCATTAGCACAGGTTTATCACAGGTCATATCCTTGATGTTGGGAATGAGTACAGTATGACCCCACTTCTGTATGTGAATACCCACAGAATGCAGCATGCTGAAGTGGTGTCCCATGCAGGTAACCAACACCCTGCCTGCATCCAGACCAATGGATTAATATGGACAGGAACTATTGCCATTAACATCTCTCACACTTACCCTGTCAGAATGCACTGGCCTACTACAGATGGCCTGCATCACTACCAAATGGCCTACAGTCCTCTGTCAAAGGCCTGTGCCTCACCAGTAGTGCCAATGTATGGTATCTCATGGGGTCCCAAATAATAACATAACACAGTCAACAGAACACAAATACAAGACCATGTTGGCAAATCCCAGTAGCATGCCCACCATGTCCTACTGCATGAACTGTGGACAAACCCCTAAATACCACTGTGATGAAGGGTCAACTATAGGGATACTTCTCAGATATTGCTCGCATAATGTTCGGAAGAGGACAGAATAACATAGTGGGGGGTATAGAAGCATGGACATCATGGAGTGTCTGAAGTCTGAAACTCTGATGTGTGCCCATACTACCCCTGCCTGCAAACCCAGTAATGGGTGGCTCCAAACCTGCTCATAAACCACAATGTGAAGGGGAACTGACCAGATATATGAGCCCTGCCTCTGGTTAACCTGTGTGAATCTGTACAGCTGAGAGGTATGACCACAGCAGCTTATGACCATTCTGTTAAGTCGATATATGTACGA
This sequence comes from Protopterus annectens, assembly GCF_019279795.1. Taxonomy (NCBI): domain Eukaryota; kingdom Metazoa; phylum Chordata; order Ceratodontiformes; family Protopteridae; genus Protopterus; species Protopterus annectens. The sequence goes on from NC_056737.1 coordinate 1,463,500,201, forward strand.
GAAGGGGATCCTCGGCCACCATAGTACCAAGGTGCTGGAAAATTTGTACAGACCCATCATCAAGTGTCTGCAGCTACCCCTCCAGAATGGCATGAGTGTGCAAGAATTTGTAGGCTGCGGACCACAATACTGGACACAGCTTCATTCATCTTGTATTTCCCAGGAAATAACTGTGAGCAAATAAGAATATCTGTCAGTAGTTGATGACATAATACATCACAATGTAAAACAGTACATATGTCTCAATATCTCTGCTAACACCAATCATGTAATACAAGCAGCACAGACAGCAATAGTTACAGTATCCCACTATCTGTTGCCCATTGCGACTCCATATTGTCAACTTATCTACAGATATCCTGCAGAAACAGGTTGCTAGCTGTAGGTGTAGAACACCAAACCCTGGACTGGATTACAACCCTATCCAGAATGGATTCACACACTCAATACAGAAGGTCATACTGGGCATGCTCCTACACTTAGAGAAATGAAGCCCATGTCTGACAACTCAGTGGACTATACATATTTGTCATTCGCAGATGTCTGTGCAAACACACCAAATTGTACATCATTCATGCTTTGCACCCACACTGGATAGGAATACTCACACATATCCAAGGCCAACACACTATAATATGTCAAACATACACAAAGAGATGTGGGGAAGAGAGAGACAGGTAGTAACAGAGAGAATTCCATTATGAGGCCTGTCCCATCCACCACACATCCAATTGGCTGATATCACATGATGTGCTGATGTCAATCACTGTAGACATTCCTTTTGGTAGGCCTCAGCCCTATAGTGTCTGTGCTGCTTGTGATAACTGTGTAACATTATAGTACAAATGAGTGTGTGTGTGTGTGTGTGTGTGTGTGTGTGTGTGTGTGTGTGTGTGTGTGTGTGTGTGTGTGTGTGTATGTGTGTGTGTGTTTCCAGAGGAAAGATGGAATGATTTATGGCCCATTCACACACACTGCACTTCCCATTGCCCATGTTAGCACTTCTGTTGATGCTAGTCACCTTGAAATAACCCTCTGGCCAAGTATTAACCCTATAAGCTATGTGGCGCTTGCTCTACATGTGTAATACTGTAGTGTAGAAAACTAGTTAAATAGGAGTTCTAATCTCAGACATGGCAACTGCAAAACTGTGTGTGTGTGTGTGTGTGTGTGTGTGTGTGTGTGTGTGTGTGTGTGTGTGTGTGTGTGTGTGTGTGTGTGTGTGGAGATGAATGAGTTTGAGGCCATTCACACTCACTACACCTCCCATTGCCCTACTTTAGCATGCCTGCTGATGTCAGTCACCTTGAAATAACCCTTTGGCCAACTGCAACACTATAAACTCCGTGGTGCTTGTGATAACTGTATAATACTATATTGTAGCATGCTAGTTAGGTAGGAGTTCTAATCCCAGACATGGCAACTGTGAAATTGTGTGTGTTTGTGTGAAAGAGCGTGTGTGTTTCTTTGATAATACCTGATTTTATGGACATTCACACTTACTACTCTCCCCTTACCCCTCCTTTCACACTGCTGCTGTGACTTACCTTCAAAGATACCTTTGGATATCTCTCTCCCATATAAGCTTTGTGGCACTTGCGATAATTGTGTAATACTATAGTGTAGCATACTAGTTACGTAGGAGTTTGAATCCCAGACATGGCAACTTTGAAACTTTGTGTGTTTGTGTGGGAGAGTGTGTGCGTCTTTGATGATACCTGATTTTATGGACATTCACACTTACTACTCTCCCATTACCCCTCTTTTTGCACTGCTGCTGATATCACTCACCTTCAAAGACACCTTTGGACAACTCTCCCATATATAAACTCCATGGCACTTGCAATAACGGCATATTATTATAGTGTAGCATACTAGTTAGGTAGGTGTTCTAATCCCAGACATGGCAACTGTGAAACTGTGTGTATTTGTGTGAGAAAGTATGTGTGTCTTTAATAATAGCTGATTTTATGGACATTCACACTTACTACTCTCCCCTTACACCTCCTATAGCACTGCTGCTGATGTTACTCATCTTTAAAGATATCTTTGGACAGCTCTTTCACATATAAGCTCCATGGCACTTGCGATAACTGCGTAATACTATAATGTATCATACTTGTTAGGAAGGAGTTCTAATTCTGATCCTGGTAATTGTGTAAATGTGTGTGTTTGTGTGTGAGAGTGTGTGTATCCTTGTAGAGACCTGATTTTGTGGTCATTCACACTTACAACACTTCCCTTACCCCTCCCTTACCACTGCTGCTGATGTCACTAAGCATCAAAGATACCTTGGCACAGTTCCCCAGCATGTATAAATGCATAACAATGTAGTATCAATAACTAGATAAGCATAGGTGTGAATCTCATCTGTGGCAAGTGTTTGTGTGTGAACATATGTATGTCCGTAACTCAAAGATTTTGGCCCCATTTACACCCAGTTGACATCTCAGTGCCTAACTTTAGCAGTCCTGCAGATATCATCCACCTTAGAAGTACCTGTTGCCAACCCTAAACCATGCAAGGTCAGTAGTGCATGTGGTAAATGTGTAGCATTATGGTCCAAAAAGATTGTTAGATAGAGGTATAAACCTTACCCCTGGCAAATGTAAATGTGTGTAGCGTAAAATTATTTTTGGTATCTCTCACGCACTACATCACCCAATGCCAGTATTTACAAGGGCTGGTGATGTTCCTTACCTAAGAAGTACCTTGGGACAACATCCATCATATAACCTCCATGGTGCATGCAGTAAATGTGGTACACTGTAGTAGCAATACATAGCTAAGTAGTGGTTTGAATCTTAGTACTGGCAAGTGTGTATGTGTTTGTGTGTCTGTCATCTGTATCCTGGGTGGAGGATGCTGTGATTGTGTTACAACAGGGCCCATTAAAATTATTATATTGAGGACCTAGTATATGTCACAATGTCCACATTAGAAGGCCAACAGATGTCAAACACTGGAGAGGTTGGTGTACACAATCCACAGCCCTACATGTGACAGTATGGATTAGTGAACAATTTAGGCAACCTTTCTATTACTCAGAGAACACTCTCCTCCCACGTATCATACACAAGCATACTTGGTTAGGCAACAACCACAATATTGGTAGTTCCCCTGCATATTGCCTCCCAGATAGTAACCACGGTGGGATAGCAGTGGAGTACATGGCTGTTGACCACAACAGTGCCACTGACATCAGAAAGTACTCTAATGTGTTACATCTCCTAATTGTGTGTTATCCAGCAAGTAAAAAGACATGGCACCCTGTTCCATCCCCTCAGTAGCCAAATAAATGTGTACAGTCGCCCTTTTGCCATGTTCCCCCACTGGATGCTTGCAACAACTGTAGAGTATGGAAACATACCCCACAAAGGGAATACCATGTTTTATACACATGCCCTGTATGGACAGATGCCTCTAACTCCACAGAATACCCGTACCATACTGTCAATGTAGGCACAATCACAACCTCAGTTACATAGCCAGGTCTCACCAAATTAGGTCAGGAATGCTACATCAGAAGATACCAATATGTCCACACAACATGCCCCAGAGACCTCAAGTACACTTCCACATGTCAAAGAACATGCATGTGGGACATGTGCACAAACCAGACACTGTCCATGTTATGGAATATAGATCACATACATGGGAACTTTATACATCCTGTTACAAATAAAAAACTATACATTTGAGTTTTATGCAGATTGCCACACAGAGAATTTGGTTTACCTGGCATGCTGTAAGTCATGTCTGAGTTTTTATGTTGGAAAAACTAATTATAAGTTAAAAACAAGAATACTGCAGTACTTGTCATCCATTAGACAGACGGATAAACACAATGTATTATACCAGCATGTTTCTAGCTTTCCAGATCACACTTTTAGTTTTATGGTTCTGCATGTTGCACAGATGAAAAAAAGGGGGATGGACATTGTTAATGATACAGAGTATGTAGAATTAAGTTGGATCATACAGTTGGCTGCTGATAACCCAACTGGGTTAAATAGTTCTGTACCTATAAAACCAGCCCAAAAGAAAAGGCAGGTCAAGTATAGAAAGTGACTGGTTGTTTTTTAAAATTGTTGTAGTATTTAAAGACTGTCATGTTTATGTGAAGTTTGTCTGATGAAGGGTTTTTTAACCTGAAAGCACTTACGTTTTATAATAAAAGATTATAGCCAGTTTGGACTCTGTTTCATTTGTTTATGTATCTCTTCTTACAAGCGGTTCGAGAGGAGTCCTTAAGGGAAGTTAAGAGGCTTTTGTTTTTCTACATGGGAAGCAGTGCACATCACTGGCCACTCACAATAGAAACCCAGATGAGTGGGTGGTGAATACAATACCCACCCCTGGGGACCACTCCAGGGACTACACCCCTGAGCCACACTGGGGACTATTGTCATGTGGCCTGATGCCAAGGAATTCCCTTGGCCTAGCCTTGTAGAGCCTTTAGGCTCATTCACCTACTATATACATGTGAAGCAATTATAGATCTCAGTACTGGCAAGTGTGTGTGTGTGTGTGTGTGTGTGTGTGTGTGTGTGTGTGTGTGTGTGTGTGTGTGTGTGTGTGTGTGCGTGTGTGCGTGTGTGCGTGTGTGTGTGTGTGTGTGTGTGTGTGTGTGTCAGGGGGATGAATGATTTTGAGGCCATGCACACTCAATATACCTCCCATTGCCTTACTTTATCATGCCTGCTGATGTCAGTCACCATGAAATAACCCTTTGGCCAAGTTTCACCTCTATAAATTCCATGGCACTTGCAATAACTGCATAATACTATAGTGTAGCAAACTAGTTAGGTATGAGTTGTAATCCGGGTCCTGGCAACTGTGATAATTTGTGTGCGTGTGACTCTATTGACACCTGATTTTCTGGACATTCACACTTACTACACTTCCCTTCCCTTACCCCTCCTTTAGCACTGTTGCTGATGCCACTCACCTTTAAAGATACCTTTGGACAGCTCTCCAACATGTAAGCTCTGTGGTGCATACGGTAACTTCGTAAAACTGCAATAGCAATACATAGCCAGGTAGGGGTTTGAAACTCAGTACTGCTAATTGTGTGCCATCAGTATCCTGTTGGGGAGATTGTGTAATGAAAGAATCCATTGCAGCCAGACTTTGGAGTCTTAGATGTGGTATATTACTCACACATTTTCTGTCTTTAGAAATGCAGTATCATACTCTGATGATTGCAGTCGGTAAATGGTGACACCCATGTGTGTTATTGTCTTCATATCCCTCAGAAGAGATATGTCACAATAAACCCTGTTACACCAGCGGTTTTCTCAGTTTATCACAGCAATATGTCAATATTGACCCTGTCTGTCACCCTTTGTCCATATGTCATGCAGTAAGATGTGCATATGTACAGTATATCATTATTTACTGACATCATTCCTGATATCAAGCCAGTGATATATCAGACTGCCAGACATGTTATGTATAGGAGGCCTTATATTTGAGGACAAAACCTGAATATTATGTTGTAGTCTGTACAGTATTGAGGTCTGTGTACTTATGGTGATTGTTGACAGAGTCTCAGTATTCTGTAGCAGTGTATTGTGACTATGTTATTTGGCCTGTGTACAGACTGGGGTAGATTTCAGTGTTCTTGGTCCTGTTCTAGCTGACGTTGCATGCTGCTCCAGTTTCTGGTACCCTATCAGTGTATATGTTTGTAGGGCCAGACCGAGACATGTTCCATGCCACAGTCAGATATCAGACTACACTGTGAATTGGGCCAGTATATGTAGGGTTGGTGTGTGAGTGGCAAATATGAGGATGGCGTTTTTCACACAGTCCATATACTGTACTATTAATTAGGCTTACCATAATGTGACTGTGACTGTGTTAAGATTGGTTGTGGGAATGCACTTTCACACTGGTGTCTGTTACTCCATGCTGCTACATGCCTGTAGTGCCTGCTATATTTGCAAGTACATGTGTATTCCAACATAGGAAACTTGGGTTAGTGTTGTGGCAGTCTGCCTGTAGTTTAGACAGTGGTTGATGACATGCCTAGCAGTTCAGTGTATTTACCTAGTGTGATGTTATGTCCAGATATTTGTCAGATGTACTGCTGCCTGGCCACCATACGTGTTGTGTATTTCTGTTAAAGCAGTTAGATGCTGTGAAGATGTATGTCACTAACTAACAGACAGGAGGGTGTGAATGCATCAACTGTGTGAGCTTATCTACTCCAGTATTTATGATATATCCCCATTTGCATGGCTGTAAATATCCCCATTTGTCAGGCTTGGTCCACACATCTTGCACTAAGGAGTTCTGTGTATACCTCTGGACTGACCAGATTGTTTCAGACTGTCCACGTTTATTGGTCATATTTCTGCTGTATTCCATAGGATCATTACTGTGATTTGTGTGGTACTTCACTATAATGATTTTATGATGCCTGTCAGTAACTGATGGCATATATGTCAGTTTCAGAAGAGCCTTCCTACACAACATGTCTGTTGACACAACCCCTGTTACTGTAACAACATTCTACAATACTTACATTACGTTCCCTTGCACTAAGAGGCTGAGAGTTATGGTGCTGAGGTATGACTTGACAACATATGTTATATATATAATATATATATATATATATATATATATATATACACACACACACACACACACACACACACACATATATATATATATATATATATATATATATATATATGTGTGTGTGTGCATGTACCTGTATATATAATATATATATATATATATCTATATATATATATATATATATATATATATATATATATATATATATATCCATATCCTTGTTATGTGTAAACATGAGTGTTGTATATACCTTCTCAGATATATCCCACAATATTTATCTGATATGTGTATATTTAGATATAAAAACATGACTGATTCAACACTATTTTCACTAACAAGTAGTAAACAATTGTAGTAGTCAAAGCAGTTGTTCACTACTATTCAGTACGTGTACTGAATGATATATTTGAAAAAGCAACCAACATTTTTGCAGCTCAGATGGCTTAGTGGTTAAGTGTTGTGACTGTAGACCAGTGGATCCTGGGTTCATGAGTTGCAAGGGCTTTTTATTTTGTTACTAGGCAGAACAAGGACTGTTGCATACAGAGTGGCTAAGGCAGTTTTATCAGCTTTAAGTGGGTTTGCATGGGTTTGCAAGACGGTAAGCGGTGCTAATGTATGGTTAAACAACAAGGCGCTTACACCATGTAGGCTTCACTTACCAGTGCACAAATCAGCTTAGCATTTACATTTAAGCAACGCTTACACCTGCTAAGCACAGCTCAGCCCAGATAACCAGTGATCACATTCCAGTCTGATAAAATAGCAGGGTAATGACATATTTAATAAGTGTATTTAATTCCATGTACATAACATGCTTCTTATAGGTTCATAGGTTTATAGATTCATACTAGGCTATCTGCCCTAGGGCATTTATAAGCCTAGCCAGAGTGTGTTTGGCTTTCGCCACCCATTTTAAATTAATTTTGCTATGCCCTTTTTCGAGGTTAGTATACTGTGCCTCTGTCTAACAGTGACACAGAAGTGATATTCGGGGTAAACCTACAATCTCCCATCCACTCATTCTATGTGCTGTCATTACAGTAGCAAAGGGTGTGAGTATATTGTATGGGACACCTGAGTATACATGGCTAGTACCATAATCTTTTTTCTTTGTATGTGTTTCATACATGGGTAGTATCCCAGGTTATATGCAGTCACACTTGCATGTATTGTATCATTACGTTACTACTTTTAACAGTGCTTTTCCAAGTAAGAGTAGATTGAAGATTGTTGCACTGGAACCATACACCCCTGCATGCAAAGCGGAACTCTGAGTACTGACTATCGTGTTCTTTGTGTGTGAGTACAATCCCAACAGCAAAAAGGAGAGTACACCACAGCTAGAGCAAGTCTATGCAATACAAGTAAAATTTTATTCAGTAGTAAGCGCTTTCTTTGTGTTTGAGCTGTATGTTTTTAAGTATCTCCTATGGGATATTGATCTGATATGTTGATATTAACTGTAGACTACTATGTGTTTAGGACATGTCATTGAGGACTGCTGTCATGTAGTAATGGCATACCTATCAGTGTCAGATGTCTGTCTGTCACAACATTCATCCTGATGCACGACCTGTTGGCTAGCTAATTTCTGTCTGTCCTCTGTACAGATGTGCAGATGTTAAGTATCCATCTTGGCTGCTTACAGGAAGTTTCTGATTGACTGACACTGACATGTCTGCCCAGCTGTGTTTTGAATGCCACAGCTAAAACCCCCACCCTGTATGTACCACATGCCATGGATACCTCAACCAGACTATTACAGTCAACAGAACATGCTTGGGTACAGGTCTCTAACCCATGCACTGGCCATGTTATGCAATATATGTTGCATACATGTCAGCTGGAGCACCTCACTGGCCCTCTGCAAGAGAAAACCAGATGATTGGATGTTGAATTTAACTGTCACCCTGGAGATCACTCAAGTGGCATTGTTTGATAGATGGTCTGCTGACAAATGTCAGGTGGCATGATACCAGTGCACCCACATGCCCTACTCTTTTCATCTGTCCATGGACATTAGCCTGATACACACCTAGGAACACCTGCACCTATGAACCTCAGTACTGACAAATGTGTCAGTGTGCATTACTGAGAATAACAGTGTATGTGTGTTTGTAAACTTGTAGTTGAAAATACTCTGAGGGCCTTCTCACCCACAACACCCCCCATTGCTATACTTAGAAATGGCTTCTGCTGTGATTCACAGTAAATGTACCTTGTTGCACTCTTCATCCTATGGGCTACCTGGAGCTTGCAGTACCAGTATACCACTTTTCTACAAATGGATAGATAGGCATGGGTTATCTTCTGAGTCCTGGCAAGTGTGTGTGTGTGTGTGTGTGTGTGTGTGTGTGTGTGTGTGTGTGTGTGTGTGTGTGTGTGTGTGTGTGTGTGTGTGTGTGTGTAATTGTGTGTGAGTGTGCATATTTGATATATATATATATATATATATATATATATATAAATACACTAAACCTTGCCATACATTATAAGGGATGGTGATATTGCTGACATTAGGAGAGCCATGGCAAACCCTCACCCTACTATCCCTGTGGCATGTGCAATAAATCCATATCCCTGTAGTAGCACTGATTAGATAGACAAGGTCTATGGTCAATGTGTGATCGTGAGTATGTCAGAATATTATCATGGGTTTCAGTGAGTACAATATCCAATGTGGGGTGTGGGTGCTGGGTATACTGTCTTTACACCATGGTACCTCCAGTACATGTCCCAAGGTCCACTCTATAAGGACCGCTGTCACCATCAACCATACAGGTCACTGATTACACTATCCAACCCAATGATGCATGTGCTGTGTGCAAAAACTCTGTAACAGTATGGACTCACTGACATGGAAGTTAGCACTGCTAAACCCAGGTCTGTCAAATGTGTCCATGACTGTATGTGTTTGAAAATGTGTATATGACAGTATGTCATAATGTGTATTGTTCATTAACACCTAGTACATCCCCCATTACCATACTGCACAAGGCCTGTTGATGTTATTCACTTAACAGGAAACTCGGGACGCACCTCACCCTATAAGATCTGTGGTGTGTGCAGTTAAGGCCAAACACATTAGTAGCATTAAGTACCTAGGTAGGGGTTTTACTCTCAGTGTTTCCAAGTAGGTGTGTGTGTATGTAAAGGGATCTACTTCGGTTTGCAGAAAATATATGTCCCAAGAGATCATTTGTCCGAGAACTAACTGGCATAAGGTAACATTTCAAAGCAATCATCTTGCGGAAATTCATTCCATCAAAACTAGAAGTGGATGTGTAAATGCCCTCTTCCCCACTGCAGAGCTGTACAGCAATACTGGAGTTGGTATATGTAGTTGGGTGTGTTTATTGTTGGCACAGTCACCCACATTGGGTTTATTGTTGTGCGTATATGCCCACTTAGCATGCTGTTATACTGTACAGTTCATTTTAACAGGTTAAGTAGTTGTTAATCACACTATGTGTGGTTCTACATCACCCAACACCTTCCAAAGTGGGGGACTGTGCCACCCACAACAGCACACCTAAGTTTATCAACTCCAGGATTGCACTACATTGGGGAAGAAGACATATACCCTGCCAGTACCATTGTCAATAACATTAAACTGGCGGACAGATTATTTACTGATGTGATGCTTTGGCAATCTGGTCTTGGTGAAATTACACAGGCCAAAATGAGTTCACTGCAACATGAAGTACATCCATGTGAACAGTATTCTCTGTGTATTCCATCAACACCAAAGCCTGTGTGTGTGTGTGTGTGTGTGTGTGTGTGTGTGTGTGTGTGTGTGTGTGTGTGTGTGTGTGTGTGTATGTGTGTGTATTTGTGTGTGTTTATCACAAACATTTGGTGTGTGCCACCCAGTACCCTTACCATTGTCCACTGTAGAGGAGCTGCTTACATCAGCCACCATGCACTCACCTGTATACATCCCTCAGACCTAACAGCCATGTGGCACATGCAGTAACTGTTATACAGACCTGTTACTTATGTTTAGCTGTACCCGAGATATGACACAGTCAGTATGTCACCACAGAGCCACACCCCTTGTAGGAAAGGAGAGCAAACCAACATCCTGCTGACACATAGACACCTAGAACACAAACAGAATACATTATGGAGAACACAATCAGTGTTAATAACAGCTATAATGCATTATGACTGGACAGCTACACACCCTGACGTGTAAGCATTAATCATTCCAGCTGACAACATGTTAAACACCATTACATTGCTAAACCTTAGTACATTCACCCTGTGCATCAGAACCATATTAGCATGTCCCTGCATTGATGGTATGGATGACAGTGATGTGGCATAGGTATCATCATATGCACAGGGTGCATTTTCGGTTTGCCAGAGGCCTAGGCTGAGTCATTTGGTTGACATCATTTGTGTGGGTTAGGGAGTTCTTTATTAAATGGGCTGTGCAGACATGGTGTGTGTAGGTATGGAGGTGTCCTAGATGTGTTGGTGATGTGTGTGTGTGTATGTATGCACACATTTCTGCCATGTGGCTGCCCTATACAGGTGTTTGTTGAATGGCTGCAGACCATACATGGCAGGGTGTACAGTTCACCGTGTCCAGCCACAGACACAGGAACTGTGCCTACCAGGGGTTGCACGGGTACTACAAGGCAGAAGTCCAGATATGGTTCTCTCCCCTGATGATGACAATTGTCAGCTGGCTCCATGTCCCTGTTGGGACCATACAGGACCATGTGCATGCAGCCTGCTGTGTTGTTGTGTGGACAGCACCCCCCTGCAGTTCTTGTGCTGGTACTGCCACTATGGGAGCAGCTGTGAGTTGCTGCATGTAAACATAGACCTCCACCTGTTGGTGTTGCTGACCTACATCCACATGGCCGATCCCCTTCTCCCACCACATGCTCTACCACAGACACCGCACAATTGAGGATTCCCACCATCTCACCCAACCGCCTATCCATGACCTCTGCAAAATAACAGTGGGCACCTGAAAGATCATGGATGTAGTCATGAACAGCAGGAAAGGTAGCCCTCTGGAGCCTCAGACTATCTCTGGTGTAATGTTCCATATGTGCCTGTGCTGCCATGAAAGCCCAAAACATGTGTCTGGTGACACCTGCTGTAGCACTTCTGCCAGAGACATGATGGCCCTTAGCCCTCCTATGAGCACCCCTGTACATCTGCCTATGTGGTACCTCGCTGGTCATCCGGCTACAGCTGCTGTGTACAGACACATTTACCATAGTCACCGCACTTTCCTGTCCCATGCCACCACCTGCCAACTGTCCCTCATCTATGGTCGCTGGTAATGGGGTATGTGTGGGCATTGTGACTGTGTGCGTGGATGGGATGGATAAAAGTGGAATGTCAACCAATGGCACAGATTCAGCCCATGACGACCCTGCCTGTGCCTCACTATGCCTATCATCATTGTCAGAGTCTGTATGGAAACTAATATCAGTTTGCCTGCAGGAGGGACGCTGACCCACCTCGCCACCTGTGAGGGGAAGACAAGAAATGTAAATTAATACCTGCACATTATGGTTTACTTCTACACATACACATACACACACACACACACACACACACACACACACACACACACACACACACACACACACACACTTACAGGTGAGGTGGCACAAAGATATTACACAGACCTCTCATTACCCAACAGTCAACATGCATGACATGTGGCACTCAACAGCATGCACTGCAGCCATACTCAAGCCTTGTTACCAACAATATACATCTATGGGATGCATGAGTTGTGTTAGTAGGTGATGCCCCTTCCCCTGGAACACACTGCACCCATGTACACAGTATTACTGTGCACCTGTATAGCACACTGGCATGTACTGTGCACCATATCTCACAAGTGTACACACCATTGCTGAATGTGTATATGTGTGGCAGTTATGATTGCTCTGCTGCTCATAGCCCCTTTGTGTTTGTCTGGCACATACCTTGGATGATATGAGGACTGATGTCAGTAATTAATGCTTGACCTTTGATTTGCAGATCTCATCATCAGCAGTGCATGTATGTGCAATAAAACCAAGTTACACTGACAACCATCAAAGCTTAATGTGGATATGAGGAGTGTACATACCCTTGTTGACATGCCAGCCTTTTCTATGTCATGCAATGGGGCCACAATACATCATTTGTTAACATTACACACACCTGATATGTGTCATATGACATGTGCAATCCAATGCAGTATCAAACAAATGTGTTAGTCATGCAAATGCTGAATGAGATGCAAACAATATGTGGTTTGCATAAGTTTGTACACCCTTAACACAATGGTTTGTTAAAGCACCTGTTAAAGGAACTACAGCAGTCATTATTCCTGGAAGGGGCATACTAGTATGGCCCACCTTCATTTGCCATTATTTAGTCACTCTGCCTTGCAAATGTCCTTCATCTCTGCCATATTTCTTGGTCAGCACATGTGCACAACCATTGGAGGTCACACAGTGGCTTCACTATTGCTGTGCAATAGTTCAGGGTTATGTCTTGCACAATTCATAACCTTCACTGTGTTCAGATACAGCCATTCTTAGCAAGCTTTGCATGTATGCTTCAGTTCACTGTTGTGTTTCAAGCTGACACCCCTCCCAATCCTTAGCCTTATTGCGGATGCTTGACAACTATGGGCCACACATGAATGTTATTTTGCAGTGTTCCAAATTCCAAACACCATGTCTACCAGCCTAGTTGCAGCTAATGAACAGCAAACCTAAAAGTGTACACTGGCACCATCAAGCTAAATATTAGGGATGGTGGCCCTAAGGTGGAGTGAGGTGTTGCTTGTGCACCAAAAGTATCTTTATGAATACTGCCTGTAGGTTTGAGCCTTGGCCTCATGACACCATTGCACATTGCAACACATGCCTTTGGCAGACTTGATGTTATGGTTATGCTACCTGTAGAAAGCCCTGGATGATGTATCATGTGGGACAACTATTCCATCTGATTACTCTAACCCACAGGCCACACTTATACAGAATCCAGGCAATTGTCGACACAAGTACTGCAAAGGCAGCACTTGCTAGACATTCCTGCAAGTCCCTCAGTGTTGCAGCATATTTATGGGAAGACTCCATGACCAGTTTGCAGCATGTGTTGTCATCTGTCTTGGATGGGCATCTGTTTATTTTCTACATCAATGTTGTCCCATACTTCATTCACACATACATGACTGTCTGCACTGTTTGCCATGGTATATGCAATGGTAAGGTAAGGCTAATTTTTCCAAACCTGAGTGCTACCTTTTGAATATGGGATCCATTTCATGGTTTGTAAGATGTGTGCAAGCCATGGCTGCCTCTGTTGCAGTTGAGTGAGCAAATGTCATGGACATATTTCTTGGACAGCAGACCATTACTTGGTGTGACATTGAGGCCCTGTACTTGATGGAAGGTATGTACTCAAGAAGAGTGAATGCTGTCATTACATCACAAGCTGCTTCCACAATATGTTATTTGGAGTGTGTGCACACATATGCTTCCAGTGCTTGTTAAGGTATGTATTCCCTATATTTGTTGTCCTAACATAGGATTCCATATTACACATTCATTGCTCATTTTAGGATCACATTACAGGTTGTAAAATGTGTGGAATGTGGTATTGTGGGTTGCCATTGTTTATATCAGGAACAGTTGCCATTGTAGTAGTGGTCTATACACTGTTGTAGCCACTGTATAAGAGTAATGTTTCAGACATGTCCCTACTGTAGGCCATTTGTTCCACCATTATGTTCATCTCTGTCCACACATCTTGCACTGACAGGTTGTTAAGTATACTGCAGGACTCTTACATACCCTTCAGATATGCCAACATGGTGACCACGGTGATACAGTGCCATTAACACCAACAATAAGTGAACATGTACAGCATGCATTATGGGTAGGTGTGTTAAATGTGTACATGGCAAATAGCATGGCCATAACATGGCTGGTGTATTGACAAACCTGAACAAAACAACTCCATACTCACCAGCTACATGCTGCTGCCCCAGTTGTATACCAGAGGGACCTAAATAGGTGTGTGAGAGAAGTAATGTCAGTAGCCACACCTGTGGCATTGGTACAGGGTGGGATCAGCATTTCAGCACATTGACAGTACAAACCCACAATACTAGAGATTATGCACATCTGTTCATTACTACACTGCAGCAACAGACTATCTTATCTGACATATGCATGTAGATACTTTACAGATGAAAATGGGTAAGCAACAGTGGTCTAGTAATGTGCTCTGGGGCCTTACCTGCATGCTCCTCATCCAATGTGTGGGTGCTGCCCACCTCCACAATGCTATCTTCAGCCTGTTGGCTTGTCTGGCAGGCGGGTGACCCAAGGCTGGCAAGGAGCTCCTCAGCATGTGTCAGTGGGCTGTGGATGGCATGACCCCCACCTGTGGCTAGCTGGTCCCTCCTAACTGCAGCAGCACGCTGATGGGTGTAGCGGATCAGATCTGTGCAGCGATGCCGCACCTGCTCATAATTTTGGTCATGCAGGCTGACATCATTTACTCTGTGGACAAGCTCGCTCCACAGGGTGGTCCTCTCCTGTAGATCCTTATTCCTGTGGCCGAATAGTATGGCATGATGCATGATGAGGTATTGAAAGAATGCATCATTTTCCAGGTTTTTGAATGCAGGCAAATGCTCCTGGGACATTGTACCTGGAAGACATAAACAGGACAAAAGGTTACGGGACCTCACAGTTGTTCATGTGTACATCAATAGTGGATATTACTTGCAAATAATCCAGACTATACCATAATACTGTAAGCTATCATGGCTTTGACATCTTGTATTACACTCCTGGCCCTGACTTGTCCAGTTCCACCAGTGTTGGACACTTCATGGTATAATCCACTGTTCACCATTCATTTCTGTGTAGAAGGATGACAGTGGCCATCTTCCATGTGGATGGTGTGTGGATGGTGGTATGTGTGTGTCTGACTGTAGTGTGTGATGGAACTGTGAGCACATGCCTGTGTTTATGTAAGAGGCAAACTGTGATGTTCTATGTTCTCATGCCCCATGGAGACTTGCTGTTGCTGCCATCAGTCAGCATTATGTCCATGCTCACCAATGATGTGGGCAGGAGTGTGGTTGATGTGCATATCCCCCTGTACTAATGTTGTGGACAGGGTGCCAGTGTTCTTGCCTATCCTGTCTGATGCAGGTTGCCTGTATCCAATGCATGTGTGCATGAGGTGTGATTTACCCCCAGTACAGGTTGACTTGTGTTACTGCCTCTAAAACTGCATACATATGTGGAGACATGGTTGCAACTGGCCTTGGTGGTTTGGATATGTCTGATTTCTAGTCATAGTCAGCCTTACAGGAAGTCACCTGCAAACCTACATGCTTGCTCAGATAGAGGTGCACTTGGTTCTAAGTTGTGGTCTGCACCTATGTGTCCCTGTACAGCCACTATAGCAACCTATTATGTGCATTGTGTCTTTGTGCTGTCCACCAAGGGGGATTACTCTATTGTTGGTGGAGGATGGTTGTACAGGTGAGGTACTGCTGATTCCATATAGCTACAGTGGATATGAAATGTACACACCCCTATTACAATGCATGATACTTATGCAATTGAAACATGACCCCACAAAAATACATGTCAACACAATCCCCACCTGTGATGTGTCCTATAACCTGCTCAATTCAATTGGAAACATAAAAACCTGTCCTGTGGAAACATATGGGAATTAATACTCAGCACAGTAAGCCAGTTAAATGTGTGTGCACACCCTTAAACTGATATGTTGTGTAAACACCTGCTGAGATGATTACAGCATCCATTTGTCTTGGTTTGTACTCTAACGTCATATCACATCTTCGCTTGGCAATGGTTGCTCACCTTCCATGAAACAGCTTTGTTTCTTTTTCAATACAATTGTACAGGTTATGGGTCAAATTGGAGGTGAAAAATATTTTGGCATGACTTTCTGTGGTCTCATTGGCATACAGCACACAGACCTGTCATTCCAACAGGGGTGTGTACACTTTGCTATCCAGTGTATATGGGTGTTGATATTGCTGTTAGTGGTAGGCATGGACAGTAGGTCATAACATAGTTGTACACTTCCCTGATTACTACGTGACAAGCATGCCTACTGTAGTACCCATATCAGTGTCATGGCAATGCAACAATCAGTAGCAGTACACATTTTATTTTGTTGTATGCAGTGACAGTGATATTATACACATGTGCAACAGGCACATCTTATTTTCCGGACTGCTTGTGAACTATGTTATTACATCTGTGCCTTTCAGCTGAACATATGCATACATACACACGCTCAGGGGATACCTGGTATACATTTGTGTTCTATGTCATTATGGCACACTGTATTTACAGTCTTGGAACTCAATCATACATCTCAACCTGTTATACCAGGACTTCTGGTCATTGGTCCACATCACTGGGTGACAAAACAGGGAAGTCAATTTTGATAAAGTATTAATATAGCTGCCATAACACAAGTATATGTGTAAATGACTACAAATGTCTGTCACAACTGTGAACATTGTCTAGAAGAACACTGTACAGTTGAATGTTATTAATTCAATATGTCGCATGCAGTTTAACACACACATCTGCAACAGTGCTTTACTATGCTCAGGCCTATATATGTATCCTAGATTTACAATACAAACATGTGTAATACTCATATTCACAGGTAACATATGGATATGAGCAACATCCCATTAACTGACCTAGCAGTTGCACAGACACGACTGTTTGACAGACACTCTAGTGGATGCCATATGTGAGCTGTCCTTTCTCAGGGTATGTCAGGCTCCTCATCTGTGACCCAACCTATCCACCTCTTAGAGCATCACATGTGGACAAAGCCTAACATTAGGGGGAGATATATAGGGGCAGATTGTAGATATGCCGATTAAAAAAACTTATGAAGTTTGTAGTATGATACATTTTACATTACCATGACTGTTCTGAAGGTGGTGAGGTCTGAAACTCATGTGTCTGTCATGACTTCATTACTTCCATCTCCAGCTACTTGCCAGACTGATACAGATGTTTGGCGGACCAGAACAAACACTATGATTGCTAAATCTTGACATTCTGTGAAGATCTGCACAGTTGACAGGTATGACCCACTGCAGACAGAGCCAGATGCTATGTCCATAGCATTTGTTCAACAGGACATCATTGCAGCAAGTACTGATGGCACATATACATCTTTCATAATCATCTATCCCATTATTACAGACCAAGTACTACATTCAATTACAAGCTTACATGTTTCACATAACTGGTTTATCTTCAGATTCCTTATGTGTACAGGTTGTCTTCTTGTATCTTATTTCTTATTTTGAGGTTTTGTTTATATGTTTTTTTTTGTCTCTCTCTCTCTTGCTCTATCTCTCCACTACTGGGATCGAGCTTGGTTGAATAGGTTGAACCATGGCTTTTGTAGGTGATGTTCATGTTCAGGTGATGGCCTCTGCACCAATTGCTGTTCCCCACTTGCTAATTGCGTGCAGGCAGCTGCATAGTTCTTCCAATAGCCAATGTCATAGCAACCAACTACTATAAATAGCTACATCATGTGGCCGTTATCTCTTTACCTTTCCTGTATGGAAGACATCTTTCATGTTTGGGGGCAGCAGTGTTACAGACAGCAGGTAGGAATACCTTTTACACAGGACTTGTGGACACAGGCCAACTACATGTTTGTATAAGGTTCCAGTCCTAGGGACAGTGTGTGAGTACTGCTGTCATATTCATTGAATACTGCTAGTTTTACAGAGTTTGTGTGTACATGCTAGTTTTGCATGGAATGCAGTCTGTCTGCATAGCTCTCAACTGTGGGCCTAGCCACATGATGGCCAGAGGATTGGCTGTTATGTTTTGTCTATTACCCACACAGTTCTTGTCCTTAACATATCAGTGGCATTCTCTCCATTGATTGCTATCAGTACATGGCAACATCCATTTGTGTTTATGACTTCATCTTCCCGAGTAAGGGTATGTTGTAACCAATCCTGTAACACCAGCAACTTTCACAGTGTATAGCAGCAACATTTCAAATATGGCCCTGTGTTTCAGCCTCTGTCCTCCACTTATATGCCAGGCTTTGTCCAGATGTCATGCGGTAAGAGGTTGATAGGTATGGTCTACCATTATTTAGTGCTGACATTCCTGCTATCATTCCAGTGATGTTGTGGACTCCCACACAAGTTGTGGGGTAGGGTCCATATATATGAACGCTAGAGTTGGACAAAACATGTGTGACCCTGTACAGACTGGAGGTCAGTGTATAGATAACACTGTTATATGCCCCTGTAAGACATTTTATGGGGGTGGGGTATTAAATGTTTTTAACCTAGGCTGTTACAACATGTGAGGAATATCAGTAATAAGAAACATAAAGGTATATGGCTGTACATTTCCATACATTTCACCATGGGAACAGTGGTGGGGGTAGATCTTACTGTCTTGCAAACAGTTCTGTTTGTCAGTGTGATAGTAATGTTTTAAGTTAAGCATTGTTATGTAACACATTTACATTGTGACAATTGATACTTTTCCCTCTAGGGGATTGAGTACCGAGTGTAACTGGAGGCTGTTGAACTACATCTGTAATTAAGTGTTGATTGATTTTTGTCTTCAAGACAAGTGTGTTTTTTACTGTTGAACTACTTGAAGGCTTTAGCCTAGACAGCAAAGTATGTTATGTTTTGCAGATTATTGTATGATATGTTTTCTTTGAGAGTTGCATTAATCAGTTATTATGTATTTCAAACACCTAAATGCTATAAGAAATGGCATAAACAACTGACATAGTAAACAAATGAACATTTATATGTATGCAAACTGTGTCGTGTCATGTCTTTTGCATTGTGTGTGGGTATATGTTTCATGCAATAATTCTCATTTGTAGGAAAGAATCAGACACTGGCCATTTGAAAAGGTGGCAACTGTAGGAATAATGGCTGTTTGATATTCTGTGCACCCTCTATATATGCTATCTTTATATATATCTATAAATGTATGTATGTACAGGGGCGGCCCGTGCTATTGGACTGCCGGACTGCAGCCCCCTCAAAACAAAAAGAACTAAAAAAATAAAAATAAAAAAAATTCCGGCAGTCCTGATAGGGACATGCGAGGAGACGCCTGTGCACTTTAAAGTGCACAGACACGCTGGGATTATACATCGTGGCCGGACTGCAACACGAGCAGTCAGGAATGGGAGCTGCAGTCTCATCGGGAAAGGGTTTGGATCTACTCTCGCGAGTCGTTGGAGTATTGCACGGAAAGGGGTTTGGATCTACCGTTGGTTATTATGGAGAACAGGTAAGTGTTGAATGAATATATGGTGCTTTGTGCTTGTGAAACTGGTTAGTATCGAGAACAGGTATGTGTGTGTGTGTGTGTGTGTGTGTGTGTGTGTGTGTGTGTGTGTGTGTGTGTGTGTGTGTGTGTGTGTGTGCAGATGATTCACAGGCAGCAGTTTAAAAGACAAATTAGGTGGAGAACAAATGGCAAAGCATTAATGTAACTACAACACACGATCACACAGTGTCAAACCTCATCACATTTGATAAATGTACGTGCTGAAAAAACAAACTTTAGCAGGTGCTAATTTTAAGTGAAAATGTAGAATAGGCAAAATAATAGCAGCAAAGCATATTACTAAGTGCAAGCATTTATAGAATATTACAAACTGTACAGGAAAATATGATTCAGAGTTGTTGTAATGAGTTTGCCCACAGTGCTTTTGACAACGTTTATTCAGTTAGAGATCAGCTTCTTGTTCTCTGGCATAGCTAACTAAATACAATGAAAACTAAATGCTGAGGTTTATGATGTATAGGCTTCAAATGAAAACCTGGAAATTCAATTGTGAAGTTTGCTGTATTCAGTTAATTGAGAAATGTTTAGCAACATTTATCAACTAAGTCTATTGTTAAAGAATAAGAAGTGCAGTTAAATTACTATAATTCCACATGTTTACTAATGCAGAGCAGAATTAAATTTTGACAAGGCATAGTTTTCTGGAAGTGTATTAGTTTTTTACTGATTACTGCACTTTGAATTTAGGGTAGGCAAGGTAGGTTAAAGGCCCACTGATATTACTGTCATAGGAGAGGTAGCTCTAAGCCCATTGAACTGCCTTTTAAAGGGAGAAGATATACATTTGGTGCTACACAGGTGCCTTTATCAAATGACTAAAGAGGAACCATCCACTCCATGGTAGATCTGCAGGATGATGTCATTTCGAGGGGTTTAGGGTACCTGTTCTTTTCTCCCTGCAGCTGAATATCAATAACCACCTGATCCGCTCCTTGTTCATTGGATCTACTGGATCTGCCTTAGTCTTTTTTTAGCTGAACCCAACCCACACCTGGGGACCATTAGTGAGATTGAGGATGATGCTGTAGCATTGCAATGTTGCTGGAGGGTTTGCCCTTTGCCAGCCTGTGGCATTCTTGCCAATTTTGCAGTCGCTGCGTATTTGCACCCTCCTGACTAAGAGACATACCCCTTATGCAGCTTGTAATGCTGCTTTATTGCAGTGAGCTTTGGATATCTCCCTCCCCACTTGGATGGCTGAGCTAGAATTGGTCACCCATCTTCTCCTTTCAGATCTCTCCAGTGCACATGCCACTAATCATACACAGATTGTCTAGGATGCAGTAAGGGTTTAATCCCTCTTTGTCACCAGGCCACTTGCCATTTTTATTTTGTACACATTTTAGAAAGGAAATTGAATTCTAAAACTCACATCTAACTGGCTATAGCTATTTCATTCCTGATTGCTGTCAAAATGAGTCAATGTCTGTATATTGCAGTATGGGATGTCCTGCCATAGTTAAATGTTGCTGACGTCTGAGTCTTACATAGCTTGTTAGATAAGGTTTTTAGCACCTTTTTATAGATAAATGGAATTACTTAGTTTTAATACTTTACTAAACAATCTGTGTATTCAAGTAGCAAGTAGTGTCTTTTATTTTTCTTGTAATTTTTTTGCTGTGGATTTAAGTAATTTGCAGGTTTGTTCATTATTGTACACATTAATAGATATGCCTGCACATTAATTAATCCTCATTTGTTCATATTCTCACATTTATTCATACATAACAGCATGTTCATATGCATACTCACAAACTCGAATATTTTCCTACTCAGAACACCACTCATACTGGTATTCCTAGACTTTCTGTTATCCATGCAATCAAAAGTCATGCATATTTACCTATGTGCATTTGTAAGCATTCTTAATTATGCAATTTATGTAATATTTTTAGATCCACTCAGAAAAGACTGCATGATAATCAATTAGTGATATAATTGCTAATCAGGCAATCCATTTTGAATTAAAATCATTGCTTTTAATGGAATAAAAGCATTCAATACAAATATAACAAACATAAAATTTGCAACAAATTCTGATTCTTTCTGTTTTAGAATTTTTATTGGATGAAACAAAGGGGGGATTTGTAAAGGTTATCTTGTTTGAAGCCAGAGACAGCTTTAACACAGTGACGTAAAAAAAATACATACAATATCGCCTTGGGCTGTCCCAGAGACCATGCTACATGCAAATGAGGCAGACCAAGGGAAATGCACATGCTAATAAATCATGTGCTCTCTGCCAAAACCAAATCCAGGAAGGCATCTACATGCTGAGCAAATCATAGCCTCACTAGGCCATGTAGCTTAACATGGCCACTTCTACCACATCAATGTAGTGAACACAGCCTAAAGGGGTTTTAGTGGTTAGGCAGGGTTATTAGGTGTGTGAGTGAATCTGTGGGATGGGTTGCACCTGTGAGTGTGGGTGTGTGCTCGCGTATGTGTGATTGCTATTGGGTAGGTAGGGGGCTGTGTGTGTGTGTGTGTGTGTGTGTGTGTGTGTGTGTGTGTGTGTGTGTGTGTGTGTGTGTAATGCCCCAGTTACTATATACTGGTGGCTAGAGAGAGCAAATGGTGGTGGGTAGAGATACTTAGACTTGAACCCTGTACCTTGTATGCAGGTGTTAAGAACCTGAATTCCCTACCCACCACCATTTGTAAAAAAAATTGCAGATTTTTGCCTCATATGTGATCTGATCTGTTCCTCATTGTATCTGTGGTTTCTAAATACTGCAATGCTTGATATTTGATGGTGCAGTGGTAGAATAATTGCCTCACAGCTGCATGTTCCCAGGTTTGATTCTTGGCTGGGGTGCCTTCTGTGTGTGGTCTGCATCTTCTCCTTGTGTTTGTGTGGGTTTGCTTTTGTGTCCTCCCATGTTACAAAGACATGTTTGCATTATTTCTTCCTGGGCCTCTGCTGAAAATTGTATTTTGTTCCAAGTCAGATTGTCCTGATTAACAAATGTATAAATAAAATTGCAAGGCATTTGAATTTCAGACTTCAGGTTTCTGAATGTTTAATTCCTTGCATATTTGAGGGTGCAGTGGTAGCATTGTTGCATCACAGCTATAGGTTTTCTGGTTTGATTCTTGGCTGGGGTTCCTTCTGTGTGGAGTCTGCATCTCATCCCTGTGTTTGTGTGGATTTCCCCTTTTGTCCTGCCATTTTACAAAGACATGTGTCTGCAGTATTTCTCCCTGGGCCTCTGCTGAAAATTGTTTTGTTCCGTCAGAAGTAAAATTGACATTGAATTTCAGACTTCATATTCTTCAGAAAATGCATAGTAACACAACCTTTTACACAACCTTTTATTTTAGCAATTTTGTAAGATGAATATTTGAAATGTGTCCTTATTTTTGGGACTGTATTACCCCATTATTGGCTTTGTCCAGTTTTGTGTGCTAAGGTTGACAGCTATGGCAAGAACTGAATTCACTGAATATGTTTGAGGGCTGTATTCCCTCATTACTGGGTTTGTCCAGGTGTTTTGTGCTAAGAGGTTGACTGCTATGGTGAGAACTGAATTCATTAAATGATAGCCATTTAAGTTTCAGTATTCCTCTCTTTCACAAAGCAGCCGATTTGGCATAGTGATATGTTGCTCTGACTGTTTTGCACAGGGACCTTGGCAGTAAAATGTATGGTGGTAATGCAACATTTTTCTTTCACAAAGCAGCTGATATGGCATAGTGGTATGTTGTTCTGATTCTTTTGCACAAGGACCTTGGCAGTAAAATGTATGGTGGTAACACAGCATTTTATTCTAGCAACTTTTCAAGATTATACAAGCAATGTTTAATGTGTCCCTGGTTTTTGGCCTTTTGACCCGCCCCCAAATAAATTTGGCTTTTTCCAGATTT
The DNA here is from genome assembly GCF_019279795.1 of Protopterus annectens. NCBI lineage: Eukaryota > Metazoa > Chordata > Ceratodontiformes > Protopteridae > Protopterus > Protopterus annectens. The sequence continues at coordinate 1,463,524,071 of NC_056737.1, forward strand.
CTTATGCTGTGAAGTTGAGATGCAGTTGAGTATTGAGTTGATTTTACAAGGAGCTGAGAGCTGCAGGGGAAGAGAAGTTTAGTGCTGCTTATGTTAAGTCAGCTTACATTGTTAATAGCACAACAGGTTGTGTATTTGCATTTGATGCAGAAGGTTGTTGGTTCTACTCCCACAAGGGGTGAATGCTGCCGTACTGAAAAAGTTAAAATACTAACTATGAGCCTGTTATCAGTTTGCCATCTATTTCCTATTGCAATATTACTAGCTTATCATTTTTAATGTAATATAGGCAATTTATTCCTCAGGGGTATCAGACGCTTTATTTTTCAATGAAACCATGAAATATAAAGGCGTTTGCTAGCAGCAACCTCTTCATTAGTCACAGATTTATTTAATGTGGAATTATTTAGATGACTTTTTTACTTCAGAGACTGTGCATATTTACTGATAATGGTGGACTGTAGAATTGTGCATATTTACTGATAATGGTGGACTGTAGAAGTTTGAGTAGACTTATGATGGAAATGTTCTGAACTGGGCAGTTTTGGCATTATTGGTGCATGCATTTTGTTTCATTGTTTACTGGAAAAATGTTCAACAATAGTAAAACAATAGGAAGGTGTATCAAAGAGCACATGTGTGTTTCATATGCAAGGGGCCTATGATTTGAAAACAGCCCAGAATTAATCTTTATTTGCCACTGGTAAAATGTATTTTCTTTGAATGTGGGTTTCAATGCTGTTTCAATGAATGTGAGTTTCAAGGGCAGAGAAGTTTTAATGCTAAGTTTGTTTAGCAGATGTCTTAGTGTTTTTGCTGTAAAATGCAAAATAAAACTTTCAAATAAAGTCCAAATCATCACAGAGGTAAATCAGTATGCACATTAGTGTTTATGGTAAATGGAGTGAAATAGCCAAGTAATGGATTATTGGAATGGTTGCAGGGGGAGGCTCCATGATTTTGTGAGGGGGAAGGGCAGCAAACTTAAAGACAGCCCCAGCTGAACTATACCTCCCAACTGTCCAGATTTTCAAAGAATGAATAGATTTTTGCTTCTTATTTTTGGTTTATTCCTCATAAAATTTGTGGTTTTCTGGAAAAATAATTTAGGAATTAAGTCACTAAATAATGACACACTGAGTTTCAGACTTCATAACCTTCAGAAAAGTGCATGCTAAAGTAAGACCTGTTGTTCTATCAACTGTCTCAGTTTATACAAGAGCAATTTTTAGTACTTTTTATATGTTCCCCCAATACATTTGGCCTTGTCCAGATTTATTGCATTAACAGGTTGAGAGGTACATGCAAATAAATTGCTTTATAGAATTAGGCATAGCCAAACCTCTCAACTGTCTCTGATTTTGGCTCAAAATGTTGCTCTTCCCCTAATAATCCTTCCGCAAAATAGCAATTTTGGAAGAAAACATGGAGAGTTTACAATTAAGAAATAACTGTAATAATCAGAGTTATATATTACTTTTATTTCAGAAATGCATGTAGATTCTTTTATTTTGTCAGCTACTCAAGTTAACAGTACTAATATTAAAGTGTCCCTTCTCTGACAGGTTCCTAGCTGCATTGTGTGGCTATTTTATATTTTTACATCACATTTTTGGTTCATTTTTCATAAAATTGTGTTTTTTTTTTGGCTAATTAGTGACAAATCATTAAAGACTGAAGTTAGAAAATAATGACAGACATTTGAGTTTCAGCTTTCATACCATTCAGAAAATTCATACTAATGCAAGACCTCTATTATCTTTCTAAGTTTATAAGAGCAATATTTAAAAAAAATGTCCTTATTTTTGGGCCTTTGTCTTACTTCTTTGTATGGCTTTGTCCAGATTTCTTGCTCTGAGGTTGAGAGTTATGACAAATGTGTCAGGGCCATCACAGTCAGCCAAAGACATTTGAAATTGTGACATACTTGTTGTACCCCACTCCCCATGTAGTGACTCTGGATGTGTCAAAGCAAGGCAAGGAGTTGTTATGCAGTGTAAATGTGCAGAGTACCCCCCCCCATCCACGGTAGACACAAGTACTAGAGTGGCTTTTCATCTGTCCATGATTTTTGCAGAGTGGTCTGGTTTCTGTCATATTTTTTGTACTGTTGATTTATGCTTATTACTCAAAGTGCCTGTTGCTCTGCATTTAAGTAGCAATACTTTAATCACCATCATCAGGTAAGCTTGGCTGAGATCGTAAGATGCAAGCAAGCTTTAATAAGCATACTGTTAAAGAATTGCCAACCTTGAAATCCTTTCTGTTGTTGCCATGTAGAGATTACTTAACTAGATAATGTATAGGCCTCAGGTATTGAAATGCATATGATAGTATTTGTAATAAAGGACAGGATTACATTATTTTTAAGAAGCTCATTACACTTGGAGACTTCCAGTCATCTCTGCAGGCTTTACCTGTAAACTAAACAGAATGCCAATCGTGTGGTCCATAACCTGTACCGTAATCCTTTTAAGCAATGTATCTTGAGCTTATTTCTTGTTTGCTTTTCATTTTTTACTTTGATCATGTTTTCCCCATGAAACAAGTAGATGTCAGGCAGCAGGTCTTTTTTGGATAAGAAACATTTTTACAAGTGGGAGCATCAGAAATTTCTACTTTCAGCATGTCACTTGGTACTTTAATAAAGCTGAATATAAATTATAATTAGAACTGCAGTGCAAGAAGTGGTTTGAGTTGAGTGCTGCTTGTTTTTCTTATACTTGATTTTGACTGGCATTCCATTAATGTATTTAAAAAGTAATTTATTTTTTCATGCCTCACAACCTTTTTGTTTCCATCTAGATATTAAGTAAGCTGTCATGCAGCCAATGCATTGAAATATGTTTATTCTTCTGCACTTCATTTTGTCTTGATTGGACTTTCATAATGACGCTTTGGCACCCAGGGCAGTGTATTTAGTTAGTTTTTATGGTTTTGAGCATAGCTCCTCCCCTTTCTGGTTGGCCACACCCCTTCCAACAGACTCCACCCATTCAGCTGTCTCCTGCAGCCCCCCTTTGATTTATAGTCACCAGCCGCCACTGTGTATGTATGTATGTATGTATATATATATATATATATATATATATATATATATATATATATATATATATATGGGTCACCTTTAAAACCTCGAAATCGCGTTTGCCCGACACGGAATCTGACGGGACGAGAATACCGACAACGCAGATGACCGACAAGGTGAGAACCCGACGGACTCGGTAAGTGTGCGATCGAGTGAGGGATTTAGTGTTAGGGAGTGGACAGGTAAGTGTGCGATAGTGAGGGACTGTGGGTTAGGGGTGGGTTATGTGAGTTAGGGTTAGGGTGCATGTAGGGTGTGTGTGCGATGGTGAGGACTGTGGGTTAGGGGTGGGTTAAGTGAGTTAGGGTTAGGATGCAGGTAGGGTGTGTGCGATGGTGAGGGACTGTGGGTTAGGTGGGTTAAGTGAGTTAGGGTTAGGGTGCAGGTAGGGTGTGTGTGCGATAGTGAGGGACTGTGGGTTTAGGGATGGGTAAGTGAGTTAGGATTAGGGTGCAGGTAGGGTAAGTGTGCGGTAGTGTCGGACCTTAGGGTTAGGGTTTGGGTTAGGGATAGTGCATATGTTATGTAGTGTACTGTGTTGTTTACGTGTAGTGTGTTGGTGTAATGGTTTTCGTGTTTTGGCGTTGTCGGCGTTTTTGTTGTCGGTCTTTTCGTGTCGGTCATTAGTGTGTCGGGCAAACGCGATTTCGAGGTTTTAAAGGTGATCCATATATATATATATATATGTATATATATAGATATATATAGATATATATATATATATATATATATATATATATATATATATATATATATATATATATATGTATATATATATATATATATATATATATATATATATATATGTGTGTGTGTGTGTGTGTGTGTGTGTGTATGTATCATTAGAATGTTTAGTGCTTCCGCATTGTACATTCCTGGTGGTAGACTGACTATTCTGCATGATATGTTAGAGGAATCATCCCAACATCTTACAGCTCAGATGGATTAGTGGTAACTTGTTGTGGCTATGTTGTGTAGGGTCCTGGATTCAAGACTTGCCAGGGCTGGTTATCTTGTTGCAAGGCAGAACAGTTCAGCTGTGGAGGAAGGGATAATGACAATAATTACAAGAGGTCCCTATTTTGGGCCCCTTCACCCCCATTTACAGTGCCTTTGGTCAGATATTTTGTGGTGAGAGGTTCAGAGTATGGATCCGATGTCCAAATGCACCACATATATATATACATACATATATATATATATAAAATATATATTTATAGACGTGTGTGTGAGTGTGTGTGTGTGTGTGTGTGTGTATATATATATATATATATATGTGTGTGTGTGTGTGTGTGTGTGTGTGTGTGTGTGTGTGTCTACATATATATATATATATATATATATATATATATATATACATATATATATATATATATATATATATATATATATATATATATATATATATATATACATATATATATATATATATATATATATATATATATATATATATAAATACATTTTCCTTACTGTTGAATGACTGTGCTGCATGATATTTTTGAGAAAACATCATGCATCTCAACAGCTCAAATGGCTTAGTGGTAACTTGCTATGGTGTGCAGGGTCCTGGGTTTGAGACTTGTAAGGACTGATTATTTTGTTGCTGGGCAGAACAAGGGATGTTGGATACAGAATGATTAAGGGACTTTTAAGCAGCTGTAAGCTGGTTTCTGTGGGTTTCCGGTTAAATATGCTTACAGACAGTTAGCCTTAAAAGTGCTTAATCTGTGTAGGCATTGTTTAGTGCCTCACAAACAGTCTTAATTTCACTTACTACTGCTTAAAAGTGCTTCCTCCCATGTACCCCTGCACTAATTCCTTTAAAAGAAAAGAAAAAAGGGGTGATAGGAAAATGGTGAAAAAGGGGGCATGTAGAGGGAAAGACAATATGGAAAGTAGCTAGGGATGTACAGGATGGGTGTAGGGAAGGTATATAGTTGTTCATTTCTTCTACAGCAACAGGTGTGCATATATACTAAATTTAGAGGTATATTTGGGCCTTCAAACCTTTGAGAGATAGGTGAGGACAATAATAATGTGTTGTGAAGCCAATTAGACCAGATTATATCTGCCCAGTGGACATGTGCAAAATGGACAGCTATGTATGCGGCGAATTGTTTTTTTTTTTTTAGGTGAGAGTGGGATGTTGGGGAAGCATAGTAGATGTTTGGGGAGGTAGGTTGGGTAGGAAGACAGACAAGACAGCATACAGGGGCGTTATATGACACATGGGGGGTAAACACCTTGGACAGAGTGTGGTGCTTGGAAATCAGTAGCCCATGGGCTTCCAAATGGAAACAGTGGGACTGAGGTCCCCACCCATGGGCAGTCACCACTGCACCTTCATGGCCCCAATGGTGGCTGTGCTGGGGGCTGAGCAGGAGGGGCAGGCTGACCCTCTAATTGCACCAAGTGGCCCTCAAGCTGGCATAGCAGATCTCCAAACTCCTTTCGGAGCTCGCTATGCACCAAACCCTGGACCTGGCTTCAGGTGACAGTATCCTGTCCACACCCACTTCTATGGAGGTGATGAGCCCCATCCTCTGAGGCGGTTCCACCCAAAGGTGGTGCAGGATCAATGGACGAGGAGGTCCCGGGGTGGGTCCCAGATGTGTTGGGGCCCGGTGCTATGGCCAGATGAGGTGTGAGAGGTGGGTCCACTGGGCCTGCCCTTCCCAAGCATGCTCTGGTGTTACAGTTTTAGAACATATGTGGGTTAGTAATAGTCATAGTTCATAGGTTCATAGGTTGGTACTGCGCTATTGGCCCTAGGGCCTATACAAGCCTAGCCATAACAATTCCCTGGTTATTTCTTCCCACAGCATTTACTTTCCTGGATCCTTCTCTAGTGGAGCAACACAGGCTAGGATTAGTTATAACAGCATGCATAGATATTCCCATTAACCCAAAACAACAGACTTGGAACAGTTGCATAGCAAACAGAACACATACATATATGGAACCACAGTGGCCATTACAATGGCATATAGGTTCATAGGTTCATAGGTTCATACTAGGCTATCTGCCCGAGGGCATTTACAAGCCTAGCCCATAGTTTTGTGGCTTACGCCACCCCTTTAGTATGGGGAACTATACCCATTATTTTGCTGTGCCTCTGTTGAGCAGTGACACTGAGGTAATCCCTGGGGTATATCTGCGATCTCCCATCCATTGGTCAAGATTTCTCTTGAACAAGGCCAGCGAGGTGCTCTGCCTCACATATACCGGGATTTTATTCCACAGCATAGGGAGTCTTTGGGTGATGAATCTATCCCTCCAGCACGTCCTATTAATAGCCGTGTCAAGGTTTATGTCTCCCGCCCTTGTGACTCTGACGGATCTAGATTTTTTGAGGTGAAGCATATTCATCAAATCTGGGTTTGACATGGCCTTGTATGTTAGGCAAAGGTCACCTCTGAGCAAGCGGTGGCGACTGAATAGAGCTGGAGTTCTTTCAGTCGGGCAGCATAGGACAGATGTTTGAGACCCTTTATCCTTTTGGTGAGGAACTTTTGTGGCCTCTCCAGCTGCTGCAAGTGTCGGGTCAGATACATTCCGAATGGGGCATTGTACTCAATCATTGGTCTGATGAGTGATGAGTATAGGGAGACTATGACCTCCCTTGATCTAGATGAGAATCCCTTCATGATAAGGTGGGCAATGTAGAAGGTCTTCCTAACTACTTTAGCTACATGGGTGTCGAATGACAGACTACTATCAACCTGGGTCCCCAGGTCCCTGATAACTTCTTCTGTGCTCAGTGGATTGCCACCTATTTGGTAGCTAGGGGTAACCTTGTTTTTTCGGAAGGGTATGACTATGCATTTTTTGGCATTTAACTTTAGGCCATGGCTCTGGCACCAGTTATCCATTTCTGTGAGACCCTTCTGAAGGATATCTGTGTCAGATGTGTTTTCTACTATGGCCCAGTTTGCAGTCATCTGCAAACTTTGTCAGCCATAACCCTCCTGTGTTTGCTTGTACTTCGGAAAAGTAGATGCCAAACAAGAGTGGGCCCAGGACTGAGCCCTGTGGTACACCACTTGTGACAGGCTTTGAGTCTGACATGGCGCCAGCAACTCTGACCCTGTGGGTTCTGTCACTCAGCCAGTTTGCAACCCATCTTGTGATGTATGGGTTAACATTTAAGCTGATGAGTTTTTCAATGATACCCGAGTGGGGTATTGTATCAAGGCCTTCGCCAGATCGAGGTAGGCTGTATGGACTGCCTTTCCCTCATCAATGGCTTTGGTGACTGTTTCAAAAAGTCAACCAAGTTTAGAAGGCATGATCTGCCTTTGACAAAGCCAAACTGGGATGGATCCAAAGTCTGCAAATTCCCTATGTCTTTATTTATGAGGTCCATTATGATCCTCTCCATGGCTTTGCAGATAAGGCTTGTCAAGCTAATGGGCGGTAATTTCCAGGGTCGGTGGAGGCACCGCCTTTGTGAAGTGGGACCACAGTTGCAGTGCGCCACTCCTGGGTACGTATCCAGAGGTAAGACTATGATTAAACAGCTGTCCTAGCTGTGGGTTTAATTCCTCGTTGAGTTCGTGGAGCACACAGCCGGGGACACCATCAGGTCCCATGGATGCTGTGTTTTTGCTTTGGAGAGAGCAGTTCTCACTTGGGCGTTGGAGATGTTTGGGGGCTGCAATCGCTTGGTATAGATATCTCTCCTTTTGGGGAGGGGAGAAGTTTGCACTGAACCTGTCAGCCAGTATGTTGGCAATGTCTGTAGGATCAGTAATCTTCACATCATTTTGAACTAGTTCTGAGCATATCTGGGAGTTTCCTCCCAGGTTTCTAACATAGCTAAAGAAGGCCTTATGATTGTCTTTTGAGTCTTTAGCTATTTTTCTCTCAAAATTTGCTTTGGATGATTTTATGAGAGCTCTTAGTTTTTACTTATAGTGATCAAGGGTGTCTTACCTTTTAAGGATTTTGCTCTATCTTGTAGTAGCTTCCTCCTTTTGTTGTAGAGTTTGTTTATGGCTGGGGTCCACCAGACTGGACGCTTGCCTTTGGTACAAAGAGTCTTTGTTTTGCTTGGGATTGCCTTATCCATGCAGTCCTGCAGGTGCTGGTAGAAGGCATTTGTAAGTGATTCAGCGGCTTGAGTACTGTTTTCTGCCGGCTCGGGGCCTTAAAGGAGACCACACTAGTCTTTAGAAGTGTGAAGTCGGCTTTCGAGAAGTTCTTTACTGTGGTCTTTTTATTTCAGGTGGGGGTGGGATGAGGACCTCCAGCGAGATTAGTTTGTGATCTGATCTCACCAGTGAGGGGTATACTTCGTGTTGAACATTGTGCTCCCATGTTCGTGATGATGAGATCAAGTATGTTTTCTCCTCTTGTGGGGATGGTGACTAGTTGTTCCATGGCATTTGAGTTTATGAATTCCAGGAACTTTTGGGCTAGGGTGTTTGGGCTTGAGTAGTGTTCCCAGTCTATATTAGGGTAATTGAAGTCACCTAGTATGATGGTGTTTGGTGATACATTTATCCCCTCTAGTGTTTTCAGGAAGGCCATGTGAGGTTCCTGAGTTTGTGAGGGTGGCCTGTAACATGCTACAATTTGTAGAGCAGTCTTGCCTATGGTTAATTGCACCTGGATGGTCTCCGATGCATCGTGCGTTGCCACCAGTCTTGAGGTGTGGGTGTCTTTGATGAATATGGATACCCCACCTCCTTTCTTGGTATTGTCCGGATTTTGGGGCGGAACGCATGATAAGAGGTAAAACCTGATAGTGCTGGGGTGCTCTCAGGAGCCTTGAACCAGGTTTCTGTCACTGCACAGACATCGATGTTCTCCATACTGAGAAGGGCCTCGAGTGCGTGCATTTTGAGATTTAGACTTCTGGCATTGAGCAGCATTACCCTTAGTTTTTTTCCTTTTTGTGTTCTAGGGTGGTAGGTTTAGAATTTGAGCCTTGCCTAAAAAAGGCACTATGGGGGTGGCAAGAGCCTTTGCCAATATCCGGAATCCCAGGGGTGACAGGTGCAAGCCGTCCCTTGCGAAGCAGCGTGGCTTGTCCAGCATGTCATCCCAGGCAGACAGACATTGGATCCCCTTTGAATGACACCAGAGTTTAAGCCAATTGTTAAAGCTGATCATCTTATCTCTGTATTGTGGCATCATTCTTGGTGAAGGTAGGATACTGCTCAAGGTCAGGGTCATACCTGCCTGGGCTACATAATCAGGCATTGGGTTACATTGATAGCAACAGGCCACCAATGATAGTATTTCAACATGGAATATTAATAGAAACACATTTCAATATTTGTTGAACAATAGGACATATGTCCCAACAGTAGGTTTGGTGTAAAACATTCCCATTGATTTGTGCATTTAGATTATTGTTGCAGATATGGTGGGGGGTGAGAGAGATGTCAATTAAATACTTGTATATCCTTACAGTACTCACAACTTTAATGATCATTGCTCTAATCATTACTCTACAGGTATTATTACAAAACCCTATGGCCTTGGTTTGGGCAGTGGTATGTTTGTACACAGTGTATAGTTCAACTATCTTATAGCTACATTCTACTTCTCTTACCTGGTAGACCTGTGGAAGGAATGTTTGTTAACACTACCTGACTGCTTCTTCACATATTCACAGATTCCTAGTTATAATTCTGCACATACCTCTCAACCTCCTCATGCAAAATATCTGTACAAAGCTTGACAAACTCAATTCTTCACATACCTCTCAACCTCCTCATGCAAATTATCTGTACAAAGCTTGACAAATTCAGGGTACAAATAGAGACATATTTTAAATATTGCTCTTATAAACTTTTAGAAAGTTGCTAGAGTAACAGGATTTGTTTTAATATACATTTTCTGAAGGATCTGAAGTCTGAAACTCAAACGTATGTCATTATCTAGTGACTACAATCCTGAGATCATACCAGTGATCTCCCAGGAAAATAGAGGAACAGGCCAAACATATGAGGGACAAATCTGGACATTCTGCACAAATCTGTACAGTTGAGAGGTATGATTATGCATTCAGCTTACTACTACTCCCGGGATTCAAACCATGGCTGTGTGTGCTAAAAATACAACAATTTGTGTTTCATCAGAGTAAGCTATTTAGAATGTGCTGTCTTTTCTTTCAGTGCTTTCAGTCTAAGTCTCTAATGGTTGTACAATCTGACCTTGTAATTACAACATTCTTATACAGATGTTTCTAGACATACTTTTTATGTAGCACAGTGTGAGAAACAGTTGACACAACAGTACTATTCACATACCAGATCTTGGTGAATGCAACATGTGAGGCCATACAATACCAGAGTAAACACAACCAGTCCAGGATTTAGAACTTTATTGCCAAACAGATACACTTTTATTTAAATATGACCTATATGGGACTATTATTGTCATATTGTCTGATTTATTCAGTGGAAACCATACACATTTTTTAAAGTGCCAGGTGACATTTCACTCCATTATATTTATTTGGTATGACTACTACATGCAGGATTGTTACTCACTAGCCTCGCGACTCAGCCTTTGAAACCTGCTGGCATGGGCTTCCTGGTTCACAGCCCGCTCATCTACAGCTTTAATGAAAATAGAGAAACATTTATGTATACCTTTCCATTACATCCACAGGCTGGACTTTGGTAAACAATTATTGCTATGAATACTTATACACTGGTGGGACATCTCCCCTGTCTCTTGCTTCTTGGATCCAATGTTCAAAGAGCTCCCTCTTCCTCTGTTTCACATCAGCATAGTGGTGCTGGACCTGCTCACCAGTCCGAGGGACACCAGTGGCACTGGTGAGATCAAGGGTGAGACTTTCCCAGGCTTCCGCTTAATATTGGGAGCCGTGGTACTGGTCCTGCAGCAGTCCTATGTCATGTTTTTTTTACCAGGAGTCCTACCATGACCTTGGAGTCCTGTATGCCCCAGCCCTGCACTTGGAAGTGCATGCCCTCTCCAACACCTGCCATACTGTCTACAGTGGAGAGTTCCAACCAGTGTTGAGCTATATTCCTGCCTGCAGGGTTTAAATACGGCTGATTTCCCACCATTTGCCATGATTGGATGGTTTTGAAAATGGGGCGGCCATGGTGGTGTAGCGGTTAGCATTGCCACCTCACAGCAAGAGGTTCTCTGGTTCGATCCTTGGCTGGGGTGCCTTCTGTGCGGAGTCTGCAGGTCCTCCCTGTGGTTGCATGGGTTTCCTCCGGGTGCTCCGGTTTCCTCCCACATCCCAAAGACATGCTGTAGGTGGATTGGACACACTAAATTGGCCCTAGGTGTGAGTGTATGCATGTGTGTGCCTTCTGAGGAAGGTTGGGTGCCGGGCTGGCAACTCGACACTGTAAAACCCCACTGCCAATCATGAGCGGACAGGTGATCCACTGTGGCGACCTCTAACCGGGAAAAGCCAGAAGAAGAAGAAGAAGGATGGTTTTGAAAATGCTGAGTTAAGTTAAGCTATGGGAAAACCTGCTTAGCTAAAGTTGGCAGTGCTTAAAGGGGCAGGTTCAGCATTGCTTACCAATGGGCAAATCCACTTAGCTGGGTTATCCATTGCTTAGTATTCATATGTACACAATGCTTACACCCGGTCAACATAGCTGTGCAATGCTCAGCATTGCTTATGTTTTTTATATTGGTCTACCACCTGTATGGGATTAACTCATCATTCACTACATAATATAGATTTATTTACCTTCCCTGACATCCCCCAATGTACTATGATTAATTTATTCTTGCATGACTATACTGCATGGAGCACTTGTGTTTATATGGGAGTTTCACTTCTTTATTACACTGACACCTCACATATGGGCTTAATATACTACTCTGGTTGAGAAAAATCAATTACTTCTTACATAAATATACAAAAAATGTAAATTTTAATGTTTACACATGCAAAATGGAAATAGCTTTGGTGAGGCTCAAACCATGAATGACTACATGCAAGGTGTACATGCTAATCGCTACACTATTGCACTCATACTGGAAGTCTATTGCTTTTTAACTTATCATGCCCTTTCAGCTGGGCTAAGCATAGATAAGAAGTGGACACATCCACGCAGCTATGCTTGAATTTTATTGTATATATATATATATATATATATATATATATATATATATATATATATATATATATATATATATATATATATATATATATATATATATATATATATATATATATATGTATATGTATAAGTATAAAAAATTTATTTGTTGTGTTTATTTATTTTTACCCTAAGAATATCCATGCTAATGCTGAACCTGTAATTCTATCAACTTTCTGCTTTGTGGGAAGATTGTCCCTTATAGCTTTGACCAGATTTCTTACCCTGATGAGTTGGGGGTGTTACGAGCATTCTCGCTTGTTTTAAATTGCTGAATGGCAATTCTGGAGTGCATGGAGCATGTGTATTGCGAGAGCTCTGCTCTCAGACACACCGCCTGCATTCGTACATGAAACCATGTCTGTTTTACAGCATGGCATCGCACCTTCATACATATGCATGGCTCGCTGCCGTGCTGAACAGCAATGGTCCCTGCTGTGCAGGAATAACTTATTCCTGCATGGCTGCTTGCTGAATCTGGGGGAATGTTGTTTAGGTTGTGTTATTATTAATTAATATATAGGTTCATAGGTTCATAGGTTCATACTAGGCTATCTGCCCAAGGGCATTTATAAGCCTAGCCCATAGTTATTTGGCTTTCGCCACCCCTTTAGTTTGAATAAAACTATGCCTATTATTTTGCTGTGCCTCTGTCAAGCAGTGACACTGAAGTAATCCCTGGGGTATATCTGCGATCCCCCATCCATTGGTCAAGATTCCTCTTGAACAAGGCCAGCGAGGTGCTCTGCCTCACATGTACCGGGATTTTGTTCCACAGCATAGGGAGTCTCTGGGTGATGAATCTGTCCCTCCAGCACGTTCTATTAATAACCGTGTCAAGGTTTAAGTCTCCCGCCCTTGTGGTTCTGAGGGATCTAGATTTTTTGAGGTGGAGCATATTCATCAAATCAGGGTTTGACATGGCCTTATATGTCAGGCACAGGTCACCTCTGAGCAAGCGGTATGAGACTGAATAGAGCTGGAGTTCTTTCAGTTGGGCAGCATAAGACATATTTTTGAGACCCTTTATCCTTTTGGTGAGGAACTTTTGGGGCCTTTCCAGCTGCTGCAGGTGTCGGGTCAGATACATTCTGAATGGGGCATTTTACTCAATCATAGGTCTAATGAGTGATGAGTACAGGGGGACGACGACCTCCCTTGATCTAGATGTGAATCCCTTCATGATCAGGTGGGCAATGTAGAAGGTTTTCCTAACTACTTTAGCAACATGAGTGTCAAACGAAAGGCTACTGTCAACCTGGGTCCCCAGATCCCTGATGACTTCTTCTGTGCTCAGTGGATTGCCACCTATATGGTAGCTAGGGGTAACCTTGTTTTTCCCGAAGGGTATGACTATGCATTTCTTGGCATTTAACTTTAGGCTATGGCTCTGGCACCAGTTATCCGTTTCTGTGAGGCCCTTCTGAAGGATATCTGTGTCAGATGTGTTTTCGACTATGGCCCAGTTTGCAGTCATCTGCAAACTTTGTCAGCCATAACCCTCCTGTGTTTGCTTGCACTTCAGAAAAGTAGATGCCGAACAAGAGTGGACCCAGGACTGAGCCCTGTGGGACACCACTTGTGACAGGCTTTGAGTCTGACATGGCTCCAGCAACTCTGACCCTGTGGGTTCTGTCACTTAGCCAGTTTGCAACCCATCTTGTGATGTATGGGTTTACATTCAAGCTGATGAGTTTTTCGATGATACCTGAGTGGGGTATTGTGTCGAAGGCCTTTGTCAGGTCAAGGTAGGCTGTATGGACTGCCTTTCCCTCATCAATGGCCTTGGTGACTGTCTCGAAAAAGTCAACCAAGTTTAAAAGGCATGATCTGCCTTTGACAAAGCCAAACTGGGTTGGATCCAAAGTCTGCAAGTTCCTGTGTCTTTATTTATGAGTTCCATTATGATCCTCTCCATGGCTTTGCAGATAAGGCTTGTCAAGCTAATGGGACGGTAATTTCCAGGGTCGGTGGAGGCACCGCCCTTGTGAAGTGGGACCACAGTCGCCGTCGCCACTCCTTGGGTATGTATCCTGAGGTGAGGCTAAGATTAAACAGCTGTCCTAACTGCGGGTTTAATTCCTCATTGAGTTCGTGGAGCACACAGCCGGGGACACCATCCGGTCCCATGGATGCTGTGTTTTTTGCTTTGGAGAGAGCAGTTCTCACCTGGGCGTTGGAGATGTTTGGAGGGCTACAATCCTCTGGTATAGATATCTCTCCTTTTGGGGGGGGGAGTTTGCACTGAACCTGTCAGCCAGTATGTTGGCAATGTGTGTAGGTTCAGTAATCTTCACATCATTTTGAACTAATTCTGAGCATATCTGGGAGTTTCCTCCTAGGTTTCTAACATAGCTAAAAAAGGCCTTATGATTGTCTTTTGAGTCCTTGGCGATTTTTCTCTCAAAATTTGCCTTGGATGATTTTATGAGAGCTCTTAGTTTTTTACTTATAATGATCAAAGGTGTCTTACCTTTCAAGGATTTTGCTCTATCTTGTAGTAGCTTCCTCCTTTTGTTGTAGAGCTTATTTATGGCTGGGGTCCACCAGACTGGACACCTGCCTTTGGTACAAAGAGTCTTAGTTTTGTTTGGGATTGCCTGATCCATGCAGTCCTGTAGGTGCTGGTAGAAGGCATTTGTAAGTGATTCAGCGGTTTGAGTAATGTTTACCACTGGCTCAGGGGCCTTAAAGGAGACCACACTAGTTTTTAGAAGTGTGAAGTCGGCTTTTGAGAAGTTTTTCACTGTGGTCTTTTTTATTTCAGGTGGGGGCGGAATGAGGACCTCCAGCGAGATTAGTTTATGATCTGATCTCACCAGTGAGGGGTATACTTCCGGTGTTGAACATTGTGATCCCATGTTCGTGATGATGAGATCAAGTATGTTTTCTCCTCTTGTAGGGATGGTGACTAGTTGTTCCATGGCATTTGAGTTTATGAACTCCAGGAACCTTTGGGCTAGAGTGTTTGGGCTTGAGTAGTGTTCCCAGTCTATATTAGGGTAGTTGAAGTCACCTAGTATGATGGTGTTTGGAGATACATTTATCCCCTCCATTGTTTTCAGGAAGGCCATGTGAGGTTCCTGAGTTTGAGAGGGTGGCCGGTAACATGCTACAAATTGCAGAGCAGTCTTGCCTATGGTTAATTGCACCTAGATGGTCTCTGATGCATCGTGCGTTGCCACCAACCTTGAGGTGTGGGTGTCCTTTATGAATATGGACACCCCCCTCCTTTCTTGGTGTTGTCCGGATTTTGGGGCCGGAACGCATGATATGAGGTGAAACCTGCTAGTGCTGGGGTGCTCTCAGGAGCCTTGAACCAGGTTTCTGTCACAGCACAGACATCGATGTTCTCCATACTGAGAAGGGCCTTGAGTGTGTGCATCTTGAGATTGAGACTTCTGGCACTGAGCAGCATTACCCTTAGTTTTTTTACTTTTTTGTGTTCTAGGGTGGTAGGTTTAGAATTTGAGCCTTGCCTAAAAAAGGCACTATGGGGGTGGCAAGAGCCTTTGCCAATATCCGGAAGCCTAGGGGTGACAGGTGCAAGCCGTCCCTGGCGAAGCAGCGTGGCTTGTCCAGCATGTCATCCCAGGCAGACAGACATTGGATCCCCTTTGAATGACACCAGAATTTAAGCCAATTATTAAAGCTGATCATCTTATCACTGTATTGTGGCATCATTCTAGGTGAAGGTAGGATACTGCTCAAGGTCAGGGTCATACCTGCCTGGGCTACATAATCAGAGAGCTCCTCAATGTCTCTTTTCATGTAGTCCAAGGAGGTACGTCTCAGGTCGTTGACACCAGCGTGGACAATGACTGAGTTGTACTTGTACCTGCTGTTGAGAGACCTGAGTGCTTGTGTTATGTGGCGGATTCTAGCGCCCGACAGGCAGCTTACTGTGACCTTCTCCTTACTCAGTCTGGTGAGCGGAACGTCAGTGTGTCTGACTATGGAGTCACCTATGACAAGTATGTTTGGTGTTGTATTTGGCCTTAAGGGCAGTGACTGCTTTGCACACTGATTTTGTTGTTTATGTGTTGTTTGTGTGGTGTATTGAGTTTGCAGTTGCTTGGGTGTCTGCTTTGGAGGCCTCTGCTGTTTAGGTAAATTTTTACTCAGAGCCTCCGAGTATGTCTTAGTGTGTTTATGTGTTTGATTCAGTGGTGTGGTTGAGTTATGTGAGACTGGTATTGTGGTGTGTGTAGTTGCCTTCTCCTCCTGCCTGGTCTTGCCAGTCCTGAGTTGAGAGAGCTCAGCCTCCAGTCTGGCTAAATAGCTGCATCTCTCACAAGTGTTAGTGTTACGTGGGAGGAGGAGAGGGTTGTCCGTGTACATGAGGCAATTGTAACATTGTCTCAGAATTCCCAGATTCACCAACTGGGCAGGAGAGGACGCCAGCATCTGACCCTTCGACATGCTAGAAAGAATTATGAGTTGGTATGAGACAGAAAAGTAGTGGGCTTAGCAGGGAAGTGGGCACTCCTGGGGGTTTTGCTAGTGAGAGATTTGTATAATATAGGAGTGCTTGACCTGCAAAGAGAATGCTTATAAGACAAGGGATATGCTTATAAGACAAGTGCTGAGCTTTTTGAGAAGAAAAAGCTATTTGGAACAAGTGCTGCACTTTTTACTGTAGGTGTAAACTGTTTAGGTTCCTAACAGAGCAGTTCTAAGGGAAAAATTGAAGAACAGACTTTCTGGAGCCAGAAAGAGTTTAACCTTGTTTAACCGGCGCTGCCCGATGCTGCTCTAGTGGCAACTCCGCGCTAAATCGCGCTAAAGCACGTTAAAGCGTGCTTGATAGCAGGGGCTGGAAAGAAGCAGGAATAGACCCAAAAGGGAAAATAAAACTACAGTTTCAAGTCAGTAACCACCTCTACGGGGGGCAGGGAAGCTTCTCAATGTTAGTCACTGCCACTGATCAACAGGGAGACCCTCCTTCAGCCCAAGCAAAAATGGCCTCACAGAAACTTTCAAACAGTTCAGGAACAGCAAGCCTGTAATTGAACTTTTTTGACTCTCAGAAAAGTGGGAAAAAAGCAAGATTTTTTTTTTGTTTTTGTTTTTTACAGAGATAGCAGAGGTTCACAAGTAATATCAAGTTATAACAGTGCAGTAAATGACCCCACACAAGAGTGCTAGGTCAAGGACAGAAAATATGCAAGTTTTAAGAAAAAAACGATTTAAAATTAAGTGCAAACAGGAAATTCAGCAAACAGCTTTTGGTTGTGCTCTAAATACAGCTACTAATACAGAAATCAAGTTTAACAAGCCAGAAAATGCTCAAGCTAGGCAGCTATGCAGAAAAACTTAGCAAATAAACAGAGAAAAAATACTTAAAATCTCAAAAGTGGCTCCCTTCTTCTTCTCAGCGTTTTTTCCTCTTGGAGGGTGCTTCACCAACAGCCAACAAGCCTGAAAAGATGCCCAAACCACGAGGCAACTAGGTTTTAAGAGAGGAAGATGAAGGAGTTATGGAAATGACCCCTAGTGGCCAATAAAACTACAGTTTCAAGTCAGTAACCACCTCTACGGGGGGCAGGGAAGCTGCTCAATGTTAGTCACTGCCACTGATCAACAGAGAGACCCTCCTTCAGCCCAAGCAAAAATGGCCTCACAGAAACTTTCAAACAGTTCAGGAACAGCAAGCCTGTAACTGAACTTTTTTAACTCTCAGAAAAGTGGGAAAAAAGCAAAATTTTTTTTTTTTGTTTTTTAGAGAGATAGCAGAGGTTCACAAGTAATATCAAGTTATAACAGTGAGTAAATGACCCCACACAAGAGTGCTAGGTCAAGGACAGAAAATATGCAAGTTTTAAGAAAAAAACGATTTAAAATTAAGTGCAAACAGGAAATTCATGATATATGATATTTTCTTTAAGCATATATTTGTAATTATTTAAATACAACAGGGTTATTAATTGATGATTGCATTAAATTACTGTGATTGGTTGTTATGTGTATAAAACATGGCTGAAAGGGATGTATTGTACCCTGAAGAAGTCCTGAACTGATTAAAAGAATGAAAGCGTTCATATAACATGTTTTGTTTTCTTTTTGTATGGAGTTAATTTTAAATCTATTTAACTTCCTGCCTTCCCTTGTGAATTCTTTTTTTTCTGTTTGGTAGCTTATTGTTGTGCACCTTGAGGCATCATTTGAGTTTATAACATCTACTGGCTGTAGATGACAAACACATGTGGATTATCAGTGATTTAGCTTATATTCTATAGGAAAATAAACTGTATTAATCCATCTGCAGTCTCTGCAGAACATGCTTTGCTTTGCTGCTCCAAGTGTGAGTAGAGTTCAGTTATATAATCTAAATGAAGAAGAAAACAAAAAGCCTTGATTCAGTTTTTTCTACGAGCTTGAGTTTTCCTAGATCTAAACAATGACTCTGAAGAGAAATAGAAGAGTAACAGCAGTAAGAGCATCAGTTCAATCCATCTGGGTGATTAATATGATTTTCTGAGCTCAAACAGAATTTTTTTTGTCTTTTAAACAAAGATGCAGTTGGATTCTGCAGAGAAGGCATTTCACAGAGTAAGCTGGAACTTTATGAGCAGAGCAATGGAAGCATTAGCATTCCCTGATAAAAATATAAGGCTGATTAGGATGATATATGTGGGATCAGAGGCAGGGGTATCCACTCCTCCCCTGTTATTTGCATTACATTTGGCACCATTGTCAAAGAAAATAAGGGACTCAGAAATTTAAGGATATCATTGGTATGGTAGGCAAGAAAATCTGTCTCTATTTGCAGATGGCATTATTTTATAACTGACAAAACAAGAAAGGGTCATTAAAGTGCTGTGGAACATGTTGAGACAGTTTCACATCATTTCAGGATACGGTTCTTGGAATTCATAAATTCTAATGACCTGGATCAACTAATCCATAGTCCCATCAGGGGCTCCAATATCCTAGACCTGGTCATTACCAACATGGGAAATCAAAGCTCCACACCTATGGTCACCCCCTTGTTGGTCAGGTCTGACCATAAGGTAATCACCATTGACATCCACATCCCACCGCCAGCCCCCAGTAAGGAAACCTCCATAAAAAACTTCTCCAAAGCCAACTTCATGTTACTCAAGTCAGCAGTGACAAACTTCATGACACCCATGCAGACGGGAACAGAAAGTTTGACTGCTGAATCCTACACTAAGGCACTGTATGAGCACATCCACAAGTGCATGAATCGTGCCATCCCAAATAGAACCAAGATGCTCTTCTCCAAAAAAGGGAAGCCAATCTGGTGGTCCCCTGCCATAACTTTACAACAAAAGGAAGAAACTGTTGAAGAAAAGAGGAAAATCCCAGGATGCAAAAAACTCCTTTACCAGCCTCAGTAAAAAGCTGAGATCCCTCATAAAATCCTCCAAAGCTAATTACAAAAATAAAATTGCCAAAGATTCCATAGACAACCACAAGGCGATCTATAGCTATAGCAAGAATCTAAATGGCAATGCTCAAATCTGATCTGAGCTACAACAGAATGGCATTAAATATACTGATCCCAAGGATATTGCCAATATCCTGGAAGACTGATTCAGTGCCAACTTCACCCCCCTCTCACCTGCTAAAGGGCACATCTCAATACTGAAAGATTGCCAAATTCCAGTAATAATAACCGCACAGGTAAAAAACACACACTCCAAAGCTAAGAATACAGCATCCATGGGACCAGATGACATCCCAGGCTGTGTACTACATGAACTACAAAATGAACTGGCACCTCACCTAAATGTCATGTTTAATCATAGCCTCACCTCAGGCTTCATGCCCACTGAGTAGCGCACAGCTACAGTTATCCCACTCCACAAGGGGGGATCCACCTTGGATTCTGGGAATTACTGCCCTATCAGTCTGGCAAGCCTGATCTGCAAGGCCATGGAATGTATTATCATGGAACTTATAAACAAAGACATTGGAACCCTCAAACACTGGACCCCACCCAGTTTGGGTTTGTGATGGGTCGGTCTTGTCTCCTGAACCTGATTGACTTCTTCAAATCAGTCTCCATAGCTGCGCTATGTGCTTACACTATATCTGTTATTCTATCAACTTTTTGCTTGGTAGGGACGATTGTCCCTTATGGCTTTTTCCAGATTTCTTACCCTGATGGTTTGGGGTTGTTATGAGTGTTCTCGCTCATTTTAAATTGCCAAATGGTAATTCTGGAGAGCAGGGGGCA
Organism: Protopterus annectens; assembly: GCF_019279795.1. Classification (NCBI taxonomy): domain Eukaryota; kingdom Metazoa; phylum Chordata; order Ceratodontiformes; family Protopteridae; genus Protopterus; species Protopterus annectens. Next base: position 1,463,544,481 of record NC_056737.1, read on the forward strand.
TGTGTATTGCGAGAAGTCTGCTCTCAGACATACCCCTGCATTCATAAATGGAACCATGTCCGTTTTACAGCATGGCAGTGTACCTTCATACATATGCATAGCACGTTGCCGTGCTGAACAGGAATGGTCCCTTTTGTGCAGAAATAACTTATTCCTGCATGACTGCTTGCTGAATCCGGTGGAATGTTGTTTTAGCTGTGTTATTATTAATTAATATATAATATTTTGTTTAAGCATATATTTGTAAATTTTTAAATATTTAAATACAACAGGTTTATTAATTGATGATTGTATTAAATTACTGTGATTGGTTGTTATATGTATAAAAAATGGCTGAAAGGGATGTGTTGTACCCTGAAGAAGTTTTGAACTGATTGAAAGAATGAAAGCATTCATATAACATGTTTTGTTTCCTTTTTGTATGGAGTTAATTTTAAGTCTATTTAACTTCCTGCCTTCACTTGTGAATTCTTTTTTTTCTGTTTGGTAGCTTATTTTTGTGCACCTTGAGGCATCATTTGAGTTTATAACATCTACTGGCTGTAGATGACAAACACATGTGGATTATCAGTGATTTAGCTTATATTCTATAGGAAAATAAACTGTATTATCCCATCTGCAGTCTCTGCAGAACATGCTTTGCTTTGCTGCTCCAAATCTGAATGGAGTTCAGTTATATAATCTAAATGAAGAAGAAAACAAAACGCCTTGATTCAGCTTTTTCTATGAGCTTGAGTTTTCCTAGATCTAAACAATGACTCTGAAGAGAAATAGAAGAGTAACAGCAGTAAGAGCACCGGTTCAATCCATCTGGGTAATTAATATGATTTTCTGAGCTCAAACAGAATTTTTTTGTTTTTTATACAAAGATGCAGTTGGATTCTGCAGAGAAGGCATTTCACAGAGTAAGCTGGAACTTTATGAGCAGAGCAATGGAAGCATTAGCATTCCCTGATAAAAATATAAAGCTCATTAGGATGATATATGTGGGATCAGAGGCAGGGGTATCCACTCCTCCCCTGTTATTTGCATTACATTTGGCACCATTGGCCAAGAAAATAAGGGACTCAGAAATTTAAGGATATAATTGGCATGGTAGTCAAGAAAATCTGGCTCTATTTGCAGATGGCATTATTTTATACCTCACAAAACCAGAAAGGGTCATTGCAGTGCTGTGGAACATGTTGAGACAGTTTCACCTCATTTCAACATACGGTTCTTGGAATTCATAAATTCCAATGACCTGGATCAACTAATCCATAGTCCCACCAAGTGCACCAATATCCTAGACCTGGTCATTACCAACATGGGAAATTGATGCTCCACACCTATGGTCACCCCCTCGTTGGTCAGGTCTGACCATAAGTTAATCACCCTTGACATCCACATACCTCCCCTATCCCCCGGTAAGGAAACCTCTGTAAAAAAACTTCTCCAAAGCCAACTTCATGCTACTCAAGTCAGAAGTGACAAACTTCATGACACCCATGCAGACGGGAACTGAAAGTTTGACTGCTGAATCCTACACTATGGCACTGTACGAGCACATCTACTCCTGTATGAATCATGCCATCCCAAATAGAACCAATATGGTCTCCTCCAAAAAAAGGAATTAAATCTGGTGGTCCCCTGCCATAAACAAACTTTACAACAAAAGGAAGAAACTGTTGCAGAAAAGTGGAAAATCTCAGGATGCAAAAAACTCTTTTACCAGCATCAGTAAGAACCTGAGATCCCATATAAAATCCTCCAAAGCTAGTTATGAAAATAAAATTGCCAAAGAGAACCATAAGGCATTCCATAGCTATATCAAGAATCTAAATGACAATGTTCAGATCTGCTCTGAGTTACAAGAGAATGACATTAAATATACTGATCCCAAGGATATTGCCAATATCCTGGCAGATCGATTCAGTGCCAAATTCACCCCCTCTCACCCTATAAAGGGCCCATCTCAATACCAAAAAATTTCCAAATTCCGGTAATAATGGCCACACAGGTAAAAACCGCACTTTCTAAAGCTAAGAATACAGCATCCATGGGACCAAACGACATCCCAGGCTGTGTACTACATGAACTACTAAATTAACTGGCACATCACCTAAGTGCCATGTTTAACCATAGCCTCACCTCAGGCTTCGTGCCCACTGAGTGGAACACAGCTACAGTTATCTCACTCCACAAGGGAGGATCCACCTTGGATCCCAGGAACTACCGCCCCAACAGTCTGATGAGCCTGATCTGCAAGGCCATGGAACGTATTACCATGGAACTTATAAACAAAGACATTGGCAACCTTCAAACATTGGACCCCATCCAGTTTGGGTCTGTGAAGGGCCGATCTTGTCTCATGGACCTTATTGACTTCTCTGAATCAGTCTCCAGAGCTGTGGATGAGGGTAAGGTGGTCCACACAGCCTATCTGGAGCTCGCCAAGGCCTTCAACATCAACATCATCCCCCCACTCTGGAATCAGAGATAAACTTACTAAGCTGGGCATTAATCCCTACGCCAACTGGCTTACTGACAGAACCCAGACTCTAAAAGTAGCCAACTCCAAATCCAACTCCAGACAAATGACAAGTGGAGTACCTCAGGGTTCAGTCCTGGGATTGCTCTTGTTTGGCATCTACTTCTCTGAAGTACAGGCCAACATTAAGGGACTCTAGCTAACAAAGTTCGCAGATGACTGTGCAAACTGGGAGCCATTATTGAATTCCCAAATGATGTGGATATTCTACAAAAGGGCCTTTCAGAAACAGATGCTTGGTGCCAGAGCCATGGGCTCAAGCTCAATGCCAAGAAATGCATAGTTATCTCCTTTGGGAAAAAACATGTACCCGTGAATTACCACATAGGTGGCAGTACCCTAAACACCGAAAGTGTGATAAGAGACTTAGGGACACAGGTGGACAGTGGTCTCACCTTCGATAACCACATCACCACAACAGTCAGGAAATCCTTCTATGTGGCACACCTCATCACTAATGGCTTTTCATCCAGAAAAAAGGAGGTCATAGTCCCACTGTACTCATCCCTCATTAGACCCATTATAGAATATAATGCCCCGTTTGGTATGTACCTCTCAAGACATCTGCAGAAACTGGAAAGACCACAGAAATACCTCACTAAAAGAATCACAGGCCTAAAGCAAATGCCCTATGCTGACCATATAAAAAATCTCCAGCTATACTGTTGAGTATCATCTACTAAGAGGTGATCTCTGTTTAACATACAAGGCCATGTCAAACCCAGAGCTGTTGGACATGCTAGACTTAAAGAAATCCCAATCCCTCAGAGCCGCATGCTCCAGGGATCTAACCCTTGTCATCACAATAAACAAAACATGCTGGAGGGATAGGTTTTTGACCCAGAGTCTCCCAAGACTCTGGAATAGACTGCCCATACATGTCAAGCTGAGCGCCTTTTTGGCCCTCTTCAAAAGGAACCTTGATGATTGTATGGGAGATAGGAAATTCACCCTGGGGATCACATCAGTCACCCTGCTAGACAGAGGTCCAGGGAAGAAAATATTGTGGGAAGAAATAGCCAGAGAATTGTTATGGCTAGGCTTGTATAGGCCCTAAGGCCGATAGCCTAGTACCAACCTTTGAACCTATGAAGCTACGAAAATTAAAGAAGCTAAAACAAATGTAATAGAGGTAAGTTATGTACCCACTTACAGACTGAGGAGCTCAAGAAACAAGGAGAGACTGGCATTTTGAATGCTGACCTTTATGGAGAATAACAATAATCATACAGAATATTATATTCATATCGAAGGAGAAAGTATTCTAAGAACTAAGCCAAGATGGGAATGCAGAAAGGATATTCTGCCAATAGGGATGACTCCAATTAGGGATACAGACAATAGCCAAGAGGGGGCTGGAATTTATTGGAGATAATTGGAAGGAACAAAGATATTGGGAACAAATAACTAGAGAGGAACAGGTAATAGCATGGGAAGATGCCAAGAAATTTATTTGGATTGCAGATTAGAGATTGCCTTCCCTGTCAAGGATTGATATCAAAGTACAGGCAAAGAGAAAACAAAAACAGGTTGTCCTAAATGAAAGGCCAGCACTGGTAGAGTTTTACTAGAATCTAGAATGGAAGTGGCCTTTAAAAAGGAATAACTAGTAGAGCATATAAAATAAAGCATGATAACTATAAGACTCAGTCAGAGGAGGTTAAAAAGTATTGTGAAGAGAGTTTGGATAAGAATTCACAAAGAAACAATGGGAGGCATATATGCATGTCTCCAAAATATGCAAAAAAGTCTAAAAGATTTAGGATCTTTACTTGGAAGTGTTTATGTAGGTATTTTTTATACCCCAAGTAGACTTCAAAGAATTTTCCTCAGGTAGACAGCAAATGTTGGAGGTGTGATGGGGAAGACGGAGGTTATTGGGAATATATTTTCTGGGAGTGTAATTAGTTGACAAACTTTAAAGATTCCTTCCAGACTGATCTGTCAGAGATGCTGGGTGAGCAAATTGGTCTAACTAAGAAAATAGTTTTTTTCTGAGCTAGGATACAGAATCGGAATTGCATAGACATAGTAAGGTCTTGCTGAGTCTAATTATGATGGCTGCCCAAAAATCATTTACTAAAAAATGGAAATAAAAGTGTATACAAACTTTATTAGAAGTAGCAAATATAGTACAGAGATGAAACGACTGGAACAAGGATCTTTAGAAAAGGGTAGGAACAAATTACATAGAAAAAGTGGGAAGTGTGGGATCAATACATGCAGAGGACGAATGAGGTTTAAAAGAATGCAGGAATTAAATGAGCTATGTAATGCTCAACTTACAATGACTGGGTGTAGTATAAGTGGTGTATAATGTTTGCAGCTGAGATTGTGTTGGTATGGTTTATTTTCATTTATATAAATATTTATATATTTTATAGTGATGGGCTAGCCTGCCCATCACTCTCTCCCATAATATCCCCTTGTAACCCAACCTGGTCTCTTTGTAGTTCTGACCAGCACCCTCTAGATATCTATAAACCCAACAAAATGTATGGTAAACTCCTCTATAAACACTGGGTCCATTACGTGGAATAGGCTACCCCCTCACATCCATAGCATTACTAGTTCCAGCTGCTTTAAAACTAAAGTCAAGCACTACTTTCTGAACTCAAAAGTCTGTCCTTGCCTAAATCCTCCATAATCTGCATTTTCCTTTCTTTTTCTTTTCACCACCTGTCTACAGCTAATAGTTTATTGACTAATCTGCACACTAGACTACTACATTATGCTACTTTGGTAATATATGTGATTATTGTAAATACTTAAATGAACTAGTTGCATTTACTTAATTTTGTTTTATTTTTACTACAGTTATTTGTTTCACCTGATTACTACTTATGTAATTTTTGCTTATGTTGTATTGCTGCACTGTTTTTCTTGGGTTTTTGTATATTGCCTACTATGTTATCTTTTTATGTTTGCATTGCTGGAGCTTTTCTCCACGGGTCTCCACTGAAAACGGGCTTTGGCTCTGATGGACTAACCCAGTTAACAAATGTCAAATAAATAAATATATAAATAAATATAAATGTAAGATTGCTTATGTCATACATGATAATTTAATAAAGATTTTTCTTGTTTAAGAAAAAAAAAGACGCTGTTGGATACCGATGGATATTGAAAGGTTACTGATAGATTTTCTGCACATCAACAAGTCTAATGGCATCAGAAATAGTCTAGGATCTAAACCTCTTCTGACACATCAACAGAACTGTTTGGTGGACAGGTATATCTCACAGAGGATACTGCTGCTGTGGAACAGACTCCCTATCAACAGAAAACAAAGTTCATTCCTGTCCATTTTCAAGTGCAACTTAGATCTAAGGATGGAAAACAGAAAATTTACCCCAAGACTGGTTTGTATACTATTAATAGACAGAAGCAGCTCCAAACTGCTTTATTGCATATATTACCCCCCCCCCCCAAATTATCTATGGTATGATCTACTTATTCTCATTAGGGGTAATAAATAATTATTGGCCATGGGATGGCTAAGGCCAATCTATAACAAAATGGGATAGGTTATTTTGAGCATAAAAAGGGAAATTAGCTAGCCTTAAAATGTCCCACAAAGGCAACTAGCCAAATACTTACCTATAAACCTATGAACTTATGGATATAGAGAGTTACATTCCAAGATAAGACATAACACTGGGAAGAGAGAATCTCCTCATTAAAGTGTACAGTGGTCTTACACAAAGAACAGTTCTGCTGAGGACAAGCAACCAATCTTCTGCTTACAGTAAAAAAGTGATTTCAATCAGTTATTTTTGGACAGTTAGAAATCTATCATCTGGTCATCAATTACTTATCATGTAAGCCATAATAATGCAATCACAATTATAAATAAGATATGCCAGCAGTATAAGATACAGAAATAAATATATGCACCGGAAGGCAGAAGTGCAGAATGCAGATAGGTTGTATGTTCTAGAGACAGTGATATTTCATTAACAATTAATCATTGTTAACACTGTTGCATTGTTCCAAAGGCAATAATTTATCTTGTTTTATGTATTCTTAAATATTTGATGTGTTGTTCCATCTTGCAATTTAAATTTATTTTGGAGTAGCCCAAAATGGCAGGAATAGCAGGGTTAATATTACCAGCTGCAGTAATGTGCATTATTCGTTGCATTTTCAAATCATAGTGTGGCATTATGAAAAAAATTAAATGAAAGGAAAAAAAATAGAAATATGCCCTTGACTCACCTGCTCACAATAAGCTGTACAATGCATGAGATGGCGTGAAGTAATTGAGGCTTCAGTTAATCATTAATACAGGATGTATTTTATCCCAACACAGCAATGTGCTCAGGATTCAGAAGGCAGAGTGGTAAATCCTAGTTAATTAGTGCTCTCTTGTGCTCCTTTGTATGCCTGCCATCACTAAATACAAAGCACAGCTTTATGTGCTATTCTTCAGATGTCCATCTGCAAATCATAATACACCTTTTCTCACCTAACTTCAAAGGCAGAATGACAATAATGGCTCCAGAAATGCAAGTAGCTTACAATTTTATTATGACTGCAGGAAATGAAACTAAAAAGCATTTTTTCCTTATGTAGCATACTGTTTTATAACATACGGCCCTTCAAAAGAAAGAAAATATAATTAAAGGTCATCCTAAAAAGCCTGTTATCTTGTCATTAAGTGCATTTTATTCAGAGTACCTCTTCCTATCTTAATCATTTCTAATTATACCTTTCCTATCTTTTTTTGAATCTTAAAATAAAATTGATAAAAGTATTTAACCATGAAAAAATCAAATAAGTGTGTCATCCTACTTTCTATATAAGAATGAAGAGAATATGTTATGGTACCCCATTTGATAAATTTCAAAAACAAAACTATTCAGTTGCCCTGAAATGCATTTTTCAAGGGGACTGTTTTCTTAAAAATATTGGATTCAGCAGCTCATTTTGCAACACTTCAGCGCAGTAGTTTCAGTCATGGAAAACTATCGTATTATGTCTCTTTCTTTTCAGCATCATAGCGTCAACTGGTGTTTTCAAATTTCTAACACAGCCATAAGTATCTTGGCACTGTCCACATTTGTTTCTGCTACTGAAATCTATAAATTGAAGATGTACTTGAAGATGAAAAAGAATGCATTTATCAAGGTGTTATTCCTGTCAAGAACAAACTGTACTGACATCAGATAAGACATTGGCAGAGCAGGTTTGTATAGCTCCCATACTGATCACTTTTCACATTTCTGACAAGAGCAAGTATTTAACACAGCAAACACAATTCAGTGGACCATGTGATGACTCCAATAGCCACAATGCATAATGCTGATATAGCAAGAGAAGCATTTCAAAATATCCCCAGGGGCCATTGTTTTTCAACCTGCAACATGAATGCCATGTTATTTAGAAGCCATAGTCAAAGTAAAATAAATTATGGTACATATCTGAAAAAATACTTAACCCATCACACAATATCCTAGGTATGTTACTAGTGTGATTGAAAGAAACGGTCAAAAATGCCAAAATGGGATATTCAGGAATATGCCTCATAAGCCTGTCTTCATAATATCAAGAAAAGGAAACACACTTATGCCATTATACTTTTACTATCATACCCAGAGTTTGTAGATCATATATTTCACATTTTCAGATACAGTTTAACTTTACATCATAAACCAATGTGCTGATTTGCTTCAGCATAATAAAATACCATAAATTCATTGCAGCTAAACTGTAATTTTACAAAGTAACATACTTTTTAACAATTCACTCTTGTATACATGTAAGTATCTACAATGTATTTACAGTGTTTATTATGCATTTTACCACCTTTATCTATACTTATTTAAAGTGATTTTGCTTCACTGATTTGAAGAGTATACAATATGACCAACAAGAAGCAGATTATTTTGTGACTTTGTGGGTCTATCATAAACAGCAAATTTTTTTTTGCTTAAGTCCTCATTTGACAATCTTACCCCCACTGTCTGATGTATTTGGCCCATTCATTTCTATGGGAAATAGCTCTGCATGTCATTCATTCATTCCCTGGGGTTTATTGTCAAGCATAGCATTGTCATATGGAAGGAAAATTGGTGTTTCCTATTGTAAGGTTCATAGGTTCATAGGTAGATACTAGGCTATCGGCCCAAGGACCTATGTAAGCCTAGCCAGCAAGGTTCCATGGCTTACGCCACCCAAGAAAGTTATTTTCCTGCGCCACTGTCGAGCAGAGTCACAGAAGTGATCCCCGGGGTGTATTTACTATTTCCCATCCACTCATCAAGATTTTTCTTGAAGAGTGCTAATGAAGAACTTTGCTTGACATAGATGGGTAGCTTGTTTCAGAGTATAGGAAGTCTCTGGGACAGGAATCTATCCCTCCAGCATGTCCTGTTTATTGTGGTGACAAGGTTTAGGTCCCTAGAGCATGTAGCTCAGAGGGATTGGGATTTCTTTAGGTGTAGCATGTCTAACAGCTCTGGGTTTGACATAGCTTTATATGTTTGGCAGAGATCACCTTGGAGTAGGTGATATGCTACAGAGTAAAGTTGAAGTTTTTTGAGCTGGTCAGTGTAAGGCATTTGTTTGAGGGCAGTAATCCTCATTGTGAGGTACTTCTGTGGCCTTTCCAGCTGCTGAAGATGTCTTGTGAGGTACATTCCAAAAGGGGCGTTGTACTCTATAATGGGTCTAATGAGTGTCGAGTAGAGGGGAACAATGACTTCTTTTTTCCCTGGATGAGAACCCTTTTATGATGAGGTGTGCCACGTAGAAGGACTTCCTGACTACTGTGGAGATGTGACTATCAAAGGAGAGACTACTGTCCACCTGGGTCCCAGGGTCTCTTATTAGGATTTGGTGTTAAGTAGATTGCTGCCTATGTGGTAGTTCATGGGTACAGAGTTTTTACCAAAGGTGATGACACTGCACTTTTTGGCATTGAGCTTGAGGCCATGGCTCTGACACCAGGCATCTGTTTTAGTGAGGCCCTTCTGCAGGATGTCCACATCATTTGGGGACTTGACTATGGCTTCTAGTTTGCAGTCATCTGCGAACTTCATTAGCCAGAGGCCTTCTGTGTTAGCCTGTACTTCAGAGAAGTAGATACCAAACAGGAGAGATCCCAGGACGGAACCCTGTGGTTCTCCACTTGTCACTGCTTTGAGGTCAGATTTGGAGTCTGCAACTTTTACAGTGTGGGTTCTGTCAGTGAGCCAGTTGGCAACCCATCTTGTGATGCAGGAATTTATACCTAGTTTAGTGAGTTTAGCTAAAATTCCAGAATGGGGGATGGTGTCGAAAGCCTTGGCAAGGTCAAGATAGGCTGTATGAACCACTTTACCCTCATCCATGGCTTTGGTGACTGCCTCAAAGAAGTTGATCAGGTTCAGGAGGCATGATCTGACTTTCACAAACCTGATCCAGAGTTTGGAGGTTACCAATGTTTTTGTTTATGAGTTCCATGATGATACGTTCCATGGCCTTGCAGACCAGGCTCGTCAGGCTAATAGGTCGATAGTTCCCAGGACCAGTGGTGGCTCCCCCTTTGTGGAGTGGGATAACTGTTGCTGTGCACCATTCAGTGGGCACAAAGCCTGATGTGAGGCTATTATTGAACATGGTGCTTAAGTGGGGAACCAGTTTGTTCTGAAGTTCATATAAAACGTAGCGTGGGATGCTGTCCATTCCCATGGATGCTGTGTTCTTGGCTTTAGAGAGTGCAGCTTTTACCTGCATAGTTGTGATTACAGGGATTTTGCATTCTTCCTGTATAGATATGGGACCTTTAGGGGGTGAGAGGGGAGTAAAGTTAGCACTGAACCTATCTGCCAGGATGTTGGCAATATCAGTTGGTTCTGTAATTTTCGTGCCTTTGTGCTGTAACTCAGAGCATATCTGGGTGTTGCCATCTAGATTCTTGACATAGCTATAGAATGATTTGTGGTTGTCCTTGAATTTAGTTGTGATTTTGTTTTCGTAGATAGCTTTGGAGAATCGTATAAGGGATCTCAGCTTCTTACTGAGCCTGACCAGTGAGCTCCTCCACTCATGTGATTTTACTCTCTTTTGCAACAATTTCTTCCTTCTGTTGTACAGTTTGTTTATGGCAGGGGAATCACCAGATTGGCTTCCTTTTTTTGGAGGATAGCGTCTTGGTTCTGTTTGGGATAGCATGATCCATGCACTTGTGTAAGTGCTTATAGAGTGAATTTGTGTAGGATTCAGCAGTTGTAACTGTATTGTCCATCTGCATGGGTGTCATGAAGTTCACCACTTCTGTCTTAAGAAGAATGAAGTTGGCTTTGGAGAAATTCTTTACTGTGGTTTCCTTAATGGGGGGTGGGGGTGGGATGTGGATATCAAGGGTGATAAGCTTATGGTTGGATCGGACCAACGAGGAGTTGACTTCAGGTGTAGAACACCGGTCACTCATGTTGGAAATGAATAGGTCTAGGATATTGTTGCCCCTGGTGGGGGTGTGGATAAGTTCATCTAGGGCACTGGAGTTTATGAATTCTAGAAAGCAATGAGCTAAGGAGTTGGTACACGAGTAGTTTTCCAGTTAATGGTGGGTAGTTGAAGTCTCCCATTATTAGGGTGTTTGTTTGAACCCTAATATTTTCTAGTACATCAAGAAAAGAGGAGTGGGAATCCTGAGGCATGGTGGGGGATCTGTAGCAAGCTACAATTTGGATTGCAGTTTTGCCCAGAGTTAGTTACACTTGGATAACCTCGGATGCACTATGCTGAGCAACTAGCCTGGAGATATGGATATCCTTAATGAATATGGACACACCTCTACCTTTGGTGTTTCGGTGCAGGTTACATGGCCGAAAAGTGTGGTATGAGTTATAGCCTGGTAGTGCAGGGGTGCTCTCTGGAGCCTTGAACTAGGTCTCAGTCACTGCACAGATATCGATGTTCTCCATTTTAAGGAGTGCCTCGAGTGAGTGCATTTTGAGATTTAGACTTCTAGCATTGAGTAGCATTACCCTCAGTTTTTGCTTGCTTATTCCTGTTATGGTGGTGAATTTGTTATTTGAACCCTGCCTAAAAAAGGCACTATAGGGGCAGCAAGAGCCTTAGCCAGTATCCGGAATCCCAGGGGTGACAGGTGCAGGCCATCTGTGGCAAAGCATTATGGTCTGTCGACCATGTCATTCCAAGCAGACAGATACTGGATCCCCTTAGAATGACACCAGAAGCTTAGCCAATTGTTGAAGTCAATCATTTTGTCCTTGTACTGCGGTATCATTCTGGGTGATGGCAGAATGCTACTCAGGGCTAGGGTCATACCTGCCTGGGCTACAAGATCGGAGAGCTCTTCCATGTCTCTTTTCATGTAGTCCAGGGAGGTACATCTCAGGTCATTAACACCAACATGGACAATGACAGAGTCATATTTGTACTTGTTGTGGAGTGACCTGAGGGCATGGGTTATGTGGCGGATCCTGGCACCCGACAGGCAGCTGACAGTAACCTTCTCCTTGTTTAGCCTGGTGAGTGGGACATCAATGTGCCTGACTATAGAGTCACCTATGACTAGTGTGTTGGGTACGTTGTTTTGCCTTATGGGCTGTGGTTGAGTGGCACACTGAGTCTGTGGGCTATGTGTCATTTGGGTTGTGTTGGGGATGGAGTTTGCTTGCATTTCTGCTTTGAAGGTCTCTGTTGCTTAGGTTATTATTGAGAGCCTCCACGAATGTTTTTGCGTTACTATGTGTGGATTCAAGGTAAGCCTTGAATCACACCTATGTTTGCTTATTACAGTCTTAATGGTCAGTATGTAATTGATCTTTGCAACAAATGCTTCACTTCAAATGTAATCAAGTGTCCCTGCTGCCCTTTTAACTGAGTACCGAACTCCATGTGACCCCTTGTCTCTGCCGAGGATATGACAACAGACACTGTGCTCATGAGAAAATACTCTTCTACTTCTCCAAAAAGAGGTGAGCCAGCTTATCATTCCTCGCCTTCCCGAGGTCAGCTACAACATAAGGCATTATTCAAATTCAGGGCTTTATCGTTCTCTGCCAATGAACCTTTCTGCTTACTGCTTTCTAAATCTTTATCATACCACATACACATGAAATAGCCATGCTATGCACTTAGGCCTGAGACAGTGTTGGTTGCCTTATAACAACTGTAGGGCACTACACATGACTAAAACATTGAACATACTTAGTTTTAAATGGTGTTTATTTTCTGAAAGGAAAATATATTATTTTTATCTTTTAACATTTTTATTACACTCCTGTATTATAAACATTGCCTGCTCTGGTTTATAACATCACTTAGGCAATTCAGTTATGTTAACTGATTCACTCCAATGAAGCTCAGGAAGTTTGCAATGCAACATTCAATGGGTGGAGCTTAAGCCTGTTGATAGAATCAAATTATGTCCTTACAGTTCAAATAAATATTCATACGTACATAGCCGACAGCAGCGAGACATCTAAAAATAGAAAGTAGATGTAATTAATTATTTATTTATAGGTGTGTTTAAGCAAGTTTGCATGGCACAGCGTGGTGCTCAGCAATGCTAACGAGTTGCCTACTAGTATATCTGAAGGTATGCTAGCTTGTGACACATGCAACTAGCTACATGGGTAGAGTTACGGCCTTATGTGTAGTAGTTGCTGGGTTTGAATCCATAATGGCAGAATATGTCTGTAAATGAATGTACTATTTTTCTTTAATGTCATTAAACTATTGTGAATTTTGGCACTGCTGTGCTTTGCTAAACACTGCTCATTCATACTAAGAAATGCATAAACAGGTTAACAGTTACCAGTGTTGGCGCGGTGCTAAGCCTCACTAAAGCCACAATTCTGCAAGTTTTTGTGCTGCTTGGCTTTGCTTAGCTGGTGTTCGTGCTGCTAAGCAAAGCGGCAATTTTCTGAATGCTGCTGAATGACATGTAAGGGTGGGAAAACAGCCTTTATTAAGCCCAATAGGTGGGAATTCTGCAACAGTCATTGGAGTTCAATCAACTGTTGGTATGGCTGGTGGTGTTGGCAAAGGTGTGCACTTTTGGGCACAAAGGTGGGGCATTCAGGTGTCCAGGGTCATGGTCAGACTCCTTGTTAAAAAACATGAACCCTGGCTGATGCAGGACAGGGTCCAGGGCTCAGAGTGTAAGGCAGAGGCCTGAGACCATTTGGCCAGGGAACTCACTAGTGTTACTAGCATCCCCACACAGGTGAGCAGTGTCATCACCATTTTGATGACCTGAAAAGGAGAAAGAGGGGAACCCTGGACACCTGGGTCCAGGAAGCTCGAGCTGGGAATGCTCCACAAGTATGTGAGTATTTCTTCCTCTGTCTAACCAAAATGCAAGTTGAATGTCTGCAAAACTTATATGCATAATGGTGTGCTTCACTCCCAACAACTGCAGCTGAGAGCGCTTGCAATGTTGAGTCCTATGCCAGGTGCCTGCCCAGGTTGTGCTGTGAGTGTGGTAAGTATATATTTAGTATGCCAACTGTAGTGCAATAAGCAAGAAAGAGTAAAACATTTACTACAACAAAGTATACACAAGGAAAACTGTAGTGCAATAAATGGGCACATAGAACTGTAGTGCAATAAATAGGCAATTAGAGCTATAGAGCTGCAGTGCAATAAATGAACAATGAGAACTGTATTTCTACAAAGCAATAAAAATACCTATAACAGTAAGCAAAATGTTATTCAGCAGAATTGTGTTGTCAAAACCATTGCAGTAGAGCTGTATGCATTAAGTGTCTATGGTAACGTTACTGCAGTCAAGTGTAACACTGTAATACCTGTAGCCAGCAAATCTGATGGCCTGAAAACTGTATTGCTTAAGTCATAGTGCTGTCCAAGGCTGTCTCCAGGCCAATATTGGTCACATAATGCTCTCTCTCTTCCTCAGACATCAGGTAATAAAGGTATATGGGTGAGGTAGCCCAGTCCATGGGCAGATATTGTGTGTGGACTTCACAGATATTTTAAGCCAATAACAATAAATGTGTTCACTAGGACTTTTGATTTTAAACTAAAGCTTTTTTCATATACGCAGTATGTGCTCCATGCACCTGTGTTCTACTGTCACTACAGTCTAGTATACCACTGTAATAGTACTAGAATGCCAGAGGAATGTCCTGTAACTTGTATTACTCAACTCATTCTATAGTTACAGGTGATATCCATGCAAGTATCAGTCACTCAACAGTTAGCACTGACTCAGTAGCTCAGTCTCTTAAATCGTTTGTATGTAGTACATTTTGCCACACTCAGTCTTGGGTTCTAATCCAGTGGTATGTAGTACTAAATTTTCAGTATCAGTCACGTAATGCTCACATTTTCTCTCTCACCAGGAACACAACAAATATATGGAGGAGGCAACCCATATTATTAGCAGATATTGTGTTTAGATTTCACAGAATGGTAAAATCAATACCAAGAATGTGTTTATCAGCATTGTTGAGTCATAAATAAAGCTGTGTAATACCACTATGGTTGTATCCCTTGCATGTATGTACTAAGTTGCTGCAGTCCATTATTACATTATTCGCAGACACCCTCTGCAGTTACACCTATTGGCTTCTACTCCCATGCCTGCCAACTAAGGTCTGACTGCTGTCTAATTTACTGCTGTACACAAGCATGCCTCTCAAGTGTCACGGTTTCTCATAATGTCATTAAAACTGCCTAATCCATCTGTCACATTATTAGCAGATAAATTATTATCTGGAATGCAATGTATTACCAAATCCAGTTACAGAAAACCTTGGTAGTTATATAAGTCCATATTATGTGAAACTGTTCTGTGTAGTGGTGTAGCTGCACTTGTTATTGCTTGGTCCATAGTGACCCATACCAACAGCTTGCGAGGTTTGTACGTGTACATCAGTTATAGAAGAATTATAGTCACTGTACTCCAATATGACACTGCACACCTGTAGATTCTATATTTCAGTGTTTTCAGGTCTATAATCTGCAATGTCAGTAATGGAATGTTTTTCTCTCTCTCTCGCTCCCACCTCCTCTTATCTTAATTTATTTATTACTGTTATTTATTATTATTATGATTTAATATTAACATATTTTGTTAAACTAACTATATACTGGAAAAATGAATTTCATTATTCACGTCTTATTATGATGTAATAATAACATATTTGGTTTAACTATATATATTGGAAAATGTGATTATTGTTATGTTTTATTATGATGCTATATTAACATATTTGTTAAACTAACTGGTTTGTTGGTCCCATGGTTTACTTTTTACTGGCATGGTGTTACCATGCTAATTGTTATGTTACTTAATGTTGTGTTGCACATAATATACATTAATATGTATTTGAATTAATAAATATGATGTTCAATTTATTCATTACTAACATTGGTTTGGTTATTACTAACTGTAACTGATTGCTATATCTCATTTACCACAGCACATCAAGGTAGACTGGTTCTGGCTGATCCCCCTACTTTCCTCAACCAGCCATGGCACCGAGTCCCAGCACATCTAGGACCCAGACCAGTGGTGTTCCCTGTGCTGCCTCTGCACTACCTACTGTGTTAGGTAGTACTGCTTCATGAAATGGGGCCCAGTCCCCCTCTAGGAGTGGTAGCAGAGGGGTGGTGTCACCCATGTAGAGCTGCTGGTCTTGATGTGCAGGATAGTCCACCATGGCTATGATCATCACCTGCACTGGATTGAGGGAATGCTGGCCACCCTGGTGCCCAACCTCCAGCACAATCACCCTCGGGCAGTGATGGGGCAGTGTCGACAGTCCCATGGGTGGTGAGGTGAGTCACACTGCTGCCATCTGGAGGCACATGGGACTCAGATTCCACAACACCCTCACTATCAAAGATGTTCACCCCCCTCATGTGTCATACACCACCTCTGTCTGCTGTCTGTTTGCAGATGCATCCTCACCTACCCAACTTACCTCTCCCACATATACCTATATCCCTTCCTCAACATTCCAGTCTCATCTTAAGAAAAAAATGGGCACCTGTCCCAAAAAGAATATCATCCCATACATAGCTCTCCATTTCGCACATGCATCCACTAGACACATGTAATTTGATCCAATTGACTTGACAACAAAGTTATGTTGTCCTCACCCCTCTCTCTGGGGTTTGAGAATCCAAATTCATCTACAAATCTGTCAAAGTGCACAGTTGTTGTTGTACAAGATATGGATAGCTACGGTTCATTCCTACACCCTTCATGCACATCCCTCCATGTCTTTCATTATGTTTGTCCCCCTGCTTCCCCCATTTCATCACTTTCCTATCTCCCTTTTTTCTTTTCTTTATATTTTTTAGCATAGTGCTGCATGACGCACCACGTCAGGCAGTTTTACTAAGCTCAGCTAAATAGAGCTATTATGACTATATGAGATTCTAACATTGTAAGACACATTAACAAAGTAAACACCTCTGCCATGTTTTGAATCTGAGCCCAGCACACCTGCAGCACACTGAATTAACTCGCCATGCATGCAACTCCTAATTACAGCAGGTGGTTTGAACAAAACATAGTAACTGCCAATTACAGTCATTAGGCATGTTTCAGCAGAGCTGCGCACCCCACTGGACTGCGCAGACTGAAATAAAAAGTAATGGAATAAATGTGAGTATACCATAGACTCTGGTGCAATAATACACCACTAGACAGCCAAAGCATGATAATGGATGAAACTGAGGCCTGTGCTGGCAGGTAAATGTGCCCTTTTAACTGCAAGGTGTAGAAAGTCACCTGCAAAGGCATTCATGACAAAATACATATTCAACTGGGACACTGGTGCAGAAATGCACCCATATAAAGCCATGCACATACTGATGGATGTAGTAAATATATGTCACAGCCTGCATGTGTGCACATATATCTTGCAAATACACCATCAGTAGCAGTGGCTCAGTAGCTTAGTGTGTTAAATGCCTTGCATACAGTATATTTTGCCACACATAGTCCTGGGTTCAAATCCAGTGTTGTGTTGCATTTCATTTACATTATTGTGAAGACAGCAATTAATGAATGACTCATGCACTCATTATCCACACAAAACATTTCAAACTAAATAACAGCTTTTCACTGATGGAAGTCACAGGCCTGTGGGTAGGGACACACATCACATATATATATAGTATTACTATTGCTAGAATCCGCCACATAATGCACGCACTCAGGTCTCTCAACAGCAGGTACAAGTACGACTCGATCATTGTCCACGCTGGTGTTAATGACCTGAGACGTACCTCCTTGGACTACATGAAAAGAGACATAGAGGAGCTCTCTGATTATGTAGCCCAAGCAGGTATGACCCTGACCTTGAGCAGTATCCTACCTTCACCAAGAATGATGCCACAATACAGAGATAAGATGATCAGCTTTAACAATTGGCTTAAACTCTGGTGTCATTCAAAGGGGATCCAATGTCTGTCTGCCTGGGATGACATGCTGGACAAGCCACGCTGCTTCGCAAGGGACGGCTTGCACTTGTCACCCCTGGGATTACGGATTTTGGCAAAGGCTCTTGCCACCCCCATAGTGCCTTTTTTAGGCAAGGCTCAAATTCTAAACCTACCACCCTAGAACAAAACAAAGAAAAAAAACTAAGGGTAATGCTGCTCAATGCCAGAAGTCTCAACCTCAAGATGCACGCACTCGAGGCCCTTCTCAGTATGGAGAACTTTGATGTCTGTGCTGTGACAGAAACCTGGTTCAAGGCTCCTGAGAGCACCCCAGCACTATCAGGTTTTACCTCATATCATGCTCCGCCCCAAAACCCAGACAATACCAAGAAAGGAGGAGGGGTATCCATATTCATCAAGGACACCCACACCTCAAGATTGGTGGCATCGCGATGCATCGGAAACCATCCAGGTGCAATTAACCATAGGCAAGACTGCTCTGCAACTTGTAGCATGTTACAGGCCACCGTCGCAAACTCAGGAACCTCACATGGCCTTCCTGAAAACACTGGAGGGGATAAATGTATCTCCGAACACCATCATACTAGGTGACTTCAACTACCCTAATATAGACTGGGAACACTACTCAAGCCCAAACACTCTAGCCCAAAAGTTCCTGGAATTCATAAACTCAAATGCCATGGAACAACTAGTCATCATCCCCACAAGAGGAGAAAACATACTTGATCTCATCATCACGAACATGGGAGCACAATGTTCAACGCCGGAAGTATACCCCTCACTGGTGAGATCTGATCACAAACTAATCTCGCTGGAGGTCCTCATCCCGCCCCCACCAGAAATGAAAAAGACCACAGTAAAGAACTTCTCGAAAGCCGACTTCACACTTCTAAAGACTAGTGTGGTCTCCTTTAAGGCCACTGAGCCGGCGGTTAACATTACTCAAACCGCTGAATCACTTACAAATGCCTTCTACCAGCACCTGCAGGGCTGCATGGATCAGGCAATCCCAAGCAAAACAAAGACTCTTTGTACCAAAGGCAAGCGTCCAGTCTGGTGGACCCCAGCCATAAACAAACTCTACAACAAAAGGAGAAAGCTACTACAAGATAGAGCAAAATCCTTAAAAGGTAAGACACCGCTGATCACTATAAGTAAAAGCTAAGAGCTCTCATAAAATCATCCAAAGCTAATTTTGAGAAAAAAATAGCTAAGGACTCTAAAGATAACCATAAGGCATTCTTTAGCTATGTCAGAAACCTAGGAGGAAGCTCCCAGATATGCTCAGAATTAGTTCAAAATGATGTGAAGATTACTGATCCTACAGACATTGCCAACATACTGGCTGACAGGTTCAGTGCAAACTCCCCCCCCCCAAAGGAGAGATATCTATACCAAATGATTGTAGCCCCCCAAACATCTCTAACGCCCAGGTGAGAACTGCTCTCTCCAAGGCAAAGAACACAGCATCCATGGGACCTGATGGTGTCCCCGGCTGTGTGCTCCATGAACTCAATGAGGAATTAAACCCACAGTTAGGACAGCTGTTTAATCTTAGTCTCACCTCCGGATACGTGCCCAGGGAGTGGCGCACAGCGACTGTGGTCCCACTCCACAAAGGCGGTGCCTCCACCGACCCTGGAAATTACCGTCCCATTAGCTTGACAAGCCTTATCTGCAAAGCCATGGAGAGGATCATAATGGATCTCATAAATAAAGACATAGGGAACTTGCAGACTTTGGATCCAACCCAGTTTGGCTTTGTCAAAGGCAGATCATGCCTTCTAAACTTGGTCGACTTTTTCGAAACAGTCACCAAGGCCATTGACGAGGGAAAGGCAGTCCATACAGCCTACCTAGACCTGGCGAAGGCTTTTGATACAATACCTCACTCGGGTATCATTGAAAAACTCATCAACTTAAATGTAACCCCATACATTACAAGATGGGTTGCAAACTGGCTAAGTGACAGAACCCACAGGGTCAGAGTTGCTGGCGCCATATCAGACTCAAAGCCTGTCACAAGTGGTGTCCCACAGGGCTCAGTCCTGGGCCCACTCTTGTTTGGCATCTACTTTTCTGAAGTACAAGCAAACACAGGAGGGTTATGGCTGACAAAGTTTACAGATGACTGCAAACTGGGCGCCGTAGTTGAAAACACATCCGACACAGATATCCTTCAGAAGGGTCTCACAGAAATGGATAACTGGTGCCAGAGCCATGGCCTAAAGTTAAATGCCAAGAAATGCATAGTCATACCCTTCGGGAAAAATAAGGTTACCCCTAGCTACCATATAGGTGGCAATCTCCTGAACACAGAAGAAGTTATTAGGGACCTGGGAACCCAGGTTGACAGTAGCCTTTCATTCGACACTCATATTGCTAAAGTAGTTAGGAAGACCTTCTACATTGCCCACCTTATCATGAAGGGATTCATATCTAGATCAAGTTGAGTCATAGTCTCCCTATACTCATCACTCATCAGACCAATGATCGAGTACAATGCCCCATTCGGAATGTATCTGACCCGACACTTGCAGCAGCTGGAGAGGCCACAAAAGTTCCTCACCAAAAGGATAAAGGGTCTCAAAAATCTGTCTTATGCTGCCCGACTGAAAGAACTCCAGTTATATTCAGTTGCTTACCGCTTGCTCAGAGGTGACCTATGCCTGACATACAAGGCCATGTCAAACCCAGATTTGATGAACATGCTTCATCTCAAAAAATCTAGATCCCTCAGAGCCACAAGGGCGGGAAACTTAAACCTCGACACGGTTATTAATAGGACGTGCTGGAGGGATAGATTCATCACCCAAAGACTCCCTATGCTGTGGAACAAAATCCCGGTTTATGTGAGGCAGAGCACCTCGCTGGCCTTGTTCAAGAGGAATCTTGACCAATGGATGGGAGATCGCAGATACACCCCAGGGGTTACCTCAGTGTCACTGTTTGACAGAGGCACAGCAAAATAATGGGCATAGTTTCTCCAAACTAAAGGGGTGGCGTAAGCCACAAAACTATGGGCTAGGCTTATAAATGTCCTTGGGCAGATAGCCTAGTATGAACCTATGAACCTATGAACCTATATGTCACCTAATACTCTGATATTGACACAGTTATCTAACATACATACCTTAAACACATGCTATAATTGGAGTGCAAAGGGTATTCCCACCCTGATTCTGCCTCTACAACAAGGCTGACACAGCTGACACAGATATGCCTACAGTTAGTTGTCCTTCAAAGTGTTCACACTCACTGCTTATGTCTATTACCTGCAGCTGCAGTCTATGATACACACAACTCTATGTAAAGGTTTCTGCTACAGACCTAACCTCTGTGATGATGCAGTCTCCTCACTCCAGTAATGTCCATCTCAACAGTTAAGAAAGAGGCCCTGTTCTACATGAAGGCCTTATATATTGAACAGTGGTTGCATGTCATTGGCTAATGATAGTGCAACTCAGCTGTTTTGGCTGCAATTAGCATATCAGAATCACAGATTGGTTTAGTGGTAATTAACTGCTAATGAGAAGTATGTTAAAATGCATGCAGCTAGCTATGGGCAAACATTCTGTATGAGACTTTCCTCACACAGAGCACACCTTTGTGAAACAGTACTAGTAGCTCATTTCAGCAGAGGAATACTGCACTCCACCAGGTATGTAACTGTTTTTGTGTATAACAGGATGTAAATGGGAGTATAGAGGTGCAAGGAATAGGGAGTACAGCAATAAGCCTATCTTAGAGCTGTTGTAATGACATATCATTGATACCCTGCTGCCTTACACTTACAGGGGACATACAATATATCAGGTTTGCTATGTCTTTTGTCATTGTGGCACACTGATTTTATTGGACTGTCCCAATATAGTGGTCATAATAGTGGACTGCTATTTGTCTGGTACTGGTCTTATGACATATTATTGGGTGGCTGGCCTTAGGGGACACACCACAGTGGACCGGATTGTTGGGTGAATGAACATACAGCAGAATATCTCATGGCACACAGAGAACTACCTCAGTAATGATACTATCTCAGTTGTATCCATATGTAGTATGTTGTCACACTGTGGGGTATGACGTGTGAGCATGACGTGGATAGTGCTGGCCATTTTGTTCTTAATGTATCTATACATAGTGGACATCCATGTATTTGCTCCTGTAATGTGTTTCCATTTTGATGTGTTTCAGGACTAATGTATCACAGAAGGCATGCCCCCATCTCAGATGTAGAGAATGAACTAATACTTCAAGGACTATGGCAGCATCATCACATCCTTCTATCCAGGGGGAGACATAACAGTGAACAATGGGCTGCATTGTGGGCAGACCTTGTCTGGGATGTGAATAAAACTGATCACCAGAACAGGACATATGAGCAGGAATGACGCCGCTCTACAGGCATGCTGAATGTTGAACACAGAAGGGCAGCTGATGTAGCCAGGGATTGTACCATCACCAGTGAAGAGCCTGCAATGGAACAACCAATCATGGCCATTGAAGAATACCTGGTGAACCTAAGGACACACAACAGCTCCCAAGCATCCATCACACCATAGATCATGGAGGTGGGTGCCACAGTGTTCACAGCAGAGGAGGTTGCAGGCAAGCTTATTTTGATCACCACTGTAATGCTGTAGCAGTCATTCTGTCAGGCTGTACATACCTTTACGTGGGTGTGAGGTCTATGTGCTGTGGGGGTGGTTATCTCAGTTGTACACTCATACTCAGAATGTCAGGGTGATGCCCCAAAACTGGCCCAGTAATCAAGGAGCAATATTGGAGGCCATACACAATGGGAAGATGACAAGTACAAACACAGTAAAGTGCAATTTCCCTTAAGAGCACACAGAGGTCACAGACAGTCTGGGGCTGGTTTCAACCTCTTTCTCCAGATCTACAATAACACTCCCAACTGGCACAGCTATAGGGTTGAGATCTCAGCTGAGTGCCCAAGCCAAAACCTCCAGTACTCTCTCTGTCCAACCAGTGCTTTGTGACTCTGCCCAAGTAGCTGACACACACACACACTCCTTGAGATTTGATTTACACACACACACACACACACACACACACACACACACCTGGAAAAGGCTGACACAGGTTTACTAACTATGTCCCCTTCTGCCGTACTATAAGGTAGTTTCCACTACCACTAGCCACTACTTATCAGCTACTTTAAGGTCCTTAACAAAGGGTGCCCATTCCTACTGTGTAATGTTACTATTAATCCAAATGGTAGTCTGACCAAGAGCAAGGCTATGTAGCAGTGGCATGTACAGTGTCAGCAAACAGATATGCAAGTACACTAAGAGCTTAAATATCTCTAAACAGATCAGACACAATTAAAAGGTTTAAATATATTTAATAATAAACAATAAAAGAACAAGACAATAGACAGTAAGCAATCAGTAACATCACAGTTCAAAATCACAGGAAATATTTAAAACAACATTGCAGGACAGTCTCAGATAAATAAAGAAAACATCTAAGCTACAATTTGGGAGGGTTGCCTAATGGTTAAGGTGTTTGCCTTACAAGCACAAGGTGCAGGGTTTGAGTCTCACAAGAGATAATTAGCTAGGCATAAAATGCCTCACAAGGAGCAGTTAACTTAGTACTAATCTATGAGCCTATACTGACTGAGGATGAACTTTTGAAGGGTTGGGAGGGTGGCTTAATGGTTAAGGTGTTTGCCTTACAAACACAAGGTGCAGGGTTTGAGTCTCACACGGGATAATTGGCTAGGCTTAAAATGGCTTGCAAGGGCAGTTAGCCTAGTACTAATCTATGAACCTATGAACTTTATTATATTCCTGTTTGAATCTAAAAGATTACCATGACTTAAAAACTTACTTACAACAAGGCAAGTGCAGAGGTGATGATGAATGGATGTTCTTGCTAAGTCAAAGACAAAATGCAAAATGCACTATTTCTCTCTGAGTCAGTTCTTAAATTAATACCAAATATTACTGCTGGGTTAGCTTGGCTGATATCACTTTTTGTCACCTGACTTCAGTTCCCAAGCTAAACCCCCTTTGTCAGAGACTAACAAACTTTTAGCACCTCCCTGTGAAAAAATACATATCTCTCAGATGTTTGCAGATCTTGGAAGTCATTAAACAATAAAACACTTCTACATCTTAAACCCAGTAACTACTTCTCTTTCAGGACAATACAAAAATGTCTAGCTCTAGACATTGTGTCTGCTACTGCACTGAAACTGAAAGATAACATCTCTTTTATTATGTGGTTATGAAACAATTTAATTTTAACTATTTTCTATGAATTTTTTTAAGTTAACCTCAGGTGTTGAAGTTTCCATTAAACATATACATCTAAACAGTCACAATAGTGCAGGTATATTCCTGTTCTATTTCAATAGGGCATGCTGTGATTACATTTTAGCTCAGTACTTTACACACACTTTTGTATAAATCATATCAATATTCACAAATGACACAGAATTATTTACAACATTCCAGGTAGCTGGGCTAGCAGTATTTCCCTTTGTCGCAGTCAGCAATACATCAAGTAACACAGTAGCCACTGTACATGCAATATATATGCAGGTGTTACCTTGTTGTTCTGCAACGTATGTTGGTACTGAAATTACCTCACCCTCATCTTTTTTCGGGTCAGTCAGGAGTTGTTCAAGAACATAGTCTCCCTTATAATAAGCTTGATACTGTTTTGCTATGGAAAAACACATGCTATTAAGGGTAAGGGCCAGGATAATTCCCTATGTACATGTAATGTTGTGTGTAACCAGACTATAATGTTTGTATGTTCCAGTCTGGAACAGTTACCTAAGTTTCCTAGTGTGGATAATCATAGGTGTGTAGTTGAATGAGCAGAAGCACTTTTGCAGTTATAGTTCAGAACGAGTAAGCCTCCTGGTGTACATGAGGCAATTAATCTAACATGCCTTGTACATACCGAAAGGTGGATGGTACATACCTTAGTCATTGACACTTATGTTTGTATGTATTTGTTAAGATAGATGTACTGGGTTTTATGTGTTGTTTTATCAGGTGTAGTGTCATATTGCATACCTAAAATGTGCAATGTACTGGTCAAGTGTGACAAGATTTACCTGATGTGATTGGTATAAAGGCCTTGAGTTGAATGTGTATTTTGTTGTGAAGAAGTCTGTTGTGCATTAAAGCAGAGATGAAAATATGTGAGAGTGGTAGTGCATTTATGGATTCTCATTATTATGACTCTTTGTGGATTTTGCATACATAATAGTGCAAGTAGTAATGTACTGCTTTTATCTTGGATTCCACAGGTGATCAGGGGTTGGGGTCTCCACCCCCCACACACAAACTGATGTCAATGTCTCTTTTGACTCGGATGATGATGGTGGCCACAGTGAGGCACAGGTGGAGTTCACAAGGGCTGAAACTGTCCCAGACGTTGACATCCCTCTTCTGCCCCCATTGTCACCACACACAGTCGGTATGCCCACACATATCTGGCCTCAAATATGAGACAGTCAAAGGGTGGAGACATTAAACAGGCCAGCGTGACAACTATGGCTTCAGTCAGTGTAGACACTGGCCATAGCCAGAGAGCTGGCGAGGTCCCAAACAAGCAGATTGACAGCAGTGCTCCTAGGAGGACTGCTGTCTGTCCACCACCTGTTGCAGGTGTCACATCTTGGGTCACTCAGAACAGGTTTTGGGCCATCATGGAGTAACAGGCACATTCTGAACAGAACACCAGATGTATACTTGGGGTTATGGATGCAGCACAGTCAGACATCCGTGACTGCTTCCACCTCACTGTGGACACCCTGAATCAGTTCACTGATGCAGTGGACAGACGGTGGGCTGAGACAGTGTCTGTCTTGGACCACACATTGTGCTGGATTGTGTGGTTGGAGTAGGGCATTGGACCCATGAATGTAGGTCAGCAACACCATCTGATGATAGTCCATGCAGCCATGAACAGTTTGGCTCCTGAAGTGGCAGTATAGAAGGTGCTACATAGGGGAGTGTGCTGTCTACACCATGACATGGCAGGCCATGGGCACATGGTCCTGTGCAGTCCCATGGGGGGCACAGTCCCAGCAGACAGCAGTCACTGTCAGGTACTAGCACCGTATCTGACCTAGGGCATGGTGGTGCCAGTGCAACTCCTGGCAGAGCCAGTTTCTGTGTTTAGGGCCAGAGATGGTGAACTGTCAACTCTACCATGTATGGTCCACAGCTGTCTAAAATACACACATGTAGGGCTAACACTGAGCTTGACTGTGTACTTGCACACACTCACACACCACTGTCATATGCAGGTCATCTACCGACACACACAGCACCTTTCCATGCTCCATCTAACCCACTCCCCTTTCTGACTCACACACATGCTGTCAACTGTTTGGGCCAGCCTAGGCCTTCAGTGCCCCCACACATCACCCTATGCAAGTGATGATACCTGTGCCATATCCCTGTCATCCTTCCCATCAATACAGGAGAATGAAGCTATGTGTCTGATGTGCAGGATGACTATATTACTTGACATGTACTTATGTAATGCAGTATTGTTTTGCCATGCCAGTTGCAGTGGTCACCAACATACAATGTATGCTGACATGTGTCATGAGTACACGACATACTTTTGTGGACCTTGTGTTGCATGATGTTGTACTGGTGGTATTGTTGCACAATGACAGGTATGTCACAGACTTCTGTATGTCTCTGCTCCAGGAATCTGAGGGGATAACCTATGGACACATGGCAGCAGTGAAGTGACAAAGCATGGCATAGCAGCATAGCAGAAATATGACTTCAGCAAGGTACAGCAGTATACATGCATGCCTCCATTGGTTCATATCTGTATGACAGTCTACTAAGGACAATGGCAGTGGTCAGCATAATCATGCATTTATAATTTGTGATAAGGTCTGCTACAGGGCAAGGTGTGACCTTGCCAGAGTGCATATAATGCCTATATGTAGGGAGCATAATAGATGGATGACTCACTGTAAGGACATTAATCTACTGTGTGATGTTAGTACTACATGCTTGTGGGAGACATTTGTCTAGCAGACATATACACACCCTTAAAACAGTCCCTGCCTAAAGGTACACAGAGCATCTCAGTGCCCCTTAGCACATGCTATCTGTTTGATTGGCTGGGCAGCTGTCATCTCAACACACAGCATCTGCCTGAGTCCCTCTTGGACTGGGACAATATGTGCTGGTCCTGTACCAAGGGGTATACAGATGTCTCTGATTGTGAGGGCTTTATGGCCATTATGCTAGTTAAGTTCATATGTCCTACAGCTCCATAACATGATGTATACTGCTGTAACAGCCTCACACACAAACATGGCCACATGCAGGCTAGCACCACTTCCACTCACTGCATACAGGACACACCAAGGCACACACATACTGCAAGTTGGCTATATATAGATTAGAACACTTACTTATGTACTGGCACACACTACAGATCACAGTACTTGATGCATGCAATGCAACTCATGTCTGCTAGTATTATCAGTTTAGGACATAGAATGCTTGTTGATATCAGCAAGCCTTGTTGTGGTCAGTCATCTAGGAAGGGAGGCCACATCACCCGCTACAAATAAAATGATGCAAAATCCTAATTATGTCTACTTTACAAAGGTTATCATACATATGCCATACAGATATGCACATACACCATGTTGGGCAGAGTGAGGTTAGAACCCCTACCTATCTAGGTTTATACACTAGAGATCATAGTACTTATCACACGTGCCAGAGCTTAACTCTTGCTACTATACTGTCAGATGGTAGTATTAAGGTGGCTGACATCATCAGGCCTTGTAGAATAGGGCAGTGTGGAAGCCAGCAGCACGCTATATGGCCAAAAATTGTATAATCATTGCAGGTGGATAGCACAAGAGGGCATGCCAATTGTTTGGCAGGGGTATACACACACACACACACACACACACACACACACACACACACACACACACACACACACACACACACACACACACACACACACCAAGTAGCTTGGAGTGAGCTTAGAACACCTACATATCTAGAATTACACACTATAGATCACAGTATTTATCACACACGCTACAGCTTAAGTTGTGCTAATACACTGTCAGCTAGCAGTCTTAAGGTGGCTGACATCATCAGACCTTGTAGAATAGAGCAGTATGGAAGCCAGCAGCAAGTTATGGGCCTAACATTTGCATAACCATTGCTGCTGGATAGCCCATGAGGACATGACTGTTGTTTTGCAGGGGTACATACATACACACACACACACACACACACACACACACACACACACACACACACACACACACACACACACACACACACACACACACACACACACACACACACACACACACACACACACACACACACACACACACACACAGTGAGCTGCAGTGAAATTAGAACCTCTGCCTATCTAGGCTTGCACACTATAGATCACGATACTTATCACACACACCACAGGTTAAGTCTATTATATATGTGACTGCAGGTACAGTACTTGTGCATTACACAATCTAGGCTTGTGTTGAACAGCATCTGTGTCCTCCAGAGTTGTATTGGTTCATACTGTTATCCAGATCTAGTATCCTAGCAGTGAGGTAACTAATATTATCCTAGCTATGTGTGTACAGTTACCAGTATGGCCATATGTGGCTGTTTGCAGTTAGATAGGCAACACTATGGGCATGGACAATATGCCCTGTCCATACATGCATTGACACCATTATACATTACACCACCTGCTCACCTGTGTCTGTCTATGTGGTGACATCCAGCAGGCATAGGGGTCTGTAGGTAAGTGGATTATGTGCTGTTGCGCCAATAGTTTAGCTCCTTTGAGCAACATTATGGCTGTGTGATAGTGCGGTTTACTCACCATTATTAGGATATGTCATACAAAGCAGACATCCACACACATATCTCTGTATATAACAGGGAGGTATATATAAATGTAGCTGTGTCAGTGTATGATATATATATATGGGTCTATGCATCATTTTAATATATATATATATATATATATATATATATATATAGAGAGAGAGAGAGAGAGAGATCTATTTGACACCACATAGTGATAGACATACTATGCATGTGTGAGGGAGATACTGACAGATGGATATGTATATGTATATATCTGTATGTATAGACATTTATACATAACAGGTCATTTCAATGAAGGGCCAACAGAATGGCGCTCATTTTTACTAAGTGTACGGGCATGACCAGTGGGACTATCAGTACTTATAATGTGACTCCAGGCCACACATACCTGTTTTCCCGTCCATGATTTTGTATGTTACAGACATTAACATCTGCCCCTGTTTCTGCAGTACTGCACTTCACTAAAAATTTCCACAGCATTCCCCAGCTGTCTTCTGTACTACATATTTTACTGGGGCTGGTAATGTTACACCGCCAATGCACTGACAGCCTGCATACCTCTCAACTGTTCTGATTTTCACAGAATGTAAAGAGTTTTGCCTCATATGTTTGGTGTGTTCTTAACACTTTTGTGGTCTTCTGGTGCTTTATTGAATGTTGACATCAATACATTCTACTAACTACAGACAAACAATTGTGTGTCAGACTTTATATCCATCAGAAAATATGTAATACTGCAACAACATTATTTTCCAGCAACTGTCTAGGTTTATGTTACCAATATTTAAACTATGTCCCTATTATTGGGCCTTTGCCCCCCTTCCCTCAATATTTCTGGCTTTGTCCAGATTTCTTGCACTAAGAGGTTGGAAGCATGATTTTCTGTGAAAACACCAACATACTACTACCTCACAGGCAAAAGTGAGTAATTCCAGATTAGAACCATCAATACCCTCACTCATGCTAGCTTCCCTAGTCCACTGAGCCACAGAGGTCACTAGACAGAGAGGGACCATCCATCACACAATCAGCATGCATATGTACATTGTTATCATGTGTGAAGAGAGACATACAATGTGTGAGCACTATCTATGTAACAGCCCTAAGATTGTCTTGTCCACTGCTATACCAATGTTGGTTTCCTGTTAAAGTGGTTATATGAGTACACTGGTGTGTTGGGGTGGCAGAACAACAGCACATTATCAGCTTGGGTAGACAGTAGTCCAGAAATCAGGTATGCCCACTGTTTAACATCTCCCTTGCCTGATGTTGTGAATATTCCAATCATGAGGTCTAGTGAAAATTAAGGAACATATACTATTGTACTGGGTATTAGTTGTCCTATGTGGATGTTAACTCTGACCAAATAACCCATTATATTTCCTTGTATAACAGTAGCAGATCCATACATATGATAAAAAAATGACAAAAAATATTAAGAAAGATAGATGTGATAAAAGCAATGCACAGTATTATAACAGACCAGGATCTATTATGCATTATTGGAGATAACAAGCTAAAAATTTCAAAACAGGCAAAAAGACTCAGAAGATACAAAGATAAATGTAAGGGAAAAGCACAAAATAAGCAATTTACTGAAGACTCAAAAAAGTTTTATGGAGAATTGGGAAATAAGGTAAAAGGAATTGATAGACCGCCAAAAAAAGAGGAAGTGGATACATTTTGGAGAAGTATCCATGAAGATACTGTGGAACATAACAAAGATGCTAAATGGATAGAAGAAGTAAAAGAAAGAATAATAAGTTTAAAGGTACAGGATATGAAATGGGATGAAATAACAGCCAGAGAGATTGAAACAAAGTTGAGAAAAGCCTCTAATTGGAAAACCCAAGGCCCAGATGCAGTACCTAACTTTTGGCTTAAAGTATTAACTTCTTTACATGAGGATCTAGTCATGAGTAAGAACTATTTATATGCATACCCCGAACAGACACCATTCTGGTTAACAACAGGAGAAACAATGCTCTTACTTAAGAGGGAACCTGGAAGCTACCCTAAAAATTATAGACCAATAACTTGTCTTCCGACGACATATAAACTATACATGGGGATAGACGCTGACAGAGTTTATAGTCATTTAGAAGAAAACTCAATTATGGCAGTAGAACAAAAGGCCAATAAAGAAAGTCATATGGAACAAATTATTATTTGTTGTTCATTAATGTTATAGTGGAAAACTGTAAGAAAGGGAAGAATCTAAGTATGGCATGGATTGATTATAAAAAAGCATTTGATAGTATCCCACATTCATGTATAAAAGAGTGCTTAAAATGTATATGGTACATCCTACACTGATTGATTACATTACAGTAACCATGAAACAGTGGCAGACCACTTTGCAATTAAGCCATGATAAAGGACAGATTATTATCTCAGGGATAAAAATCCAAAGGGGGATATTTCAGGGTGACTCCCTGTCACCATTATTATTCTGCCTTGCCATTAATCCATTAAGCTGTTTACTTAACAACTTAGGTCATGGCTATAATTTGGCTTCTAGAAACCAACAAAGTCTAATGACTTCTCATCTTCTCTTTGTCTATGATTTAAAATTGCATAGCTCATCAGATGATGAATTGAAAGTACAGCTACACGTTGTCAAAACTTTTTCAGATGATATTGGAATGTCATTTGGTCTTGATAAATGTGCAAAAGCAACCTTTAAAAAAGGAAAATTGCAGCATCAGGAAAACATCAGTTTGGGACAAAAATGTGATATAAAAGAACTTGAGCAAGAGGGGGTGTATACATACTTGGGAATTGATGAAGGATCAGCAATAAAACATGAACAAATGCAAATAAAGCTTAGTAAGGAGTACTTTAGAAGACTTAAATTAATCCTGAAAACAGCATCGACACCTAGGAACAAGATCCAAGCTATAAATCAGTTTGCTCTTCCTGTCCTAACTTATAGTTTTGGAGCGATTGACTGGCCCCAAAAAGTGTTGGATAGATTGGATATTAAAACAAAAAGGATGCTTCATGCTCACCAAATGATTTATAAAAATCAGTATATACCAAGATTATATATTCCCTGTTCTGAAGGAGGGATGTGCCTCCTTGAAATTGATTACATGTATAGATCTGCAATCGTGGGACTCCACACATATCTACTGACCTCACAAAATCCAAATGTGGTGAAAGTTTTGAACCATGAGGAGAATGAATCTAAGATGACATCTCTGCTTAATTTAGCAGAAGCATATCGATGTCAAGCAGGAATGGAAATCAAACCAGAAGTGAATAAAAATCAGGCAGCAACTGAATGTGCTAAAAAACTAAAGGAAGAATATAAGGAGAAGGATCAGAAGAGAAGGCAAAGAAATGTGGAAAAAACATAAATATAGTTGCAAGTATAGAAAACTGGAAGAGCCTCGTGTTGTTCAAGAATGAATGCAGGAACGGTTAAGGAGAGGTGAATTTACATCAAGAAATGAAAGGTTAATATTGGCAGCCCAAGATGGTGGGCTACATACACGCTGGTTTACTAAGTTCATTGAACATGTGGGAGAAACAGACATATGTAGGTTTTGTGGAACTGAATTGGGAACAGTCACACACCTTATTGCTGCTTGCGACTCTCTAATGGCAGAGGGACTGTATACTGAAAGGCATAATAATGTGGTGAGATTGTTACACTGGAGATTGTGCAAACATTATGGTATCGAAATGGCTGAAAAACACTGGAAGCATAAGCCACAGAGAATCATAGAAAATGATGAAGTTTACATCACATTAGATCACCCAATACCAACAGTCCAAAAGATAGATGCTAGAAAACCGGATATAGTGGTCCAAGAAAAGAAGACAAAAGTAGCATTGATCATTGAAATCACCGCACCTAGTAACTACAGTGTCTTGCATACAGAGAGACACAAAGTCATAAAATACCTTGATCTGCAGGCAGAAATGAGAGCCATGTGGAAGAAAGATACCCAGACAGTTCCAATGGTAGTAGGAGCAACTGGTCTTATAAAAAAGAATTTACAATCATATTTAGATATCTTACCAATTCATGTAACACCGTATGAATTGCAGAAGGAGTCATTACTGGGCACAATGCGGGTGCTGCAAAGAGCACTTTTAGCTAACATCAAAGAGTGAAACAATACTAATTTCATGAACTTTAATCGTACTTTGACTTAGGAATGGGGTACATTCCCGTCATGGTATTAGAAACCCAAACGACTTGGAGAAATTATACCTTATTATACTAATCCTTACAATTAGTGTGTAGGTTACAGACTTACCTTGAGAATGCAGCAGTTGACAGAACTATAGTTCAGGGTTGACTCTGTGTGGTGCAAGTGTTACACAGCCAATACATGGATAGGTACAGGTTGTGTGGGTTGCCTGGCATCAGCTATTGTAATATATGTATGCGAGTAGGAGTAAGGTGTCAGTCCCTGGGACCCTAGGTTATCAGTGAATGTGCTATACATTGTCACTTAGCCAATGCCAGGGTGTACTGGGCATGCCTACGTCTGCCTACAGGGACATCATCAGTAGGCTCCTCCTCAAAGTCCTCCTGTGAGTGTGGCTGTGAAGACCTAGGCACTGGTGGGGGGCTGTGTATCCCTTCCCTATGCTGATCCTGATGCAGCAGCTTCCACAGGATCATAATGCGTAGCATACATACATATATACAAATGTTTCAAGCACGGGCATTAAAGCCCTTCTAGCTTGCCTTTATGCCAAAACACTTGTTCCCATAATAAATGCCCAGGCTGTTCTTAAAAATATCTAAACTAGTACTTGCTTTAATGTAATTTGGTAATCTGTTCCAAGTATCAGCTCCTCTGTCAGAGAACCAATTAGTACACTTTTCATTCCTATAGAATCTTCTGCATAGGTTATCTGATGATTCTCTAGTATGTTTTGATAACCCCAAACATTCCCAGAGGTAGTTGTCCCTAAATGCCTTATATACCTGGATAATATCTCCTCTTAAATATCTGTAGGAGACACTGTACAAGTTCAGATATTTTAGTCTTTCATAATAACTTAAATTTTCACATCCATGGATGCCCTTGGTATATTTCCACTGTACTCTTTCCAGTTTATTCATGCTTGTTTTCCTATAGGGTTTCCATATTGTTATTCCATACTCAAGTTTGGGTCTAATGTAACTAACAAACATTGACTTCATTATGTTTGATTTCCTAAACCTTATAAATCTTTTTATACAACCTATAGTTCTATAACTATCATTAGCCAATTGGTTGATATGATTAGAAAAACTCATAGATGAATCTACCCATATACCCAGGTCCTTAAATGAGTCTACAGTTTCAATCACTGTGTGCTGTATTAAATATTCACCTTTCTGTTTATGTCTCCCAAATCTCATATGCTTAGTTTTTGATGTATTTATCAACATATTTATCAAAATATTATTCTCCTGTGCCCAAATGGTCAATTTAGTCAAATTATTTTGCAAACATGCCTTATCTGTAACACTTGCAATCAGTTTACCCAGTAGAACACCTCAGATGAAAAAGTAAGGTCTGAAAGATACAATCTAAACAAGTAAGGGCCTAGTACAGAGCCCTGTGGGATACCGTGACTGTAAACAAGGATTTCACCTGTCCAGTTGATGTGTGATACTTGCCATGTCTTATTTGTAAGCCATGAGCTATCCATCTTATCAACAGTACATCAATACCTAGTTGTACTAATTTATTGATCAGTGTTTTGTGCATGACCCTGTCAAATGCTGAAGTTAAATCTATATAAATCACATTACAGCACAATTTTTCATTTATAGCTGTTATTATATTGTTATAGAACATCATGTCACAGGTGGTAATAGATCTATTTTCAACATATGCATGCTGATATATGGTTTCAAGTCCCAACCTGTCCAGTTCTAACAATAACTTATCCAGTATTACCTTCTCCATTATTGTTTCACAACATGAATGTAGACTTAAGGGTCTATATGATTCTGGGTTTGTCCTACTCCCCTTTCCCTTAAAGACAGGTTTAATAAGTGCATGTCCCCAATCTTGAGGAATCCCCCCCCCATATTTATATGACCTACTGAATAATAGATGTAATGGCAGTGTAAATTCTTGCTTAAGTATTCTCAAATCATTGTTACTTATTCCGTGTCCTCCCTGCGCTTTGTTTGGATCCAGTTTGCATAGTTCTTTTTCAATATAATCTAATTTGATTTCAGTATCTGGGGTTACCTGGATGTCACTAGGACAACGTACCACCCCCTTTGTGGAGCCAAACTGTTTTGCATAAGATGTTGTAAATATACCTATAATCTGTTGTGTCTGAGAATAAATTGTAAAATCTGCACACAGTTTATCAATGTGTATGTCTATACTCCTTCCACATCTTATGTATCTATAAAAAGGTTTACTACTATGATCAGTATCTTTATATACATTTTCTTCATTTTTTTTCTTGATCTTGTCCAACACTATGCTTAATCTGTTTGTCCAGCTTGTTTATTTCAGTTTTCAAAAACCATACTCATATCATCCAACCATGTCTCTCTCTCTCTCTCTCTCTCTCTGATTCTTCTCATTCAACAGCCCATCAAAGTACTGTTTCCATCTGCTCTACACACTCTCCTTGCTTGTGAGTTCACTTCCACCATTACCCTTTATCACCCTTATTTGCTAAACATCCTTCCTAGCTACGTGCCTCTGTCTAGCCAATTGGTACAGGTCCTATCCTCAATCCTTGGTGTCCAACAATACATACAACCCTTCAGATGCCCCATCCTTAGCCTTTGTCACCACTCTCTTTGCCATGCACCCCATCTCCCTATACTCCTGAATACTTTCTTCATCTGTCAGACAATCCCACTTCTCCTTCTCCAACCACTTTCTCTGTATACTCCTCTGTATGCCCTCATTCCACCACCAGGTCTCCTTGTCCTCCTTCCTCTGTCCAGATGGCACACTAAGCCCCATTCTACTCATCTCCCTTACTAGCTTGGATGTAGTTATCCAGATATTTGGTAACTCTTCACTGCCGCCCACTACCTATTATAACTCTTCCCTGAACCAACCTCGCAATCACCCTTTTACAGTATCCACCATTTACTTTGTGGTGCTCCCTCACACCCCCCCCCTTCTTGATCACCAACATCATCTGACAGACCAACATTCCATGCTGCCTAACTACACTTTCCACTGTCACCACTTTACAGTTTTCATTCCTCTTCAAACAGGCCCACCTGCATAGGAGATAATCGACCTGTGTGCATCTCCCTCCACTCTTGGATGTCACCCTATGCCCCTCAGTCTTGTAAACATACATATTCACCACAGCCATGTCGAACCTCTTTTGCTAACTCCACCACCATCACACCTTCTGCATTGCTTTGCTTAACACCATACCTACCCATCACTTCTGCAACCCCTCTGTCCCCTTCACAAACTTTCACATTGAAATCTACTGCAATCACCAGTCTCTTACCCTTGGGTATACTCATAACCACTTCATCCAACCACTCCAAAATACTCCTCTCTCACCCATCACACATGCACCTAGTGGAGCATATGCACTATCAACTGTCATCATTACACCATCAGTACCCAGCCTCATAAACATCACTCTACCCAACACTCTTATCATCTCCTAAAACACCCTTGGCATAATGTTCCTACAGGTTAACCCCTACACCATGTCCACCCCCATACACACCATGATAGAACTATTTCTACCTGACTCTGATACACACAGCCGTACCCCCCTTCCATCTGGTCTCTGGCACACACAATATATCCACCTTTCCTCTGTCCATCATATCAGTTAGCTAAGTCGCCGTACCAGTCATACTTGTAACATTAAAAGGTCCTACCCTCACTACCACACTCCTAGTCTTTCTCCTCTCTGCCTGCAATATCAGCTGCAGACATCCTCAAGGGTATGTCTGTGAATTCAAAGGCTACTGTACTATCAAATGACATATGTGTGCTACATCAATATGAAGAAAGTGTCACTAATCTTGGCCCATAGCCCACCATGTATGCGGGGTATCCTCCAGATGTTCTGCCGTAACAGGTTGACAGGAATGACTGGGCAGCAAGAGTGTAATTACAGTGCGTCATACTGACATAGAACAGAAATGTATAGCAGACATTTCCTGTCCATATGTATGTATGGGTTGG
Organism: Protopterus annectens; assembly: GCF_019279795.1. Taxonomy (NCBI): domain Eukaryota; kingdom Metazoa; phylum Chordata; order Ceratodontiformes; family Protopteridae; genus Protopterus; species Protopterus annectens. Next base: position 1,463,581,467 of record NC_056737.1, read on the forward strand.
TGTACCTGGCTGTTTCATAACAACTGACTTGGGATGCAAAACTTCAGGTAAATAAGCTGTACATGTTGTGCACATGAGTAATCGCAGTTTCTGTGCATCCAACAGAGTTACACCTATGCAGCTACTGGTGGTGTCATTGCCCTGACGCAGACATGGGTAGTATAATAAGCATGAGTATCACATTGAAATTGTAGAGGTGGCCAGCTGTGTTCTGATCTTGTGTCTATGCCTACTACAAACAGATATATGACCACCCACATAGCTGTATGGGCTCAGTAATACCTTACTTATAAAACCTGTCTCAACCAAAGTAGAGTAAACCCCTTTGCTGGACAGCAACAATGCACAAAGCACATAATGGGATGCTGTATTGGCTGTACAGGGCAAAGTAGGAGCAGGCACCAACTGGGCAGCATGTCAACCTTTGTCTGAATGAGCATATTAGGTCACATTTAGATTACTGTAAGGCTAACTATGAGTACAAATTGTACATATCCACTAAGGGCAATCACAGGGCCATTTTCACATATGTCTGCTGTCTCAGAGGCAACAACCCAACCCTCCCTGTAATGGTGGTCAATCACAGCACAAACACATACGCCATAGCTATGGCCTACCTGCTGCAGACAGGTTTATGGGAAACATCACCCCACTGGCTCACCATTAGTATAGGTGGATATGCACAGCATCCCTCTACACAAACATGGATGATGAATGGTGGATTATGTAATTTACTGGCCCTCATTGGGGGGAATATGACACATCAGGACTAGGAGTACATTGCATGTTCATACACTGCTGCAAGTTACAGGGTATTATGTGTTTGTAAGTGATGGCTAATGATAGTCAATATTCATGTGCTGGCTCAGAACTCTGGCAATGTTTGAGGTCCTGTGATGTGTTTCCCTGTTTAGTAATGTCAGGTGCCATGCAGCAGCAACTGCCTTACACCAGTGCAGAGACAGCAGCCATCACAGAAGCTGTAATCTTAAACTATGCCATCCTTTTTGGCCATAGCCAGCAAAATCTGCAGAAGCAGACTGCCATGTGGGATGAGATCGTCCACAGAGTGAAAATCTTGGGCCACCATGGATGCACATACTATCAGGTCAGGCATAGAGCAACTGACCTGATAAATCATGCCTGACAATGGACTGCTGGTGTAGCAAGGGACCATACTGCTACTGGTAGGGGACTAGCCACACAGGCCCCACTTATGGCAACAGAGGAACTCCTTGCCAATCTTGGAGTAGCCCCCACACAACCTCAAACACGGGAAACAGCAGTCGTGGAGGTGGGTGGCACCCAGGCAACAGGCGATGAGCATCCAGGTAAGGCCAAAGTGCACATTAATGTAATGAAGTAGCATTTAAACTGTCTTCTATAGAGTCTCTAGATGCATATGGCAGTGCAAAATGGATTAGTGGGTGGGGTTTAGTAATGCACACAAGTGCACATCTATTGTGAAGGATAGCAAATTGTGTAATATCATAGTGTGTACTGTACCTGTGCAGAAACGTAGCATTCATCTTGTACCAATGCCATATCTGAATTTGCTGACAATACCTCTCCGTCATAACTACATAGGTCCCTCTGGTCTGCACATGGGACAGCAGCCTGAAGCTGGTAAGTGTGGAATTTTCCTGCTGTGGCTCACCAGTACCCCTGGGATGCTAAAGTTAAGGCATGTGACCATGCACACATCTGTTACGCTCAGCCATTTGGCATTATCTGCATGTTCACTTGTGGTGGTGTTTACTGCATTGCATCATGGTGGTCATCACAGGGGCCTATTTGCAGGAGATGTCACATATCTGTAAAATACCTCACAACCTGTCATTGCAGGACACCTGGACAAAGTTTGACAAAATGGGGGGAACAAAAGCCCAAAACTAGGGTCATATTGTATAAATTAGTGGTATACAGTGCATATAAATGGTGTACACACCTATTAGAATGCCAGGTATTTGTGATATACAAAAAATGAGAGCACAATAGACAAGTTCAGAACACTGCCAACCTTTCAAGTGACCTATAACCTGTACAATTCAATTGTAAAGCAAACAAATCTGTTAGGGGAACAATAATGACACATAACAATAGCACAACAGCCTAGATCCATATGTGTGCACAGGATGAAGCTACTACTGTGTTGAGAAATGAGCCAAGCAGTTAAAATGACATAAAAAGAGCAAAGAAAGGTGTGGTACTACAAGCACATGAGGGGGAAGTTTCCTCCAGTAGTATCCAACAGTGTCTAATAAAATCCACGAGTAGTAGTAATCAGCAACCAAAATTTATTTCCACAAATCACGTAAAACACTACACAGTGCTTTTCGTTCAGACCAATGTCCGAACTTCTTCAGACGAAACACTAGCGCTACCCACAGGCTGTGTTTAAATAGTAAAATAGTTGGTACGTCATTAATCCTTTGAATCAATTAGTTTTGTTAAATGTCTTACTTTAGTACATTTAAACAATCAAGCACAGTAAAATTGTGACACAGTCAGTCAAAGTTAGCACATATATACGTTTACTTGTTTTTGCTAAAAGTACAAATTTAAAATAAAAAGTGTATAAGGAAACATCCTTAATATTGCTTTATTCACATGAGCTTGTCAATGTAGTTTGAATCTAATCTGAGCGTTACCTTAAAGACCTTTTTCTGTCGACAACAGGCTAAGGTCTTTCTCTTTAGTAAACGGGTTCACTGTAGCCAAGGTTGCACCTAAATTTACTGCTCTACATCTAGGTCTTTTAATCCAACAGTTTAAAACCCACTAAAAATGTTAAAAATATATGTGTATAAAAAGTTTTTTGTTAAATTACAAAATATATATATATATATATATATATATATATATATATATATATATATAGTGTGTATGGGCACTAGAATGTGTGTATATAAAAATGTATAAATGCCCATACATGAAAATACATGCATCCTCACTATAAAGGTTTACGTGTTTGCGACAAGTGTGCTGTTTCAAAACTCATGGATTTGGTAAACCCCACCACTCTTTAGAATCTTTTTACTGATATTTAATTATTATATAATATTATAATAGATTCTTACATTAGTTAAGTTAGTGTCCAAATTCTTAACTAATTTTTAAGAGAGTCTAATGATTTTATAGCTTTGTGATAGAACTAACTGTAAAATATATTGAAGGAAGTCTAACACTTATCCCTTGAATACACTCATCGTAATAAGCTTTTAAGCTTTAAGATACAGGTAATTGAACACACCTCATTGAGTCCTGGTGTTCTACATGCCATTACACGGAGTTGCCAACTTAATTCCTTCTTTTCCAATTCTAATCTCATAAAATTTTCGTTTGTCAAGTTACGAGTGTTTTCTTGAACTTGATCAATGGCCATGAATGTAAATGAATGGCCTATATGTGCTCTACAGTGCCTTGCGAGTGCATTCTCTTCTTTATTTTTAGTGATGGCATAAATATGCTCATATACTCTATCTTTCAACCATCTGTCCGTCTTTCCTATATAGAAAGACGGACAATGTTCGCATTGGGCTAGATACACAACTCTTTTGCTGTTACAGTTATAACTATTTCTAAGAAAAAAGGTTTCTTTCCTAATGGTAAAACTGTCAGCTAGCTCCATGTAGGCACAATACCTACATGAACCACATTTTTTGGTCCCTCCCTTCCTTCTGTCCACTCTCGGTTTTCTCTCTAACAATTCTTTCATGTTGGTACCTCTCCTATATGTAATAATAGGGGCATAGTTGAAAGTTTGCATCACCTCTTTGTCCAGTGATAACCATGCCCAGTACTTCCTAACTATTTTGCTGATTTCCTGTGCTTTTGGGCAGTAAGTAAAAGTAAATGCTGCACTAAAGTTCTTGTTATTCTCCGTAACTGCAGCGAGTGATGTGTTTAAGTCATTGCTAGTGTCCATGTTTCCAAGTTGGTATCCTTGATGTTCTACTTGGTTAAGAGGGTCAGCCACGCTTCATGTTTTTAAAATGGCTTCATAACACCCTGTTCTCCTTTTCAAGATGACTTCATTAAAAATTCCTTCCAAAAATGAGCTGGGATAATCCCTACGAGAAAACATTAAATGTAGGTTATCACACTCTTTTCTGAAATCTTCATCTAATGTGATCATCTTTGCTGCCCTCACAAGCTGACCCTTCACCACTGATTTCTTTTGGTGACGAGGGTGGGAACTAGAAAAATGAAGGTATGTGTTGGAGAAAGTGCTTTTTCTGTAAATTTTGGAAGTATATCCATCTAAACCCTTACTAAGTTCTATATCAAGAAAGCAAATAGTTGTTTTTTGAAAGTTCATAGTGAACTTTAAAAACTCTGTAGTGGAGTTAAAATACTCTACTAGTGCTACTGCATCTTGTTCCTACCCTTTGAATAAAATGAAGATGTCATCCAAATATCTTTTATACATAAAAATGTTAGTGTACCATGGACTATTTAGGACATGGGTGGTCTCCCAGTGGGCCATCACCAAGTTTGCAAAAACTTGCGCCCACTGGTGACCCCATTGCTACCCCTATTTTTTGCAAGAAGAGTTTGTCTTCAAAAGAGACAAAATTGTTTTTTAAAATAATGTCTAAAAGTTGTTCCACAAGATTACATTCATCACTTGTTGCTCCCTTTGTGCCAATAAATTCAACTACCCATTCAGTACCTAAGTTTTGTGGGATACATGAATAAAGTTCACAAACATCTATTGTTAAAAAATTAAGGGAACTATCAAATGCTGTGTTCTGTAAATTCTCCAAAAAGGACCAAGAGTCCTTTAAAATTCGTTCCTCCTTTTCCACAATTTTCTTGAGTATTGAATCCACGAACTTTGCACAAGGGTAGGTGATTGATTGTCTTGCGTCCACGAGTGTACGAAATGGTGGGTTTCCCAAGTCTTTATGGAGCTTAGGAATGCCAAAAATTTTTGGTATTCTTGGAGCCAACATTATTAAATAATGATTTTGTTCACTACTGATTAGTCCGACAATGAATAAGTCATTTAAAAAGAGTTTAATCTTATGGTATGCTTGGTTTAGTTGATTCCAACTGACGGGCTCGTAAGTGTCTTTCTTTAGTAGTGAAAACATAATGTTGTTATAGTCCACATTGTACACCACTGCAAGTCCACCCCCCTTATCAGGCTTCATGAACCTGATTGGGAGACTCCTAAGTGATGAAAGTAAATTGTTCTCTTCTTCTGATATATTTACTGGGTAACAATTTTTTGTATTTTTCTTGACTAATTCTCTAAATTCATTTTCACATAACTGTTCGTACAAACATAGCAATGCATTCTGTGGGGGGTTAAAACAACTAGTCACTCGTAAATCATTAACTACAATGTTAGTATTAGTATTCCCGAACATAATGTTCAGGTTAAGTTTACGAGTAAATGTTTTGAGGTCAATTAAAAGTTCTACTATATTACAGCTTTTTGAAGGCACAAAAGTGAGGCCCTTCGCAAAAAGTTCTACCAGCATTTTATCAATACAACACTCAGTGTAGTTATAAATTTTAAAGTCCCCATTTACATTTGTCACAGTCTCAAATAAGGGCAGTCTCACTGTTTGTGGGTACTGCAGGTGTTGTATTGTCTCTTCTGTCCACTCAGTGGTTTCGCTTTCCAGTTGCTCCCCCTCCCCCCTCCTCTGTAGTTTTTTTGCTGTTGTTGTTGGCCTTGTAGTTGCCATTCAGTGTCCTCTACGGTGTAAGGATTATCATCCAGGTCACCCATTTCTTCAGCTATGTAATTAGGTTCTGTAATTTCAGAATCCAAATCCATGTTAGGGTCGTTAGGACCATTACCCTTGTGACCCTTAAAGGTGTTACCATTGTTATTACCCCATAGTTGATCACCAGGTTTGTTCTAAGTACCTGTTCTTTTTGGTCTCCCAGTTCCATTTTCTGGGCCAGGGGTTTGGGGAAAGCCAGGCCTTCCCTGTATGCCGTAAAGTCTCTGCTCAGTTTTTTGATTTTAATTGCTTTCAATTTTACCATTTGTTGTGCTATACTAGATAAAGTCCTATTGAATTCATATTCATACAGGAAAAAGTCTAAGTCATCTTTAATTTCTTTTTCCAAGATTTTAGTTTCAGTAGTCAGGACCTCTAGTGCTATTTGGTAGTGTTTAACCATGCATTTCAAAATCTCCAGTCCATGTCTATTGTACAATCCAGTTAATTCAATGAAAAAATCTGACCCAGGTTCCAGGCCATTAGGGTATGAAAAAGTCTAAGGCCTTTTGGTACAATTTGTTCTTTAATGCATTTATTCAAGTAATTTAATTCTAGTTGAGTTTTTTTAATTTTGAATAATTTAGTGTCAAACAGTTTAAGCTTTTCTGTTAAACTCGACTTACTTGTGTTTTCAATTTGACTTGGGGTAGCGCCTTCTAGAGTATCCAGGTTTAGTTCCTTATTCAGCCAGTTCCCAGGATCAAAAAAATCAGTTCCAGGTGGCGGATTGCCTAAAGCAGGTAAGTGTGGAATTTTCCTGCTGTGCCTCACCAGTACCCCTGGGATGCTAAAGTTAAGGCATGTGACCATGCACACATCTGTTACGCTCAGCCATTTGGCATTATCTGCATGTTCACTTGTGATGGTGTTTACTGCATTGCATCATGGTGGTCATCACAGGGGCCTATTTGCAGGAGATGTCACATATCTGTAAAATACCTCACAACCTGTCATTGCAGGACTCCAGGACAAAGTTTGACAAAATGGGGGGAACAAAAGCCCAAAACTAGGGTCATATTGTATAAATTAGTGGTATACAGTGCATATAAATGGTGTACACACCTATTAGAATGCCAGGTATTTGTGATATACAAAAAATGAGAGCACAATAGACAAGTTCAGAACACTGCCAACCTTTCAAGTGACCTATAACCTGTACAATTCAATTGTAAAGCAAACAAATCTGTTAGGGGAACAATAATGACACATAACAATAGCACAACAGCCTAGATCCATATGTGTGCACAGGATGAAGCTACTACTGTGTTGAGGCAGCTTTCGATATAACTACAACAGTACATCTTATTGGGTGCCATCAATTACAGAGACTCTTTGATTAAAAGCAAATAACGGTCAGCTGTCCTACCAGGATTATCCTAACATATACACAGTTGCCTGCTACAGCAATGGACATGGTTCACATAGAGCTAATGAAGCTGCTAAGGGACCACATGTTTGAGATGTATCAGCCTGGAGAAGGGTACCAAAACATTTTCACAGCATTGCACATACTATGGAACACAGTACATGCAGTCATCAAAAGGTGGTGAAACTATGGGGCTACAGTGACATTGCAAAGGAGTGGGCATCCCACCAAATTCTATGAGAATACAAGACCAAAACTGACCAGGGGGGCTGCCAGGAGCCGTACTACAACAGTGAAAGAGTAGCAGGAATCTCTGGCAAGTACTGGGTGTCTACCACATGTCACAACAATCTTCCCTGGTCTCCATATGTCTTGCCTATAGGGTAGGGTTGGAAGATGGCAGCAGTTCCTCACACCAAACAATATTGAGGCCTGGAGAAAGTCTGAAAACAATATATCAAGTCTCCTAAAACCAAGTGGGAAAATGTGTTATGGTAATATGTGACTACTATTTAACTCTTTGGCCACAATTCTGACAGGCTTGTTTGGTGCAATAACACCACTGCACACCACCACAACAACACCACTCCCATGGTGAAGCATGGTGATGGCAGTGTACTGCTTTGTGCTTGCTGTTCACAGTCTGGAACTGGGGCTGTAGCCAAGTTGGAGAGGATTATGAAGAGTTCCATACATTGGTCCCTTGTGGCTCCAAGCCTTCTGGTGGATGGTGAGGAATTCCAACTTTCCATACAACAATGGCCCAAACCATACATCCAAATCAACAAAAGGATGGCTTCACCAGAACACATGCAACATTCTGCAATGGCCCAGCCAGAGCACACACCTACATTCAATTGGATATCTGCAGGGTGACCTGAAGAGGGCAGTCCACAGGGGATGCCCTTGCAATCTGACATAGTTGGAGGTGTTTTGCAAGGGAGAGTGTGCAAGCATTGGCAAGTCAAGATGTGCCATGCTGATAAACACCTTCCCAAGGGAACTAAATGCTGTGATTAAATCAAAAAGTGCTTTAACAAAGTATTACTTTAAGGGTGTGCACACTCATGCAACCAGCCTAGTACACCTATTTCATTTACCATATCTTACCTGTAACCGATGTGTATGTTCTCCAGTTTGATTGCACAGGTTATATGTCATATGAAATTATGGCAATTTTATGACCTGATTTCTGAGGTCTCATGTGATATATTACAAAAACCTGGCATGTTAACAGGTGTGTGTACACTTACTATAGCCACTGTAAGTTTGGGATGTTGAGTAATCAGCTTTGTTTTAACATACATGTACTACATGTTATGCAGTCTGGACCTCAAATTAGGACATTAATTAGTAGCACCAGTCCACAGGTCAACCCAGTAATGTATCAGATAAACACAGAAGTTGTGAGGAACAGATCAAACATATGAACCACACATCTCGACATTCAGCAAAACTCTGTACAGTTGGGAGGTATGTTCTGTAGGAGTTGCCACAGTGCTATACAGGTAAGCAGCAATAATTTACATGGTTGCAGTGTGTGCTAGGTGAAGAACCATCACCTACTAACACCATTCACATATCCCAGAGGTGTAAATTAGTAGTAACAGTAACTGAAAAGGGCTGCACTGCATGATGCAGAGGGTCTGTCCAGAGTGTGTATGTTATTGTCTGACTGTGTGTCATGAATATCCCCAGTCAGATAATGTGAGGTCTGTGTAATGGTTTTGAGGCACCTCACCTGTGTGTGTGTGTGTGTGTGTGTGTGTGTGTGTGTGTGTGTGTGTGTGTGTGTGTGTGTGTGTGTGTGTGTGTGTATACCAGCAAACCTTATAGTGCAGGTAGTAATTTACATATGTTGTACTTTCCTCACAGGTGGACATGGTGACCGTGGTCCCTTCTGCTCTGATTCTGATGCCAGTGTCTCTGCAGACTGACCATGATGATACTCATATTGAGGCACAGGTGGCATTGTCAGTGGCTGAATCTGTGCCATCGGTTGGCATCCCAGTACTGTCAACCCCATCCCCACACACAGACACAATGCCCTCACGTACGCCATCACCAGTGGCTACAGATAATAGACAGTTGGTGGGTGATGGCATGGAACAGGCTAGTGTGGTAACTATGGCAAGTCAGGGTGCAGGCACTAGCCATAGCCAGAGTGCTGGCAAGTTCCCACACAGGCAGAAGGGCAGGGGTGCTTGGAGGAGGATTGCAGCATGTCATACCTCTGTTGCAAGTGTCACAGCAGCAGTCACCAGACACATGTTTTGGGCCATCATGGAGGCACAGGCACATAAGGAGTGTAACAACAGACATATATGCAGGGTCATGGATGAGCATGCCCTGGTGTCTGTGGTGATATTCATGAACTCACTGTGGCCATCTGTGACTGTTCTAAGGTCATGGATAGACGGTGGGCAAAGAATTTGGCAGTCCTTGACCATGGAATATCTGTGCTTGGGCATTTGGCAGATGATGGCCAGCAGCCATGTGGACATAGGGCAGCACCATGATCAGCTGAGGATCTATGTGGCCATGCACCATCACATTCTCGTACTGGCAGTACCACCAGCACTACTGAAGGGGGTGTGCTGTCCATGCCATGATGCAGCAGGCCATGGGCATATGGTCCTGGCAGTCCCAACAGGGAAGCAGATCCAGCAGGCAGCAGTCACCATCAGGGAGTAGTACGGCATCTGGACTCAGCCCTGGTGGGACCAGTGATACCCCTGGCAGGCCCAGTTCCTATGTCTGTGGTCGGAGATGTTGAACTGTACACCATGCCATGTATGGCCCACAGTTGTCCAAAATACCCTTGTGTAGGACCCCCACATGGCATGACTGTGTGCATGCAAACACACATACATCACCATCAGGCAAGTCACCTCCACACACACACACCACCCCTGGACAGCCCATTTAATGAACACCCCCCCAAACATACACACATATGATGTCAAACATATGGCCCAGCCTAGGCTTCTGGCAAGCCCACACAACATCCTGTGCATATGATGATACCTGTGCCACATCCCTGCCATCCATACCATTGATGTAGGAACATGCTAATATGTGTCTGATGCACAGGGTGACTTTAGTAGAGTGCAGCTATTTAATGTTGTGTAAGGTGCTGTCATCTGGAATTTGTAATGGGTACACATCATAGTGTGTGTGTACCTTTTTAGTCGAGATGCATTATTGGTGTTACTAACACCAATTGAATGTGTTCTCACATGCTATGTCCTGTGTTTCAAGTGTCTGTGTGTCAGCAGGATGTGGCCATGCAGACATCACCAACGAGGGGTATGGCAGTGTTGTAACACATTGACCAAGTCATAGCTGAGGTATAGCTGTATCTGCACACATTTCCCAGGTCTGTATAACAGTTCTTGCATCTGCCTCACAGCTTATAGGGCTGAGGGGTTGTATATAAGTCTATGGTGGTTGACATCAGCTCTTGTAGAGTGGACAATAGTAAGTGTGGTGGGTGGAACACACCTGAGATTGCTAACACCCTCATCCCCAGAGGATATTGTGTCAACCAAACACACAGAGAATACTGTTCACACACACACACACACACACACACACACACACACACACACACACACACACACACACACACACACACACACACATGCATGCATACACAGGATCACAGTTGCCAGTGCTGTGTTTGGAACCCCTACACATCAAGTTGTGGTATCACACTATTATGCTGTTATTGCAGGTGGCACAGGACTACTAATGTGATGAGTGTTACAAGGTACCTGTAAGGTGAATAACATCATGTGGCCTTGTGCGGTATGGCAATGGTGGGTGTACTGGGTGTGAGAGTACTCATAACAGTATCACATACAAGTCTACACACTCACAACCACTGCTATGCACACCAATGCATGTACACGCACATACACACACACACACACACACACACACACATACTTGCCAGTACTGACATTAGCAGACCATCTATCTTGTTATTCATACCATACTATTCCATACTGTTGCATGGGGCTTATAGGGATGAAGAGTGTCTACAGATACCACTACACTTGATGTGAACAGTGGACCTCATACAGTAGACCTAGGAATGTGTGCTGTGAGTACCATGGCATAAAATATGAAACCATGCCCATCCAATGCATGTTGTTCTCACACAAACACACACAATACTCTTCTCTCACACACACATTTTCCAAGACTGAGATTAGAACCCCTACCTATCTATTTATTGTTACTACATTGTTATGCATTTATCACACGTGCTGCAGACGTTATGGGGTGAACCTTGTCCAAAAGTACTTCTAAGGTGAGGGGCATCACCAGGCCTTGCAAATTATGACAATGGGTGATGTACCAGGTGAGAGATGTCAAAAAATACTGTAACCTACACATATACACACTTACACACAATAATAAACACACACACACACACACACACGCACACACACACACACACACACACACACACACACACACACACACACACACACACACATACAAACACACTTGCCAGGACTCATATTAGAACCGCTAGCTATGTATATTGGTATTATAGTGTTATGCAGTTACCGCACACACCATGTAGCTTATAGATTGTGGAGTGTCCCAAGGTACCTATATAGTGAATAACATCCACAGCACTTGTAATGTATGGCAGTGGTAGTTTTACTGGGTGAGATGGGCCTCCAACTACTTTCACCCACATGTTTACACACTCACAAACACTTTTATACACACTAGTGCACACACATACATTTGACAGTACTGAGATCCATAGGTTCAAAGGTGTGTACTTGGCAAATGGCTTTACAAGGCTAGCCCATGGGAATACACTGGCATCCTGCTACCTGATGATACTCCCTAGTGTGTCTACTGAGTATAGTCACTGGAATGATCCCCAGGGTGGGTATTCTGGTCCCCATCCACTCCTCCATATTTCTCTTGAAGAGGTCCAGTGATGTGCTTTGCTTTACATGTATGTGATGGTTATTCCATAGAGTGGCCAGGCTCTGGGTTGTGAACCTGTCTCTCCAGCATGTCCTGTTGATTGTGAGAATGGAATTGAGTTATCTGGGACATGTTGTGTGGACAGATTGGTTTCTTCGGATGTGGCATTCCTGACAGGGTTAGGTCAGACATGGCTGTGCATGCAGCCAATATGAGACAGAGATTCATTGGAGTTGTTGGAGTCTGTCCATATGGGGTAAGTGTGTAGTACCTAAGATCCTCTTTATGAGGTACATTTGCAGCCTTTCCTGTTGTTCCAGGTGTCCCATGGGTTACATGGTAAATGGGCCATAGTAAACATTGATTGGCCTACTGAGGGGAGAGTACAGGGAAACAATGTCCTTTTACTTCCTGGATTCAACACCCTTAGTCAGAAGAAGTGACACATGGAAGGACTTTTGGAAGACATTGGCACTGTGGTGGTGAACACAGAGCTCACTGTCAACCTGTGTTCCCAGTTCCCTTATACCAACATCAGTGTTCAGTGGACTACCATCAATGTATTACTTTATGGGATCCATGTCGTACCCAAAGGGGAGGGCAGCACATCATCTGGCATTGAGCTTATGTCCAGGGCTCTGACAACAGTCATAGGTCTCGGAGAGGCTTTTGTGAAGGATGTCAACCTCACGTGTGTGTGGGGGTGTAATAATAGCAGCCCCCTTGTAGTCATCTGCAAACATTGTCAGCCAGGCTGCCTTTGTATTGGAATGGTTCTCAGAGTTGTAGATCCCAAACATGAGGGGACCCTGGTCCACAACCTGTGGGACTCCACTCGTGACTGTTCAGCAGTATGACATGGAGTCCACTGCTTTTACACTGTGAGTTCAATCTGTGAGACAGATTGCAGGCCACCTACTGATGTAGGGGTTGCTCCCTACCTGAGTGTGTTTGTGTATGATTCCTGAGTGGGGACTGATATCCAAGGATTAGCAGGGACCTATCTTGCTATCTATTCCATACTGTCACATAGTTATTGCACATGGCACAATGCTTATAGGGCTGCAGAGTGTCTACAGGTCCCTCTACAGTGGATGACAACTGTGGGCCTTGTAATGTGGACACTGGGACATGTACTGGGTTGGCAACAGCAAAAGTTAGCAAAACCCACCCCCAAAGGATATGGTTCTCACAAAAACACATACTGTTTTTGCACACACGCACACATACACACACACACACACACACACACACACACACACACACACACACACACACACACACACACACACACACACACACACACACACTTTTACATTCGCCAGGACTGACATCAGACCTCCTACCTAACTAGTTATTTGCACTATAGCATTACTCAGTTATCACACGCACCACACTGCTTATAGGGCTGAGGTCTGATGATAGGGATGCACACACACACACACACTTTTACATTTGTCAGGACTGAGATTATAACTCCTATCTAACTAGTTACTTGCTCTATAGTGTTATGCAGTTATCGCATGTACCACAGAGCTTATAGGACTGCGTCCTGACAAAAGGTACTTCTATGATGACAGACATCTTCAGGACTGCTAAAGTAAGGCAATGGGAAGTGCACTGGGTGGGAAAGGCCTGTTAATTCCTAGATCCTACTGACAATTCTCTTAAGTGTATGAGCATGCCCTATGTGACCTTCAATAGCAAATGTGGGACTCCATTCCAGAGAATGTTGTACTCCAGTCCATTTTTTTTTGGGTTACAGCCATACCTCTCAACCTGTTGGTGTAGGATATCTGGCGACAAAAGGTACTTCTATGATGACAGACATCTTCGGGACTGCTAAAGTAAGACAATGGGAAGTGCACTGGGTGGGAAAGGCCTGTTAATTCCTAGATCCTACTGACAATTCTCTTAAGTGTATGAGCATGCCCAATGTGACCTTCAATAGCAAATGTGCAACTCCATTCCAGGGATTGTTGTACTCCAGTCCATTTTTTTTTTTTGGGTTACAGCCATACCTCTCAACCTGTTGGTGTAGGATATCTGGAGATAGCCTATCAAAATAGGGAGACAATGGGCCATACGGTGATTGTGACTATTTCTCTTAGTAATGTATGAATTGCTAGGATTACAGGGCAGGGTTTGTTTTAACAGATATCTGACATTTATGACATTTGACATTGTCGTGTATTATTTCAGTACCTCGTGACATACCTCCTCAGATCATCACAGTGATTTACCATAGGGATAGAGGATGAATGATGCACACACCAATATTTTGGGACAAATGATAGGCATTCTTGCACAATCCAGCCTGTTGGGAGGTATGCCTACAACCAATTGACTGCTGGAGCTGTGGAAACTGTCCAGCACCTTGGTAATATATTACAATGGTGGAATCTCTGTGCATTTCTGTTCTGGCATGGTTTGATTTCGAGTCCATTGTTGTGTAATATAAGTCAGGAAGGATCAGGGTAACAGGCAGACTCCAGATAGATTTGTAGGGAATAACATATTTGGGAGGGTGTCCTGGGTCAGATATATCAGCCTATAGCTACCAGTACTTTGCATAGGGGTCTTCTCAATGGTTGACTGCACTTGGAGGGTCTTGTGTGTGTGTCAGACTGTTTGACCAGCCTGGAGGTGTGTCTCACATATATGTATGGCCCACCTCATTTGGCTTAGCTGGCCACATTTTGGAGTCAGGATGTTGCATAGGGTGAGTGATCAGGGAAAGTTGTGTTACATGGCTGTGGGCCAAGTTTCTGTGGGTGCAGACATGTCACCATCTTCCAGGTTTAGGGCTGCCTGCAATTAGTGCATTCACATGTTTAGACTCCTAGCCATGCCTATCGACTGTACAGAGTTTCCCAGAATGTCCAGATTCATGACTCATATATCTGGTTGTTTTCCCAAATGAGTGTGGTTTTCAAGAAAAAGTGTTTTGAAAGTCACTCAGGGTTGAAGTCAGATATTACTGACAGTTGACATTGCAGTTTCAAACTTCATACTCATCAGACAGTCCATGGTAATACAATCATTACATCAACTTTCTAACATTATTAGAGAAGTATTTCAAGGGTGTCCTTCTCTTTGGACCTCTATCACCCCATTATTCATGGCTTTGTCCAGATTTCTGGCTCTCTGAGGCTGGCAGGTTTGCTCCTAGCAGTTATCAGCATGGCCTTTCTTTGCATTTTGTAGACTGTGTTATGTTGGTGTTATCGATCCCATGACACTCCCTAACAGGCACTGTGGATAATTCATAGGCATTTGCCAGAGGCCTGTAGGCCAGGTGTGACAGATGCAGGCCATCTGTAGCAAGGGAGTGCATTCTGATGATCATATATTCCCAGGATTCTAGGCAATGGACACCACTGGGATGGCACCAGTAAGTTGAATGTGTGTTACTGACAATTGTGTTCTGTTCATGTTGAGCCATCACTCTAGTTAACAGCTGGATGCTGCTTAAGGCTAGGGACATGTTACTGCATTTATGTGGGACTATGGGTGGGGGTGACACATCTGTACACAATACACATTTGCACAGACTGTGCTATTTGCTTAATATTTTGGTCTCATTTAGCATATTGGTGTGCCCTATTTTTGAGACTACAGGCATAACAGTATCAACCTTAGGTCAGATTGTTCTGGCATAAATGTTTTTAGTTTCAGACTTCTTACCTTTCAGTGCCATACTGCCACTGCCAGACCTGCTGTGATATCACTGTGTAAGTCTGTAGGTGGGAATTTCATGGATGTTGCCATTTGGCAGCCTTTGCCAGACATTTCTGTATGGTTTTCTACAGCTGATCTGCTGGGTGAGGCTGGAGGTGAGTATAGGACCCCCATTTTGACATCCATGCATGTGACCTATGACCCCCCCAGTTACTTGGCTCACCAAATATACTGCAGTGGTATCTGTTAACTAGGGTGGTACTGCATAGTGTGGGTATGCCACTACTGGGCATATACTTCCTGCTGTTCCACATAGATGTCAGTTGTCTGCTGCTATCATAGTAAGCCACACCATTCCCTTGCATGCTTACATCAATACCATAGATATGCTATCAGAACATTCTAGTTCATTAATTTATTGTTAAGAAGACTGACTTACCTTGTGCCTGAGGCAGTTGTGAGGATGGTGCTTTAGGGCTGACTGTGTCGGAAGCACACAGTACACTGCCTATACATGGTAAGGTATAGATAGTTTGATGTTTGGCATCAGTTTTACTGTGTGAGACAGAGAGAGATATCAGTCCCTCGATCCCTACAGTGTCAGTGTATGTGCTATGCTTTGCTTCTTTTCCAAGGCCAGGGGATACTGGGCGCACCTCCGTCTGCCTACAGGGGCAGGCTCAGGATGTTCTTCCTCTGAGTCCCTCTGTGCCTGTGGAGACCTTGGGAATGGTGGGGGGCTGTGTGGCCCTTCCCCGTTTTGTTCCTGCTGCAGCTGTAACACAGGATCCTATTGTGCCACATGGCACATACTGTGAATATGTGTGCACATGTGGTTGGAGAGTACTGCAAGGCTCCACTGGATATGTCAAGGCAGTGGAACCGTGACTTGAGCATCCCAAACACATGTTCTATAATGATCCTGGTTTGTGTGTGTGCCTCATTATAGCATTCTTGTGTGGGTGTGTGTGGATTTCTGATTGGTATCATCAGCCATGGCTCCATTGTGGGGTTCCTATCACATAGTCGAACTTGTACAAGTTTGAACACCATATGGTCGAGACCATAAGTTCAAACTTGTATAAGTTCAAGTGTTTTAATGGAAATCTCCATAAGGGGAGGTTTCTGTTCATTTCAATGTGGTGCAATCTTGGAGTTGGTATATTTAAGTAGCGGGGGTGTGAGGGTGCAGCGGGGGCTTGCTCCACTGCTTACAACAGTTTATTTTGTTTTTACTTCTTTTTTTTATCACTAGTCAAAGTTTTGTAACTTCAAATGGAATGGATCTAGCATTCCATGTTCGAAGTTATAAAGCTTCGAGTATGTGATATAGACCCCTAGTGCATAGCCAGCATCCCCCACCAGATGGCCATATGGGATGTCCCCACTGGCAAATGCCTGGTACAGCTGTGACAAATGCCAGATGTGGGAGTCACGATAGCTTCCAGGGCTGCCAGCACACACATTCATGATAATGCCCTGGGCATCACACATGGCCTGGCAGTTGATGAAGTGGAACCCCTTTCAGTTTAGGTAGACCCTACCCCGGTCATTATGTGGTGCTTTGATGTGGATGTGCGTGCAGTCTATGGCACCCAGTACCTGTGAGTAGTCCGCTCCATGGTGGAAGAGATGCATATTGCCAGTCCTCTCCTCACAGGTGCTGGGGAATTTAATGTGCTCAGCAGCAAGTGCTCAGCAGCAAGTGATTTCATGGCATCCAGGAACTGGTGGAGTATCCTGGACACAGATGCCTGTGAGACCCGCATGATATCCCCAGCTGGTCTTTGTAAAGTACCTGTAGCTAGTATTCTTAAGGCTACACATACCTTGGTATCCACTGGGATAGGTTCCTCTCTGCTGGTCTGGGTTTGAGCAGGGCCGGCACAGCTTGATGATTTTCTGAAGTATGTCCCTGTCCACCCTGTAGCGCTCTACTGTCTCCAGATCATGTAGCCCCTGTTAGGTTACCCTGGGTCTGAACACTCTTCTCCTCCTCCTTGGTCTGAGGCAGTTGTCAGTATTATCCTCCTCACCACCGTTAGCCTCTAGCATATACTGATAGATCAATATGACAGCAGCCCCTAACATTTTTGTTAATTTTGTCAGTTAAAATTTCCCCATATTTATACACATATGGTGCAGAGTTTGTGGGAAAAACCAGACTGAAAGGTGTTTGCACAATTTATCATGGTGTGCTGCAGATGCTGCCCGTGTGATTGGCTGACTATGATACATTCCACCTGCCAGCTATATTACTTGCATTTAATTGGCTGTATTCTGCTATTTCTCTTTGTTTTATTTTCTTGTTCTACTTGGCATTTCCTCACATTTTAAGGCCCAAGGCACGCCATGCAAACACAGTGCCCAAATGTCAACAGTGCTACCATTTCCTGCCTTTGTTTTTTTTTGGATTTTTTTTGTTTAAGTCCCAGTGCACACCGTGCATACC
This sequence comes from Protopterus annectens, assembly GCF_019279795.1. Taxonomy (NCBI): domain Eukaryota; kingdom Metazoa; phylum Chordata; order Ceratodontiformes; family Protopteridae; genus Protopterus; species Protopterus annectens. The sequence goes on from NC_056737.1 coordinate 1,463,599,672, forward strand.
TGTTTAGGCAAGGTAAACAAGGGTATACAGCCTCAGACACACCCCCTTGCTTGCATGTACGCAGTGCTGCCATTTCCTGTTTTTTTTTTTTTGTATTTTTTTTGTTTAATTCCTGGTGTGCACTGCACACACCCATTTAGGCAAGTAAACAAGAGTATATAGCCTTGAGCACACCCCTAGCTTACATGTACACAGTGCTGCAATTTCAGGTTTTATTTCTTTTTTCTTTGTTAACACCCAGTGCATGCTGTCCACACCTGTTTAGACAATGAACACAGAGCTATACAAACTGAGACACACCCCCTTGCTTAGCTGTGCTTAGTTAAGCGTAAACAAGGGCTGTGGTGCTCCAATATGCTTACAGTAAGCATGACACACCCCCTTTTCATGTTAGCTGCTCCTCCTGCATACTCAATTGTGTTCTAGCACCTACATGGTTAGGTGCAGTGTGTGGACTTAGAATACTTTGTGATTCAGTAAATTTGCCCTTATTTGCATACTCCACTACCTTAGTCCATAGTTACTGCACTAACATGGGCCATTTCCTCTTGACAACCACTGTTCCTTGGTATTGTTTTGATTATGCATGCCATACACTATAATGGCAAAATGAAGATTTCACTTAAAATTGACTTTTCACTATTTTTTTTATTTGCGGCACCTTCACGTTTGAGCGCCACTGCCCTATGCTTAAACGGCCAAGATCGCCAAAAAAAAAAACTTAAATTTTATAAAATGTAAACACTTTTCCATGCCAATGGCTGCATATTTGGCCACTGGCATGCCTACAGATTATAATACATGCTTTTATTTGAGCTCGTTATTCTTCCATTTTGTTATTTGCCAAAATGTGTTTGATTAGTAACTGAACACATTTCTGCAACTAACACTGTTCTTGCATGGAATTGCTAATTCACCTCATTTGCATGATTTTCACCAGCAAATAAGGTAATTAGTGTTCTGCACAGCTTTCCGTGGAAGAACAATGTAGGCAGGCTCATGCACAGCAGTGTCAGAGTTTACTGGATTGCTTGGCGGCCAGACTCTGTGCAAGAGCAGCTACACTGTTCTTGCATGTAGTTTGGTGCTTATTGAATCCCACCATTTATCTACTGAAAAAGCCTTGACCTACCGAGAAAGGTAAGAACAAGTTGCACTCTGGTACTTTGGCTCTTTACAATGTGCATAAATTAATTAATCAAAGAAGTTTGCACAAAAACTAAGATTATACCACAAGTGAGAAACAGTGAATGCTAATTAGTTGCACACATAGAAGATTTTGTAGTTCTTGCTTTAAGTAATTCTGCATTCCAAGAGCAACTATATAAAATAGGAAATAGCATCACTATATAAGCATCTCTAACTAGGACATATTAATTAAGCAAAAACTAAATGAATGCTTATATTTTAAAAGGGAAATATACAAAGACCTGTTTCAATACTAAGTTGATAGATACGGTACACAGTTGTCTAGGGTTAATATAGTCAGGAAATAATACATGGAGTAAGAACTTATATTTTCTAATAAGAAGAGCTGATAGTCACTTTGAATAGATTGCATTTTGTCTTTCACTCTGTATATATCTTGGATCTATTGTGTTTACCCCAAGGGTAAGACTGAAATCTGTCAAGTGGGATCAGTGCTCTTTACCAACAAACACATTCAAAACAAAACCAAAAAAAAAATGAGAAGGCATTGATAACATTAAACTTATTTGACACATGATATAGAAGCTATTAAGAGATATCTATATTCACCACCATTCAGGCAAAATTACCAGTGTGATTTGTTATGTTGTGTCTGCATGCAAACAAAGTAGTAATTATGTGCAATTAAATGGAGTCTGTCATACCTGCTGGAAAATTCTAAAACAATCTAAATCCTTTCCAGAATTTTATTCCTGACAGTTGATAGATCTTTAAAAGGAAGATCCCATAGTCAACTATTAAGTTTCTGTCTAATTAGTTTCAGTTAAGACATTCTAGCAACGAACTGATGTGCATAGCATTGTATGAAAAAAAACAGTGGCAAGATTGCAATTATTTATCTTCAGCTCAGAAATGATTAACATGGTTTTAGACTGGTGAGGGTTTCAGTTCTTGGAAAATATTTCATGATTAGACTTATTTAAGTGAATCATATTTATAGCACTTACCTAAAATAAATAAAAGACTTGTAGCTGTCTAGTTAAAAGATAACATGTTTTAGAATATACTTTATATTTATGCAAATAATTTAATATGAAATAATAGCATGCAATTCACTTCAGTTATATGAAATAAATGAACAGGAAAATATTATTCAAATATAAATTTAAGGTACATGTCAGCAATATAACCACAAGCAGACATACAAAAATAAGATTTCTGCTCCTAGATGGCCTTGTTGCAAGGAAACTTTCAAGACCTTTCCTGATTTTCTTCCTGCATTTGATCTGTAAAGTGATATCAGATCACAGCTGCTTATGGTTCTGGTTCTACACACCTTTAGTATTTGCATGTTGGGAATGAAGAGATGATAGTATTTTCTTTTTAGACCAGCAATACCTTTCTTACAATTAAAGCACAAATAAAAGCATTATTTAAACTAGATAGTAGGAGAATAAATTATATGATAGAAGTAAATGAGTATTGTTCCATTTGTGATTTGATATTGTAGGATTGAGTGGTTTTGATTATTAAATTTCAGCATACATTTTTATAAGATTGTTGATCATAAGTATAGCATCCAAATCAGATGAAACAATATTTTTGTCTGTCTGTTATTCTACCTTTCTACAGGACTGGAGTAAAATAACCTGTTTTGGAGACCTCATAAATAATGTGAACTCGTAGCACCATAAAGGGCTGAAATGAATGCAACAAAAGCTAAGAAGTAGATGGATGGGTTATTCTACCACAGGATATTGAAATAGTTGTATTTTAAATGGTGCACATCAGGTGGGTTTAAAGACAATCAAGGTGTACAAAGTCCTGACAGGAGATTGTAAAGACTGAATGTAATGATGATGATGATGATAAAATGAAAAGAGTAACAACTGCAAAAAGAAGAAACAGATTTAATGTAAACTGCTGAACATTTTATTTCATAGAGAGGATGGTGTATGTGGAAAAGACTGCCAGAATGGTTCAGGTGCTGTTACTTGATGGGTGCACTCAAGAGGGGAATGGGATAAAAGAGTTGCAAGGTAGCAGCTACATGATGCTAGCTGACAAACTTGGCAGAGTAAATAAGGACATTGTCTCTTATTACAACACTTGCAAAGGCATGCAATTCCTTCAGAGCCTCATCCATTCAACTGATATTAACTTTTCTAATGAATATAGTGCCTTCTGATCAGATGTAAGCCACCTCCATTCAACTTATTTTCCCTTTTCCTCCCACATCATCATTTTCTTTTCCATGTCAGCATGATCAAATTACCAAAAGTAAAGTTTTGCATTATCAAGTGGCTAGCCCTGATAAGGTGCACAATCTGAGATTTCCTATCTAGAAGACAATAGACACCTTAGTGGATGACTTAGGCAGTTTGCCTACACAACTCTTCCACTGATACATAAAGTCTACAGCCCCTGCTGTCTCGCACAACCCATCCAACATCTGATGAGTTTTAGGTGGAAATATATATATGTTTGAGAGGAATCCCACAGAAAGAACATGCAAATTCCACAAAGACATGGTCAGGAAGCCAAGGTCAAACCATATACATTGTGCTCAGGATGCAAATACCTTAACCATTATGGCTACTGTGTCATCTCTAAGATACACACATTAAACAAACCATTGTTATCGTGCATGTTCAATTTGCATTTAATTTATTCATTTCTATTTGTGTGACTGGTCCATCTCTGTCACTTTTCATTCATGGCCCAGGCATAACACTAATGACAAATGCAATATACATGGACAGTGTGCAGAAGCCGATCAATTAACTTGTTTGAGAGGTGGGAGGAAAATGGAATACATGGAGATAATCCATGTAGTCAGGAGAGAACTTGAAAACTCTACTCAGACAGTGGCAGCAGGTCAAGGATGTACTTCCAAGTCATATTAGCCTTTTCTTTCCTTTAATCAGAACTAGCATGCAACAGTTCAACCAACTTATCTAAGTATAAAATGTATCCTTTTAGTTTCTTATTGAGCCTCTTTTGTGGCTCAGTACAGCTTTACATGCTTACAAATTGGTGATGTTCTGATGAAAAAAATCACTACTTACTGGCACACCATTTAGGAAGTTGTATATAATGTGTTTTTAAATGATGTATTCATAATTACATCATCTGTCACATTGTGCAGCCTGTCAGCTGTTGAGTCTGTTAATAATGATGTTTCTTTAAACCCTACTTGAATAAGATGTGGTCACTTAGCCAGGATGGAAAAAATGTAGAACAATTTCACATTTGACTACCTTTTGTACAATAGAAGCAAAGTTACCATAGACCTCATAACATAAAATGTCATACCGATGATCCCTAAATTGTAATAACTTAAGGAATGGAATATCATGTTAAAGTAATAATGCAACTTTGCTTCTTACATATAAGCATTTAGACATGCTGCTATTCTTCTGAAAGCAGACAGTATACAATTTTGAAAACAATATTTTATAAATATTTTATAAATTTTAAACTTCACAGAAGACAATATATTAATACATTTCATAGTAAGTAAGACACACCCTATTGTGTTAATGTGGAGTTGAAAAGATTGCTCCTGTGCAGCCATAGACCAGATTCCTAATAGTAACAATATAAAGAAATGGATAACCATTTGACATTCTAGGACTCTTTAGCACAAATTCTGGATTAGCAAGATGAAAAGACCAAGAATGTGGACTTATATTAAGTTAGAGACTGCCATTCCTCTTAACATTCCCTTTTCTCTGAGATATGGAGATCTCAAAAATGATATGTAAAAGTTCGTGGGGGGGGGGTCCAGGTGGGGGTGACCCTTTGCAAAACAAAAAACAGTGGTGGTTAGCATTCATTGTTCTCCTGCATTTTCAGGCTACTTTTTATATAATTTTGGGGCTCACACTTACTAGTCTCAGAATTACAGTAGAGAGACAAAAAAAAAAGTTAAGAAGCAGAAATTATCCATGCACAGTGCTAAGAAATGAATTGCTTCTAGCAATTAAAAATAGTTGCCAATGGCAACATTTGACTTCATTACTAATACAGTGAAAATAATCACATGGAGGATATAGACAGAGCATCTAGAGCTGTAATTCATGAGTATAACTGCATAGGAAATATACTACTTGGAATTTTATCAGATACACTGTTGAATATAAATTAAATATAAAAACACATAGTAATTGCAAACACTTATTAAAGTATTGGTTTTGTGATCATATCTAGGGGAGCATGTTAATGCTAAGGAACTTGATAGAATATTCAATATTATTATGAAGCAGTATGCATCTACAAAGTATATAAGCATAAGAGGGAAATCATTAAAAATATGAAAATAAACATAACACCACCCTAACAGTATAGTTGCTGCACGTGGGTTAAATACTGCACCAGCCATGAATCCAGAGAGTATTATTGCTTAATTGATTTATTTCTTTTTTACTCTCGCTGTTTTCCATGAAACATACTACTGGTTCTCCTGCTTATGCTTGCCCTTCATGATTTCTGTCTGGATATCCCTATACCTCCTTTCTGGCAAGTTTGAATCCACAGCTTCACCTGTTAGGCCGCCCTACATCCTGTGAAGTCAGCTTTATGGCATTCTTCTTAGTATCAGTGGTGTGAGTGCCCAGTGGGGGAGCAGTAAACAGGGTGGCAGGAGCCATAAGGTAGCTGCAGCTAGTTAGCTTCCTTACCCATCAAGAGGAGCAATGACTTTGGCATGCATGGTGCATACATCTGCCCACCAGGCAAAGGACATTTTTGAACTCCCCTAACTCATTTAATAACCTGTGAGATTCTTGCCCTACACCAGCAGTCCTGCAGGTAGTAATATCTTTCTTCATACTTATGCTGAAAATAGAGCTGTTCAGCAATGGACTATTTATCATATATTCACATCAGCTGACCTTATAACTAGCCACAGTCTGTTCCCACACTTGTGTCATTAGCAGTGCAGATGAATGTCTTGTACCAATAGGCCTAGTTATTTGTTTTATGGCTTGGTCTGCAAGTGTTTGCTAAAGAACAATGTTAGGATTTGATAAGGTGACCCTGTTCATTTAGATTTCCTAATTAGAATCATTTGCTGTGATAGAAAATGCAAATGATTGAATATGTCAACATTTCTAATGTTCGATAAAATACAAATATTTCTTCTGAAAAGAAAGAAAATAAATGACAGCTTTGGTTGTAATATGTAAGCTGGCTAGGCAACAAACAAAGACAATGAATTTCTGAGTACTGCTAACAAAAATTACAACCTACATGAATCCCTATTTTATTAGTTTTAACAGTACTTTAAGTAGAATGTCATATTAAGAATAACACAAATGTGCCATAAAGAAGTAAGACATTTATTTATTTAATGAATGTATAAAACTGTTAAAAGAGATCATAAAATATCAATCTTTTCAGATCTCAGCAACAGAAGACACATTAAATGACCTGGATATCAGAATGGGAGAGAGAATGAGAATCACACAGAATTCCTGTAAAAACTAAATACTTTCCTCATGAAAAAACTAGAGGACCTAGAAAGTAGATCTACAAGAAATAATATCAGGATATATGGATATATGTAGTTTCAACTAACTGGATGCCTAAAATTTTAAATCTACCAGAAGATCTCTCTTTTGGTATTGATAGGGCCCATAGATCTCTTTCAACTTCTTCTTTGAAGAAATATCCTCTGGTTCCCAGATCTACTATTGTAAAATTTCTGTCCAGCCGAGACATGCACCTGGTACTAAAGACTGCTTGGGCTAATTTTCCAGTAAAAATAAATAGCAACACTATCAGGATTGACAATGACTATACTGCATCTGGTATGACCAAAAGGAAAGCGTGTATTCCATTCATTAAAGACTTAAAGAAGGTAAACAATAAAGCTCAACTAATTTCTCCAGACAGAATTAGAATCTTTTACCAAAAGGTCAGCAAATGTTTAATTCTCTAGAAGATGCAGTGGACTTTTCTCAGAAAAAGAAACATTTTGATCAATCAGAAAACATGGATTGGACTCTTTTCATCTTAAAGAGACATGCAACAAGAAATGACTGGTCTTTGAAGGACAAACATAGCAAAAAAATAAAGAAATGTAATGTCTCATTTTCTATTTTGCCAATATAGTTCTCACAGTTATTTAGTTTTGTCATCTATTACAGTTCATCATCAAATACAAGGTAAAACAAACAAAACATTTTATAATTTATCAAAATACCTTTCCTATAGTATCTGAAATAGTGCATATATGTTAGTATTACTATTAATTAAAAGTCCCTTTATTATTTTATTTTAATTCTCTCTAACACTATTTTCAAACATAAAGAATAGTGTGTTTGTGGTGGGTGTGTATTAACAGTATCTGAGATAGTGTGCATATATATTAATATTACTCTTTCTTATGAGTCTCTTTATTATTTATTCGAATCCTCTCAAACAATATCTTCTAATACAGAGAACAGTATATATTGAGAGGGTGTATATTTACTAATCCACTTAATTCATATACACTTTCTATACATAATTTTAAGTATTTTTTTTGGTTAATCTATCTGGTGAATGTGGTTGTATGTGATAAGGTTCATTTATGTGCAGTGGGTGTTGTGCTGAGTGGTTTTGGCTGCATGAACATTTTATATATATATATATATATATATATATATATATATATATATATATATATATATATATTACTTAACTTTCTTTTACTAGGTTTAACTTGTTTGGTGTTTGTTCATTACTTGGGCTCTTATTCATAGAATTAGAGATGTTATTGACTGTCTTTTTAAGTAACTGTTTCTTTTCAGGACATTTTCCCACCTAATGTTAGTTATATTGCTTTAGAATGATATTTTTCACATATGTCAAGCTGTTTTTCAACTTATAACAGTCTAGATTCCATGTTCAAACTGCCATTGCTGCAGGAAAAACACTCATTTACAGGAAGTGAACTTTTAGAATGTTAAAACTAACAGCAGAAATGCAAAAATAGAACATTTAATCTAGATAATTTTAAAACATGTCCATGTAGTCTTCAAAATCATTCCCCGGGATTCACGAAACTCCATGCAAGAATAAGAATATTCTTGCATGGAGTGGTTCGTGTCCATTTAGAGCAGCAGCGTGCCTTGTATATGCATGAAGGTGCACTGCTTTTGAATCTAAATGGACATGAACCATGAACGAGTGCAGAGAGTGTGTGTGTCAGCAGTGCCAGCACATGTAAAATGCCCCCTTCACTCAGAAAGCGCCGTATGGCACTTTGTGACACAGACGAGTGTCAATGTATATAATATTAGAGCCTGGCTCTAATATTATATACTAAACCAGTGTCAGCAGACACTGAAATGTAAGTAGCTAACATTTCAGTGTCCGCAGACACTGAAAAAAAAAAAAAACGCAAATACACCTAGAAGGCAGCAGTCTTTAAGTGCACACCCCTGAATGTATGCACTCTTGCCCTACATGCATGGAAGCAGTAGGGCAAGAGGAAAGCAATACAAATAAAAAAAAATGTTTTTTTCATCAAAATAAATTCAAAATTTAAGCGGTGCACAGCTTGTTTGCATGGCACACTGCTATGCTTAGTCTGGCTGAAACCATGAAAATGATAGACAAGTGCTACTGTGATACAAAAAGTCATCAAGTGGCTGTAGCATAGTGGTACTACCATGGTTTAGCATGTAGAACATGGTTGGTCTGAATCCCCCATCTGTCAATTTATTTAATAAACTTTTAAGGAATTTGAATGATAGATGTCAATCATATGGCTCATATATAGCACAGTAGGGGTGCAAATATGTAAAATATAACTGTAAAAAGTACTTTATAAATTTAATGAAAAAATAGATTTAAGCAATGCTTTGATAGTGTAAGCATTGCTTACTGGCTTTCAGCTGTGCTTATGTGGTTTAAGCATTGCTGATTTGCATGGAGCTTACCATAGTTCAACATATTAAAACTGGCCAATCAAAAAAGTGTGGGAAAACTGCCCTGTTTAAACTGCACAGGCAGGAATACAGCCATAATCATTTGGGATTGCTCACAGCAGGACCAAAATGTCTGGTGTTGGTGAAGGTGTTTGCTTCCGAGTGCAACGTTGGGATATCCAGGAGTCCATGGTCTTGGTTGGGCTCCTAGTAAAATCCACGACAGCAGGCTGCTGCAGGGCCAGTACCAGGGCTTTGAGTACAAAGTGGAGGTCTAGGTCCAGCTTGTGCATGATCTCACCAGTGCCACTGTCATACTCCAGACTGGTGAGTAGGTACATCACCACCATAATGACCTGAAGCAGAGGAGGGTTGCACTCCTGGACCAGTGGATCCAAGACGCCTGAGTGTAGTATGTCCCACCTGTCTGTAAATATGCAGTCTTATGTATCTCTAAGTATGGAAAAAGTTCAACTTGTGACTGTGCAATAGTACATATTTCCATCAGAATGTGTTTTACTTGTTTGTCTGCCAGCATTGTCCTGTGTTAACCTTTCAACTTCAGCTGTATGTAGCTGTGAATGTACTGCAAAATGTATAAGGCTAACATGTGCAGACTTAAAACCTACACTGTGTACTCAGGAATATAAATTGCAGTATGTAGTTGTAAAACAGTCAATTGTGCAGTCCAGCTAATGTGCACATGTTTCTCAAATAGTGACACCAATGTCTGTTGTGTATGCATAATTTGTACTGAAAATGGGTAACAAATAATGCAACATGTCATAATAAAAGTACTGTGCACAAAATATGTACTAGATAGAAATATGACAAGCAACACACAACACCTGCCCAGTAGCTCAGTCTGATAATGAATAGGCCTTTAATTCAATTTTGCAAACACACCATGGTTCAAATCCAGGGACCACCACTAACATGTCAGTCTGGTTCCAGAGTTGTAAACTGCAATCTGAATCGTAAAAGTAATGTACTGCAACATATACATTTTCCATACAGGGCACACAGGTAAAGAAATCTGAAAAGAAATACTAGAATGATGTGTATAACTATGAAAGGTGTACAATTGCTGTGTTGATCAGCCACAGTCCTACAAATAGATGTAAGCTAGAGATCCACACCCTGCAGTTTGGCCCAGACAAGCCCCTCAAGTGTCATGCTGTCATGGATAGTTTCCCCAGTTGCCAAGAAACCTGCACACAGAAAATGTCACAGTAGATGTATGTCAAAGGCACAACACACATTCCAGGGCCTGCAACTAATATGTAAATCTGAAATATGTGTAGAAATAATGTAATGTGTACACAGTTCATTTGCAAAGAGTCCACAGGTAAAGAAATTGGTATAGAAGGTATAATGTGGATAACTAAAACAAGGGTACAATTGTTCTGTTGATACCTACAGCTGTTGGTGTGCTGTAGCAGCCCCATGGCCCAGGTAGAGTGTAAGTGGGGTCAGAATGAAGAGTAGTGAATATTAGTGTACTGACAAATATACTTGATAGCAGTTGTCAATTGAATCTGTTCTCTTCCCCTACCACTCAACTGACCCAACCCTCACACTGAAACCAACATGGGTATGTTCCTAAACAAACCTCTACTGTTGGGACCATTGTTCCATTTGGTTTATCATTGTTTAAACTGTGCGCATACTAATATTCCCTGTTGAATAATCATTGTTATTGCCTGCCTGACATACCACTAACTGGCATGCTGCTGCAACTCTGAATGCCATTCCATATATGCATGGATTCTGTTTGCTATGGCACTGTTATAATTGCACTGTTTTGGGTAAATGGGAATATCCATGCATGCTATTTTGACTAATATTGTGATATGTTATGCATGACTAACCAATATTCATTGTTAATTTCCAAACCATTGCACATATGGGAAGGCATAACCCAGCGGATCTGTCTCTCCCACCCCATCTGGCTGAGGCACCAGGTCCCAGCATGTCTGGGACCTAACCAAGACCTCCCTCATCTGCTTGTCCTGCACCACCCTCAGGTGGAACCACTGCAGGAGATGGTGCACACCTCCTCCCTGCAAGTGGGTGCAGTGAGGATGTTGTAACCTGGGACAAGGTCTGTGACATGGTGCACAATGTCCTCCAGATGGAGCTGGATGACTGCCTGCACCAGGTGGAGAGCAGGCTGGGACAGCTAGAGGTGCAGGTGGCTGCTCCAGCCCATCCACCCAGCACAGCCACCTTCAGGGCTGAGAAGAAGTAGTGGTGATTGCCATCGGGTGGGAACATCAGTGCCACTACTACCATCTGGGGGACTCATGAGTCTCTGATTCCCAACCACTATCCCCGTCAAGGTGTTTATCCCCCCATGTGTCATACACTGCTCTTGTCTGTTGTCATGTCTGTCTTGTCTGTCTGCAAATGCAACCTCTCCTACCAAACCTCCATCACCACACTTACCTATAATCCTTCCATAACATCCAACTCTCACCTTAAAAAAAAGGGCATCTGTCCCCAAAAAAAAAAATCACTTCCCATACATAGCTCAGGATTTCACCCAGGGACATGTACCCATTACACAATCTAACCCTTACAATCATCCATATTGGATAATGCCCACACACCTCCTTGTAGGGTGTAAGGCTCCAAATTCTAAATTGCTCATTTGAAAGCAGCTGTTGCTGCCCAAGGAATGCAGAGATATGGTCCTTTCCTACAACCATCCTGCACATCCCTACCTGAGTCTCTTATTGTTTTTCTCCCTGCTTGCCCCAATTTCCCCACTTTTCTATCTCCCTTTTTTCTTTTCTTTATTTGAAATTAGCATGGGTTTAAGCGGCAATAAGCAGGCGTAAGTGAATCTGAGCTTACGTAGCATCTCTTAGCTCCATGAAAACCCACTTACAACTGCTTTAAAGTGCCTTAATCACTCTGTTTCCAACAGCCCCTGTTCTGCCCAGCAACAAAATAATCAGCCCTTGTAAGTCTCAATCCCAGGACCCTGCACACTAGACTCAAAGTGATTTACCACTATGCAATGTGAGATGTAAATAAATTTGATATGTTCTCAAACATATCATGCAGCACAATCATTCAACAATAGGGAAAATGTATTTATATATGTAGATGTATGTATATGTATATAGGTTTACTATTAAATGTTCGAATGCACTCCGTGCGAACGGCGACCCCATCGACGCGTTTGCGAACGAAACACGAAACCATTTCGATAGCGAACCGAAACCGCGAAACTCCGACGATCGACATTACCGGCCGCGCAACACCTCCACACCCATGCTACCATGGGTCGGATGCCGAGATTTTGCCGTTCGCACATCTGGGCGTCGGTGTAGTGACGTTCGCAGTTCCGCGTTCGGGCAATGCGCGTCGCACAAAACGGGATCGACAATTTGATAGTAAACCATGTATATATATATATATATATATATATATATATATATATATATATATATACACACACACACACACACACACACACACACACACACACACACACACACACACACACACACACACACACACACACACACACATCTATATATATAAATGTGTATTGCGTTTGCACATTGGATCCACACTCTGAACCTCTCACTTCAAAACATCTGACCAAAAGCACTGTTAATGGGGGAGAAGGGGCCCAAAATAAGTACCTCTTGTAATTATTGACATTATCCCCTCCACCACAGCTGAACAGAACTGCCTTGCAACACAATAACCAAGCACATCTCAAACCCAGGACCCTGCACAACATAGCCACAGCAAGTTAACAGTAAGCCATCTCAGTTGTAAGATGGCAGGATGATATCACTAACATATCATGCAGAACAGTCTGTCTACCATATGGAATGTAGGGAATGTACAATGTGGAAGCAGTAAACATTCCAATGATACATATATACACACATATATATATATACATTTATATATATATATATATATATATATATATATATATATATATATATATACACACATACATACACATATAAATATATTCCTACTTATAGATATGTATAAGAAGATTATATATAGAGGGTGCACAACATATCGAACAGCCAGCATTCCTACAGTTGCCACCTTTTAAAATGGCCAGTGTTTGATTCTTTCATACAAAAGACAGTTTATTGCATGAAACATATACCCACAGAAATTGCGAAGGACATGACACCACACACAAGTTTGCATACATAGAAATGTTTATTTGTGTACTATTTCAGTTGTATATGCCATTTCTTATAGCAGTTAAGTGTTTGAAATACATGACAATTTAGTAATGCAACTCTCAACAAAACATTTGACACAGTAATCTGAAATCATAACATATGTTGCTGTCCAGGCTAAGGCCTTCAAGTAGTACAAAAGTAAAAAAAAAAAAAACACTTGCCTTGAAGATAAGAACCAATCAACACTTATCAATTACAGATGTAATTCAGCAGCCTCCAATTACACTCTGTACTCAACCCCTAGGGGGAAAAGAATTAAGTTGTCACAATGAAAATATATGTTACATAATGCTTAACTTAAAACATCACTATCAAACTGACCAACAGGACTGTCTGTAAGACAGTAATCTCTAGCTCACCACTGTTCCCATGGTGAAATGTATGAAAATGTACAGACATATACCTTAACGTGTCTTACTACTAATATCCCTCACATGTTGTAACAGCCTAGGTTAAAAACAAATCATACCCCTCCCTCCTAAAATGTCTTACAAGGGCATATAACAGTGTTTTACATACACTGACCTCTGGACTTTTCATGGTCACATACGTTTTGTCCAGTTGTAGCCATCATATATATGGATCCTACCCCACAATTTGTGTGGGAGTCCACAACATCACTGGAATGATAGCAGGAATGCCAGCACTAAATAATGATAGGCCATTACCTAACAACCTCTTACTGCATGACATCTGGACAAAGCCTGGTATATAGGTGGAGGACAGAGGCTGAAACACAGGGCCATATCTGCAATATTGCTCTTATACACTGTAAAAGTTGCTGGTGTTACAGGATTGCTTGCAAAATACCCTTTCTCAGGAATATGAAGTCAGAAACACAAATGGATGTTGCCATGTACGGATAGCACTCAACAGAGAGAATGCCACTGATATGTCAGAAACAAGAACTGTGTGGTGAACAGATAAAACATAACATCCAATCCTCTGGCCATCAAGTGCATAGGGCCACAGTTGAGAGCTATGCAGACAGACTGCATTCCATGCAAAACTAGGATGTACACACAAACCCTGTAAAGCTAGCACTATTCAATGCATATAACAGCAATACTCACACTGTCTGTAGGTCTGGAACCTTATACAAACATGCAGTTGGCCTGTGTCTCCAAGTTCTGTTGTAAGAGGTATTGCTACCTGCTGTCTGTAATGCTGCTGCCCACACACAGGAAGGATGTCTTCCATACAGGAAAGGTAAAGTGACAATGCCCACATGATGTAGTCATTTATAGTAGTGATTTGCCATGACATTGATAATTGGAAGTACTACACAGCTGGCTGCATGCAATGAGCAAGTGGTGAACACTGACTGGTGCAGAGGCAATCACCTGATCATGAGCATCACCTACAAAATCCATGCTGCAACCTATTCAAACCAGCTCAATCCATGTAGTGGAGAGAGAGAGAGAGAGAGAGAGAGAGAGAGAGAGAATACAAACAAATCCAAAACAAAATAAAATAAAACAAGGGACATATACAAGTGTACATAGAAGAGAGCACAATACTAAAACATGTATGTGAAATATGTATGCATGTAAGTGAATGTAGTACATGGTCTGTAATAATGGGATAGATTATGTGGAAAGATTTATATGTGCCATCAAGACATGTTGCTGTAATGATGTTCTGCTGATCCACTGCTAAGAGCATAGCATCTGGGCCATACCTGTCAACTGTGCAGATCTGCACAGAATGACAAGATGTAAGCCATCACAGTGTGTGTTCTGTATGCCAAGACATGTATATTAGTGTGGCAAATAGTTGAGGGTGGAAGTAATGAAGTCACGATAGACACATGAGTTTCATGCCCCACCACTTTCAGGACAGTCATGTTAACATGAAATGTATCATGCACAAACTTCATTGGTTTTAATAGGTTTACCCACAATTTGTCCATATATATATATACCCCCTAATGTTAGGATGTTTCCACATGTGACACTCTTCTGCTTTGTAGCAAGGCAGAACAGTGCAGATGTGGAGGAAGGAGATTTAGAGAGTGCGGACCTGATGCCTGAATGCATTCCTTATATACACACACATATATATATATATATATATATATATACATATATATATATACATGTATGTCTACAGATATAGAAACACACACACACACACACACACACACACACACACATATATATATATATATATATATATAATATATATATATATATATATATATATATATATATATATATATATATATATATGTGTGTGTGTGTGTGTGTTATATGTATGTATATATATATATATATATATATATATATATATATATATATATATATGTATATATATATATATATGACACAGCAGTCATTGCCGGATGACTAGCGAGGTACCACACAGGCAGATGGACAGGGGTGCTAGTAGGAGGGCTGCTGGTCATCATGCTACTGGCACAAGTGCCACAGCAGGTGTCACCAGATGCATGTTTCAGGCCATCATGGAGGCACAGACATGTATGGAACGTTATACCAGACAGGGTCTGAGTCTCCAGAGGGCTAATAAAGATGATAATCCCAGCGAAACAACAAAATTGCAAACACACCAAAGGTGAATGAACGCCAGGAATACAGGATACTGTGCTGGAAACACTTAATTTATTGACATAAAATAGGTTGAGCGCTTTCTACAGAAGTAAATCTGTCTTCTTCAGAACATCATAGCATGGAATCATGACGCTTATATATCATAATTGAAGTAAAAAGCCCGCCCATGCTTGTGCCCTATGGAGCGTCGCTGCAGATCTCAAAGCCCCTGGTCACATTGCACCATTGTGGAATCATTAACTATTTCTGGATATATCCCACGTCTACGGACATACGAAATCAAAGACAGTGTAGACAGATTCCTACACACGTGTCCTTTACAGGCGTCATATACGGCAGTGTGCTGTTGCTGAGGAAGAATTCTGCAGCAGGCCTCCGTTACTATCAGGCTCATTCATACCTTGAGGACAGGAGATGGAGAGATACGATTCTGCCTGCTTTATTCAACATCCCATCATGACAAGGAGTCCTCATCTAGTAGGCTGGGAACAGTTCAATAATGACTGGTACTGGTACCAGTCATTATTGAACTGTTCCCAGCCTACTAGATGAGGACTCACTGGTATCTCTCATCTCAAGGTATGAATGAGCCTGATAACGAGGCTGCTGCAGGCTCTGGCAACAACACACCGTAACGCTGGGCTGCGTGTATGAATCTGTCTACACTGTCTTGTCGTGGCATATCAGAAATGATTCCACAATGTGCAGGCTACAAGGCACTGACAGCGGCATGCAGGCATATGGCTGGCGTCATTATTCCATGCTGATATGAAGAAGACAGATTACTTCTGTGAAAAGCTCAACATTTATGTCAATAAATAGTGTTTCAACACCTATCTCCAGAGGGCTACTCATTCTGCTGTTATTGACAACATCAGTGATCCTGCAGGTGTCCACCGTTATTTTGCAGAAGTCATGGATAGACGGTTGAGTGAGATGGTGGGAATCCTCGACCGTGCAATGCCTGTTTGAGTATATGGTGGAATTGGGGTGACCGACACATGGACGTAGGTCAGCAACGCCAACAGGTGGAGGTCAACATGGATGTCCCACAAGTCAGAGCCGCTCTCGTAGTGGCAGTACCAGCACCAGCACTGCAGGGGAGGAGCTGCCCACACCACAAAATAGCAGGCCATGTGCATGTGGCACTGGCTGGTCCCAAGAGGGACCTAGATCCAGCGGACATTTTTCATCATCAGGGGAGAGTAACACATCTGGCCTTGTACCTGGTAGTGTCTGTGGAATCCCTGGCTTGAACAGTTCTCGTGTCCATGGCCAGAGATGGTGAACTGCACACCCTGGCATGTACAGTCTGCAGCTGTCCAACAAACCCCTGTATAGGGCAGCCACATGGCAGAACTGTGTGCATGCATACACACACATCACCACCACAGCTAGGGTAGCCCCATACCTACACACACCACATCTGCACAGCCCAATTAATAATGAAACCCCCAAACACACACACATGATGTCAGCCAAACAGCTCAGTCTAGGTCTCTGGCAAACCCAAGACACACCCTGTGCATATGATGATACCTGTGCCACATCCCTGTCATCCATAACATCAATGCAAGGACAGGCTAATATGGTTCTGATGCACAGGATGAATGTACTAAGGTGTACCAATGTAATGCCATGTAACATGTTTTCAGCACTAAAGTTTAATGCCTACATGTCAGGATGTGTAGCTGTCCAGCCATGATGCATTATAGCTGTTATTAACACTTACTGATTATGGTCTCCATAATGTATTCAGTTTGTGTTGTAGCTGTCTATGTGTCAGCAGGATGTTGGTCTGCTGTTGTTTCCTACAAGGAGTATGGCACTGTGGTGACACCTTGACTGTGATATATCCTGGATACAGCTGAACACAAGTAAGAGGTATGTATAACAGTTACTGTATGTGCCACATGGCTGATAGTTCTGAGAGGTGTATACAGGTGAGTGCATGGTGGCTGATGTCAACAGCCCTTCTACAGTGGACAATGATAAGTGTACTGGGTGGTACACACCACATGTTTGTGTATAACACACACACACACAGGATTTGGTGTTGATGCAATACACAGAGAACACTGTACACGTGGATGTATGTACTTTTGCAGTGAACCCATTTTAGCCTATGTAATTCCACCAAGACAGAATAGGCACAACATCACATTAGTAAATAATCAGTCTGCTAGTTTAATGTCATTGACGATGGTACTGGCAGGGTATATGTCCCCTTCCTCAATGTAGTGCAATCTTCGACTTGGTAAACATAGGTGTGCTGGTGTGGGTGGCACATCTCTACTCTTTGGAGGGTGTGGGGTGGTGTAAAATAACAGACAGTGTGATTGACAAACTACTTAACCTGTTAACATAAACTGTACAGTATTACAGCCAACTAATCGGGGGGATACACACAAGAATAACCCCAATGATGGTGGCTGTGTCCACAAGATCCACACACAACTATATACAGTCAACTAATCGGGGGGATACACACAACAATA
>NC_056737.1:1463651702-1463829202 GCF_019279795.1 Protopterus annectens
GCCAGTCACAAGCGCCATCCCATGGGGCCCAGTCCTGGGTCCACTATTTTCAGCATCTACGTTTCCAAAGTACAAGCAAACACAGGGGGGTTATGGGTGACAATGTTTGCAGATGACTGCAAACTGGGTGCCATAGTCACACACACATCTGCACAGATATCCTTCAGGAGTGCCTCACAGATGTGGAGGAGTGGTGGCGAGACATGGCCTACAGCTACATGCCAGGAAATGCATAGTCATACCCCTCGGGAAGAACAAGGTTACCGCTAGCTATCATATAGGTGGCAATCCACTGAGCACAGAGGGAGTTACCAGGGATCTGGGGACCGGGTTGTTGTTAACGTTCGTTAGACACCTGCGTTGCTAACGTAGGTAGGTAGACCTTCCACATTGCCCACATCATCATGAAGGGATTCACATCTAGATCAGGGGAGGTCATTGTCCCCTTGTACTCATCACTCATTAGACCTATGATTGGGTACAATGCCCGTTCAGAATGTATCTGACCTGACACCTGCAGCAGCTGGAAAGGCACCAACAGTTCATCGACAAACAGATGCAGGGTCTCAGGAATATGTGTTATACTGACCAACTGAAAGAATTACAGATGTATACAGTTGCATACCACTTGCACAGAGGTGACCTGTGCCTGGCATACAAGGCCATGTCGAACCCAGATCTGATGAGTATGCTTCACCTAGAGAGGTTAGATCCCTCAGAACCACAAGGGCAGGTGACGTACACCTTGACACTGTCATTAATAGAACGTGTTGGTGGGACAGATTCATCGCCCAGACACTCACTATGCTGTGGAACAACATCCCAGTACATGTGAGGGCAGGCACCTTGCTGGCCTTCTGTTAGTATTATGACATGGATGTCTGAATTGATTTATTTAAGTAACCTTCTAAATGTATATTTACATTACCACATTGTGAATCTTTACATTTCGTTGGTCTATTTTACATTAGTCATAATCATACGGTTTATCTGTGTATATTATGGTTCATTTATATTACTAGGTGTCTGCAGTTCTTCTAATATATTGGCACAGTCCGTAGAACATATATATGTAGCTTACACAGTCAGACATTTGGAAAACATTATGTTGGTTCATCTTTCATATATATACATATATTTCTATTTCTCTATGAAGAATGTACCTTTCGAAGCAATGTCTGATGTCCTCACTGTGTGGAATCTGTAACCCAAGTAATGTTTGTTTGCTTGTTTGCCTTTGAGGCATGTAAGTAATACCTAGCACATCTAATTTACTGACCAATTAAGGGTTTTACATGTAGTAGGTTGGACTGCATTGTATGTATTCTGAATAAGTCTGCTTATGAAGCAGACGAAGAGCTTCAGTAAACTATGGTGACTGCATTTAATTACTGGTGTGCTCTGAGTGGTCACTGACGGTGTCTACAGTACCTCGTCTTTGCTTTGGACTTCATCGGCTGGTTGTCTGTGTTTGTTGTATGGAATGTCAAGTGTAGTCCCTATGTGTATTACTTGTGTAATGCCTTACTACGGCAGTGTAATTCCACCGGGTTTGCAGTTATGGGTGCCATCTTAGTCATACGCTTGTCCATCCATGTGAATTGCCTACTGGACACTGGTGTACGGCTGCACACATTTCACACCTGCAATTTGCAATCTCCGGTAGATGGTTTGCATTATTAGCAGAGAGTACGGCAGGTGCTACGCACACATCCCTCCCACGGGGCGGGACAAAGGATTGCCTGCGAAACTACACCGAGGCCAGATTCTACATACCCAGACTCCCTTGACTGCAACAGTCGACAGTACCCATTACACATCCTTCATGTGTGCGGGACTGTGATGTGGACGCAGTTCTATGGATTCGGCACCCTGGGTATTTCTGTGCATGTGTGCTGCATTTCATGGACAGCTATCATCAACATTGAACACGCTTCCGGTGCATATGTGTACCTGTGACGTGGTGACGACAATGAGATCACGTGAGTAATGCAGGAAGCTAGCAGGCATTCCCTGAACAGAATTTTTGGGTCCTACAATGGACACCGATGTGCATATGTCAAGTTAGATGTTGCTGGATTGTGTCCACCTGCCCAGTGCTTTTCACTGCTGGTGTATGTTCCCCAATCGCGGATGTCTGTTTCACTACCCAGTCTACATGGTGCTACATAACCAGGTGATTTAGTACTGTGAACAAATGACATACATCCAAAGATACTGGTTAGCAACTGCTTCATATAAACCTCAGACATCCCAATGGGACATATCCGTCATCGTATTTCCAATATAACACCACCGGAACATGTTGATTACCTATGTTCTCATTTAACCATGTTGTCTTCATAGGTGGGAATGCCATATTTACATATCCTACTTGACGTTGTGTGTGTGCCATTAGTATGTGTTCCACAGGTCGCACATCTGTTCCGCTGTACGGTAGCGGGTGCTCCTCATTCTGTTGCTGGCAGATTGAGTGCTGTGTACGCCGGTGTTGTCACGATGGTCCGGCTTTGTATGTGGAATGTCAACTGTAGTCCCTATGTGTATTTCCTGTGTTATGCCTTATCTCTGCTATGTAATTTACCTGGGTTTGCAGTTGTGAGTGCCATCTTGGCCATACGAGTGTCCATCCATGAGAATTGCCTACTGGACACTAGTATAGGGCTGTACACATTCCACACCTGCATTTAGCATTCTCCGGTGGATGGTTTGCATTATTAGCGGAATGTAAGGCAGGTGCTACGCACACATCCCTCCCACGGGGCGGGACAAAGGATTACCTGCGAAACAACACCGAGCCCGGAGTCTACATACTCAGAATCCCTTGACTGCAACAATTTACAGTACCCATTACACATCCGTCATGTGTGCGGGACTGTGATGTGGACGCAGTTCTATGGACCCGGTACCCTGGGTATTTCTGTGCATCTGTGCTGCATTACATGGACGGCTATCAGCAACATTAAACACGCTTGCGGTGCATATGTGTACCTGTGATGACAATGAGTTCAGTTAAGTGATGAAATAAGGCGGCATTCCTGTCTTTAGACAAATTTTTGGGTCCTACAATGGACACCACTGTGCATATGTAAAGTGTAGAGCTTGTCGGACTGTGTCCTTGTGAGCAGTGGGTTTCACTGATGCTGTGTGTTGTGCAATCGCGGATGTCTGCTTGTCTACCCATACTGTGTAGTGCTACAGGAACCGTGTCTTCCGACACCAGAACCCAATGGTGTACATCCAATGTTGCAGGTTAGCAACCACTTTCATACCCAGCGGTCACGATTGGGTGGTATTGCCACTTTATTATCGGAACAACACCTCCAGACTGTGTACATCACGGGAGCTTTAGGCCAGTCTTACCGGCCATTTTCAATTGTAATTAGCACACTGCGTGTCAATACATGTATGATAAGACATATTATCATGCAGAAGTTAAACTATGTTATTTGGACATTGGCTTCTGCTATTGGCATCCGTTGCTGCGAGTGTTGCCAGCTACCATACACATTGCTTGCTCAGAGGCAGACTACACAATTCTGCACACTACTGTGGTCTCCTTTAAGGCCCCTGAGCCAGTGGTCGACAGTACTGCAGCCACTGCATCAATCACATTTGCCATCTACCAGTACCTACAGGACTGCATGAACCTGGCATTCACTTAACCAACTGTGGTTCATTGTACCAATGCCAAGCATCCAGTGTGGTGTACCCCAGCCATACACAGGATGTACAACATGAGGAGGTGGCTACTACAACGTGGAGCAGACACCTTGTGAGGTATGACACCCTTGGTCATCATATGTGTAGAGTTACACACTGTCGTGCCATGGTCCAGGGCACATTCCACAGATATACCTACATGGACCTGGCTGACAATCATACCACCATCAGATGCTATGCTCAACACCTGGGAGGTCACTCCCACATATGCTCTGACTGGGTTCACAAAGAGGTGGTGTTTACTCAACATACACACATTGCCAACAAACAGGCTGACAAGTCCAGTATGGACATCTCCACACCCTCCCCCACACATGAGGAGATGTCTGTACCAGCGGTTTGTGGTCAACACATGTTCTGTGACACACAGGTGGGACATGCTCTCTTCAGGGTAGTGGACATAGCATCCATGAGACCAGCTGGTGACCCCACTGTGTACTCCACTATCTCATTGAGGTATTAGACCCACAGTTAGGACAGCTATTTCTTTGTAGCCTCACCTCAGGTAAGGTACCCAGGTTGTGTCGCATGGCAACTGTAGTCCCACGTCACAGGGCCAATGCCTCCACTGAGCCTGGTTATTACTGTCCCATTACCATGAGGTGACCTATCTGCAAAGACATGGGGAGGGATCGTACTGCGGCTCGTATATGACTGCATAGGGGACATACATACTTTGCATCCAACACGGTTTGTCTTGTTCAGGGGTGGTTCATGCCTTTAAGGCATGGGTGAACTCTTCGGGACAGTCACTGAGGCCATTGATGGGGGTGTTGCAGTCCATACAGCCTACCTCGACCTGGCAAAGGCCTTCATCACATTACCCCCCTCAAGTATCGTTGATAAACCCATTGGCTGGGATGTGGACACGTACATCACAGAATGTGTTGGAAACTGTCTATGCGACACAACCCACACAGTCATAGTTGCTGGCAGCATGACAGACCTACTGCCTGTCGCAAGTGGTGTCCCATGGGGCCCTTCCGTGGGTCCACTCCTGTCATACATCTACATTTCCACGGTACAGGCACACACAGGGGTTTTGTGGGCAACATTGTTTGTAGATGACTGCAACACAGGTGCCATAGTGGGACGGACATCTGACACAGATATCGCCGGAGGGGCCTCCCAGATATGCATATCTGCTGTCAGGGACATGTCCCACAGCTGAATGCTAAGTAATGCAACATCATACCTGTGGAGAACTACTAGGTCACCCCTGTCCAGCATATAGGTGGCTGTCCACTCAGCACAGGGGTGATTACCAGGGATCAGGGGACAGAGTTTGTTGGTCACCATTCATTCAACACACGTTGCTATTGTGGTTGTGTGGGACTTCTACATTGCCCACCTGTTTGTGCAGGGATTCACATCTACATCAGGCTAGGTCATTGTCTCCTTGTACCCATTCGTGTTACACCTATGATTTACTACATTGCCCCATTCAGACTGTATCTGACCATACACCTACAGCAGCTGGGAAGCCCTCATAGGTTAATTGTTGTACAGATGCAGGATGACATCATTTTGTGTTATGCTGGCCCACTTGTAGGACCCCTGCCACATTACATCACATACCTGCTGTTTAGTGTTGACCTGTGCCTGACATACGTGGCCATGTCAACCCATATGTCATGTGTATGCTTCACCTACTGTATCTGCATCCCCCAGAACCACTAGGGCAGGTGACATTTACCTTGTCACGGTCATTAATGGGATGTGTTTGAGTGACACATATATCACCCAGACACTCATAATGCTGTGGATCTACATCACAGTACATGTGAGACAGAGATCCTTCCTAGCCTTGTTCGCGGGTATGTTGTCCATTGGATGGGGAATTGCAGGTATATGCCAGGGATTACATCATTATCACTGCTTGATGGAGGTACAGCAAAATCATGAGTATTTTATCTGAAGCACAGAAGGTTGCCAAAGTCATCCTAACTATGGTGTAGTGTTATGGCTGAACCTGGGACGATGGCCTACCCTGTACCTATGGTCATATGAACCTATATTCATAGTTTGTCACATTTACAATTGTCTATCCCCTATACTCTTTCTCCAGTGTATATTTCTGTGGCACATGATTGTCCTCTGTATTACATGCAGGTATGCTGTGTACAGTGCACATACGTCACAGTTGATGACAGTGTATCTGTGTCCCTAACACTGTGATACTGAGGACTACCACACATCCTTCACAACATTACATGCATATGTCCATTCTATTCTTCTTTGGCCTATGGGGGGGGTGTTAAGGCAAACATTACACAAGTCCCTGTTTGTGCATGCTTCATGTTGGTGTTTGACCAGGCTCCGTTGCAGTCGGTGTGTTGGACAGTAGTGTTTCTGTGTGGTTGCCATGTGTTTTATTGTCGGTACATCTGTGGGAGTTGTGGTTGGCACATGTTCCTCTTTGCAGGGACATCCATCCTGGGGTTTGTGTCATGCATCTGCACTTGGCACCTGCCATATGTCCTGTACTATTCCCACAGTCGTGTATGCCTTCATGCACTACTACTGCGTGTTACAGGCTGTTTGTATGTGGTACACATGGGCATTGTGATGGTTGGCTTGACCTATTCCCATGCTAGAACGTACACATCTGTCAATTAAGTTGTTTAAATCAAACTGTAACACTCATTCATATTTTCAAAATGACAGTCAATAACACAGGAAGCTGAGGTTAATAACATTTTACTACTGTGCAGCAGGAGGCAAAGAACTATGCAGTACATGTGTAGACATTTGTTGTACTCTATACATGTTACATCTGTATGAGCATTGTGTATATTATCATCTTTTGCAAACATTAATGATGTGGTCAGTCACACGGCATTTACATTGCTAGAGTCCACAATGTTGTATTCCTACAACAGTGCTCAGGTAATGCTTATTAAATGTTTTCCCATGAGGATAGCACAACCGTGCGAGCCACATATTCAATTAGACTGTACTTCGGTAAATTCTGCTCAGTCACGGTTCCAACACTGTTCAGATCCGGTCCTCACTGCATTTCCTACTAGGTTCCTTTGTCTCTTTGCTGAGCAGCTGTACTCTGTGTTACAGCTCACAAGCCTATCCTCCTCAGTGGAAGGATGACAGATATACCTGTACATACATGTATTATTCTCTAACCGAGCAGATGACTAATGCTGAATGACATACACCTGCTGCACTGGTTACTGCTAGGGTCAGGGTTCAAACACACTGCAGCTACACTACAGGCAATTACATGCATGATAAGCTCTACTGCCATATTGTACGATAGAATAATATGCATTATACACTATTTGCTTCTAAAGTTGCACGTCATATATATGTTTAATTATGTATTTTGCTAACATTCTCCCTCCTTTGATTGCTTCTATTCTATCCAGAAACATATACAACATTATTTCATTCCCTAGCCTCTTCCTCTGTGGAACGTTTAACTAGGCAAGTAATTTGTTGTACATTTCATGAAGGATTGCATTTTCTATTGACAAATACCACTACAGGTCTTGATACATAGTCTCGGGTACAGATATGTCGCCAGAGTCCCTGACTAATACTTACATGCAAAGTATCCTGTAATAGACACATGCTCCCAATATGAGCAGAACAACACAAATGGCAATCATGATATTCAGTATGACCGACCCCATCCACCAAATGGTTTGTGGAAATGGTTCGTCAGTGGGTTTGGGCCTGGTTCCGCCATGGATGACACCTGCTGTATTACCTCTAGGTGGGCGTTGATTCTGGTCTTTTCATGTGGTAGTTGGACACAGCGATCTTCTTTAATAAACGCCGCGCGTGCGATTCTCGGTGCCACGGTGCAGTCGTGCGCTATTACATTTTGTGACACAACAGTTCTCATTGCATCCAGTTCATCAGTCACAAGTTCAAGAGTGGAAAGTCACATTCATCATCCCTCCGACAGGTTTTGATAACTTCCTCTGTTCCCTGATTGATTTCACTACTCCACCAGCTGGGAGTGTTCCAGCCCAGGTTATGACGCTGTCACACAAGTCCATATGAATCGGTATTCCTTTATCTCTTGCAGAAGACTGGAATGTCAGAACAGTTTCCATTTCACCCACTGGATTACTAGGTTTCTCGACTGTGTTCCCAGTTCTTCGAGCTATATGTGTTATAGTACGTTTCGCACCCAGAGGCAATTGTGCAGTATGTCATGTGACTGGAGCCAGATAACCCAAATAACAACCATTGATATGCTTTTTTCCCACAAACAACATAACAATATTCTACTTTACTACTGATGCGGGTTACCTCTGCATGTAACATTTTCCTGTCTCTAACAGAGGACTGTTTATACAATTCAGGATGTTTCTGCGCATCCTTCCACATTGTTCTCATGATGTTTCAATACAGATAATGAATGGTGCTACAAGTAGTACTGTGATCTTTGGCTGTTATATGACATTCGTAAGACACAGTTAAGTTACAAATACTCCCACAAACTGAAACTGTATCATGTTTATGATAACATACAATTCCTTTTTGTGTGACAGGTAAGTACAGTGCCACGTTGTCCTGTGATCTCACAGCACCTGTATCAGAGTGTAAATATTCACAAGTCTCAATCTATCCCCAAGGGGACAACATGCATCGGAAGTCCTCCATATGATGTACGTATGGCAGTACAAACACAGCAATTTAAAGTGTTCATAGTCTGTATATGCACACGTCATGCCTAGGTATTTGTTGAAGTGTGGAAGACACTCTGTGGCCAGTTCATCACGTATCAGTATTTGTATCCGTGTAGTTCTGTGCAGGTAAGGTCCCAGCAAATGTAAAGTAAACACAAACATGGTTAATAGGTGTATAACCATTAGGACAGCAAACAGAAATGTCTTTGGGGTTGCTTTGTATTGTTATACAGTCTTGCCCGGGTGATTCAGGCTCTATGGTATATCAGCTACAAGATGTCAATCAGACTTGATATCCTTTACCGGTTTGTAAAATGTGAGGTGGACCCAGGACGACCTCTCTGCAAACTTTACTGCAGTAGGCGTTGCCAACAGGAGCTGGTACAGACCTTCACACTTTCCAATTGCCAATAATGTTCTTTGGATAACAGTGACATGCACACAGGAGACTGGTGTCAGCTATGCATCCGTCTTCATTTGCTCTTTATCTGTAAAAGACTTTAACTGAAGAACAGTGTTATTGGTTAACAATCCTCTCATGTCACCTGCTAATGAGCCATCGACCTCTGGCTCTGCAGGCATGACAGCTTTCCACTCTGGCACATGATATGCCATTCCACATACTACTTCGAAGTGCGTGCAGCACTTTACATTTGGAACTGTTGTCATGCTCAGCAATGCTAGAGGTAGACAGCACATGTAAGTCGTCTGGATGTCACCCACCAACCTCCTCTACTTATTTCTCGGGATCCCACTTTACGGCACCAGCTGTCATGCTGACTGTGGGTTGTACATGCAATTTACATTCATGGAAATACAAAATAATCCCCCAGGTTGCATGATTGTCTGGTTCACTACATGTGTTCTATTGTCACTGTAGCTTCTTTACAGCATGCCAGATCTAGGGATACTTTATTGTACTGGCACCTTTGCCACTGCTGCTGCATCCGGATTCATGGTTGGGAATGCTTCTACCCATTATGATTATATATATGTGTAATCACTAAACAGTATTTGTTCCCTTCACATTTATTCAGATGTATGAACTCCATACAAATAGTACGGAACAGTTATGGTGGTGTAGGTAAACTCACTCCCTTTGGTTTAAATGCTCCCTGTGCATGATATCTACTGAAAATGTGACACGCTGCTCATGATGTTTGTATGTGGTTCGTAATTCCTTATGTTAGGGGTATTCTGTTAACCAAATGTACCGTCCCCCCTGTTGAGACATGTCTCTACCCATGGCTCCACAAAGCCGCATATCTAAATACATTAGACGTTGATATTGGCTTTATCACTGCGGATATGTGCGGTCCGTGTTCAGGGATTGCTCCTCGTCATACCCACGTCGGCTTTTCTGCTTTCGTAGTTGATGTTTGCATTGTTTGTACAATTTCTACATCTAAACTGTCTGAGGTTTGTCATTCCTCATTCACACAAACACTTTCCAACTGTGAGGCTGCTTGTTTTGCAGATGCATGGGCCCATGCCTTACCTTTCCTACTGTTATCCTGTTGCTTTCTATGACTTGCACATTTACACTTACCTACTTTAGTGGGTAACTGAATGGAGTCTAATGCATTCAAGATCAATTGCGCATGATTAATCGGTTTACCGGTGGATGTTATCATTCCCATATTCTTCCACTGCTGCTCATAAACATGCACTGTACAGACAACATACTGACTATCGGGACATATGTCCACACATCAGTTTTCCACTACAGTACAAGCACGTGTTAAAGCTATCTATTCTGCTGCTTGAGCAGACACGTTATGCTGCAGGGTTTGGCTGTCTACAATCTCATTATCAATAACTACTGCATACCCTACTTGATTCGTTCCTGTTGGACTCTGTCTACATGATCCGTACACATTAATTGTCACCTCTGCATCATCTAAGGGTATATCAGTGATATCATGTCTGTGTGTAGTTATTTAATCCATTTCGTATAGGCAACTGTGTGGTGTGCCATACACAGGTGTCGGACGTGACGTTGATAGGTTTCATGTTGTACAACGTTCAATCACCATATGAGGTTGAATCAGTGGTATGGTCAAACAAGACAAATGTCTAGCATGGGTCAGGAATGATATCTTCTCTTGCAGCAGACTGATCGCAACTGCATGACACATTCTCACAGTGAGAGGGTGGTCTAGTAACATTAAGGCCGGGGCCTGTGCTGCCATGGGTGCTACAACAACTGCCTGTACACAATGTGGCACTGACCATGCCACAGTGTCCAACTGCAATGAGTAGTGAGCTATGTAGCGTTGCTTACTTCCATGCTGTTGCATCAAGACTGACGTCATATATCTCCGCTTACAATCTACAGTCTGACAACATGTGTTATGATTATTCAGAAGACCTACTACAGATGTTGCAGCTATCAATCATTCTAGTCTGCAGACAGCTGTTTCTGCTACTGTTATCCAGTGTAGTATGTGTTGTGCTGCCATAGGTGTATTAAAGATTACGGCAGACAATACAGCGGATTCCACAGCATTGTTCGGTAACCAGCTTTGACAAATGTTAGTCGGCCCAGACAGGACTTCATTCCCTTCTTGTTAGTTGGCTTGTGTGCTTATGAAATTGCTACCGTCCTATCGTAATGTGATGTTCTACCCTACTTGGATACCACATATCCCAGGTACTTGACCTGTATTCTCTGTAGTTGCAATTTATGCTTGCTTACTTTATGTCCCTGTTCTGCTCAATATCTGAATAATGCTATTGTATCTTCCATACATTGCTGCTGGGTAGGGGCCGCAAGCAGAATATCATCCACATAAAGTAGAACTTGACTGGGCCCGGGTGGAGTTAACACCGGAATGTAGCTAGCCATCTCCTGTGGGAATATCGTTGTACTTGCACAGTATCGCGATAGCGGGTATGGCTGTATCTGTTACCCTGAATGTACATACTGAGCAATACGGACTATCTGGATGTATAGGTATTGCAAAGGAAGCATAGCTTATATGTACCACGGTAAGATAGTTCTGTGGCGTGTTCATAGCATTGAATATAGTGTGTGGGTCTGGCACCATCGCTACCCTAAGTATTATTACGTGATTTACAGCTTGTACATACTGTACCATCCGCCATTCCCCCTTTGTTTTCCGATCAGAAAATACAGGGGTATTGCATGGTGAATAGCGATTACTTTGTAGATGGGGAATTCCCTCTGTGACTTTACAGATATCTTCTGGTGTCCACGGTCTATACACTACGGGGATTGGGTCCTGGCCTTCCTGTCTTGCATGAGGGTTCGGTACTTCAATTAATTGACAGATATCCTCACTCTGTTCTAGTGACTGTCTTCTTACTCGGGTGTTCCTAGGTATGTTACGAGTTCGGGATGTGGTTTCAATAGCTTCTGTTACATTTGGTCGTTGTGCTACCTCTGTTGCCACAGGATAACGTGTGGGGACTAGCCTGCCCCCCCGCTTCATACCCTGGATGTGGTATCGGAGGTGGTAGGGTGTTGTGGGGGGGGGGGCTATCGGTACTACTGTATTATGATCTTCTCTGTGTAATGCATGATGCTTTGACATTTGTAGTGTTCTGTTCCCTTCAGTTCACTACCTCTATCCACCTATGTGCATGACGGATACCCAATTGTCGCTGTTTTGTCGCCTGCACATCTTAGGGCTGCCACCTTTTCAAATGCACAATGTGGGACATTAGTGTTCTGAACGTGTCATTTTCCAGGGAAAAGCATACCCACGGCCAGTACATGGGACAGGATTTCACTTTTTGCCAGGAGAGCAACCAATTGTTGTAGCATTTCAGTTGCTTATTCTGTTTATTATGATATTTTGTTGTTCCAGATACATAATTACTGTTTTATGCTACCATTTTGAAATATATCTGGGAAATGTTTGTCCTGTGATTTCAGGACATTTGCCATTTGTTCGGTTTGTTTGCAGGACACAACTGGCCAAAGAGGGACTGTCCCTCTCAGGGTGGAACAGGTGTTTACCGTAGAACATGTGCATCACATTTTCAGGGATTACAATGTTTCAGTAATGATATTTTGTGTATTATACCATAAATGTCGTATTTATTACCCCATTTTGCTGGATAACTCACATTATGTGCTCTCTGCGATTGCATATACTTCACGTCACCCGTCAAACGCGGATCACATGATCTGTTTCTTCAATAATCTCCCATATCCTCTACACGACTGCTATGTACCCTTCTCTCATACCACGTGGTGTCTCCTTCCCTGTATCCACTGTAGTGTCTACAATGACTATTTACTCTGCTGTGTGTTCCCCTGACCTATGTTCAGATTTAACAGTATGTGGGTAGGTCTTCGACCCGCTATCACTACTGTTAACAGAAACACAATGTAGTCTGGTCCCTGATCTACAATAGAGACAAAGAGGCAAACACTCCTTACCTGTGCCTCCTGTTTAAGGCTGCACGATTTCTTCTTGGGATCCAGTTTTCCGCTTTTCAGCCACAGATCAGACAGTAAACAGCCTCTTTACACACAACAATTCAGTCGGAGGTCTTTTCATTCAAGGAGAACCATTTAGGCAAATACTCCTGTGTAGATGTCTAACCAGCCATGCACACTGACCTGTAGCTTACCAAGGGAATTCCGGATTACAAGGATCACAATGTCAAATAAGTTGTTAAAACCGGACTGTAGTTATCAGTAGGCTTTTCTAAGTGACAGTCAATAACACAGGAGGCTCGGGTTCAGAAAGTTTTAGTAGTGTACACAGGCAGGCTAAATCATATACAGTCCAAGTATGAGAGTTTTGTCTGACTCTATACAGTAAGCAGTTACTTTATATAGTGTTTACAATCAGCTTTTGCCCACCTTACTGACGTGGTCGGTCACAGGGCATTTCCATCACTATGGTCCACAATAGTCTATACATACGTGGGTGCTGGGGTCGTGCTTTTAAAATGTTTTCCCATGAGAATAACACAGCCTTGCAAGGCACCTTGTCAATTACACTGTCCTTCTGTGATTGTAACTGTTTCAAGGACCCTAGACTGTTCCGATACAGTACTCAAGTTAATTACTTAATACGCTGCTTTGTCTCTCTGGTAAGGAGTTGTACTGTTATCTTCGATTGCGCTCACAAGGCCATCCTCCTCAGAGGTAGGGGTGATGTTATGCATGTACATACATTTATTGTTCTGTAACCCAGCAGATAATTAATGCTGACAGACATAAGCCTGCTGTACTGGTTACTGCCAGGATCAGAATTTCATCACACTACAGCTTAGCTTCACCAATTACATGCAGGCTTACTTCTACTGCCATATTGTACGGTACAATTCAATGCATTATATAGTATTTCGAGTCTAAACTGGCACTTCATATGCGTTTCTATATATATATTTCGAACAACATCCATCCGGCCATATGCATGTTGTTCCGTCCTTTACCTTGACCGTGTGTATTTGGCTGTCCGGCAATGCTACTCTCCACATGTGATGTCCCACCTTCCCCTTCTTTGCCTGTAGCACCCTGTTAGGACGTCCTGTTTGATAGGCACGTGTTCCGCTATATGTGATCGACTTCACTGCATAGCTAAACATCGATGCGGTGGTTCAACAACCCGACCTGTCCACATGTGTACAGTTATGTGCACCGTGTCGTATGCAAACCTATATGGTTTCGACGGGTACATACCACATGCGGGATGTACACATTCTGCAGACACATTCACATGCAGCCATTTACATATCTGTACCTGAGGTGGGTTGGTGACATGTGGGGTACGTATTTGGTCGCGTGGCATTGCCTAACACAAACATCTTACCACATTTCAGGTATGCACATTGTGTGTGGGTGTATAGCTGCACACGGATGCTAGCGGGTTAGGGTGCACAGGTGTACATGGGTGGGACTGACATGTACAATGAGGCTATTGTGTATTACATCTGAATGCATGGGTTCTGCTTCTGGATATTACACTTCAACATACGCCATCCAGTGTATGCGACAGAGACGTTGCTGGGTGTGGGATATGTTGCTATGCACATGTTTGCCTGTGTTTAAGGTGTCTTGATTCCTTACTGTTGTTATGTCGACACAGCTACCCAGCTATGTACTCTCACAACTGCTTGTGACCATTATGGTTGGCACCTTTTCCAATGCCCATAGTGGGGCATGTTATGTGGAAACTTCGGAATTTGCAGGACTACACATACTCACGGCAAGTGCAGTTGACAGAACTTCACTTGTTTGCCATACTATAAGCTTATTCTGTAAGCATTTGGGTTCCTTATTCATATTCTTATGCCATGTATGTGTTTCATATACAAATGTTATATGTTTTATACTACTATTACATGTATATTGCGGGAATATGTTTGGCAGGGGATCAGAGGTCATTTTCCATTTTTCCGATTGTTGCAGGGACACAACTGTCCAATCAGGGACTGTCCATGGCACATTGGGACAGCTGGTAACCCTGGTGAACATGCCCATGTCGCTACTGGGGTTGCCACCTTTTCCAGTTTCCAAGCTGGGATATTTCCGGGACTCACATATGAGTTTACAGGCCGACACTTACACACGGTCAGTATATAGCATAGAACTTCACTTGTTTGCCTAAGTAGAAGCGTATTGTTGTGGCAATTTGCTTGCTTATTCTGTTTCTTGTGACATTTAGGTATTTCAGTTACAGAAATGACCAATTCATGCTACCATTACATTAAATACGGGATATCATTATGTCCTACAATCTTAGCACATTTGCCATTTTTAATACGTTTTTCGGGACACAACTGCCCATAGAGACTGCCCCACCCAAAGTGGGACAGGTGGTGACCTTAGTCGCTGCTCCTATGTCGGTGCGGCGCTCTGACATGCTGCTCTACACCTTCTCTGAGTGTAACCACTGACGGTGCATTGCGGGACAAACGCGGTCATATGCGTATCCTTTGCTCCTTGGATGGGTACACTTAAGCCTTCGTGGCTTGTATTTGCTTCTCCGTTTATTTGGGACGGGTACTATGCTGCCCACTCTACGTGCGTTTCATTCTGCACGGGACCTGGCTGCTGCCATTACTATTATGGGCGGACCGTGGCTGTCAGCACATTAGGTTGCTCACCTCATGCCGGCTTAGACACGCCTCCAGACGCATCCTACCTGGGCTCGCTCACGTACACTACGCGTGTCTGTGGTTGCGGTGCACTCTCATTAATATGCATATGGCGCTACTGCGGCTATTCACTGCACCGCGGCGCAGACCTTATGCCGACCTTGCGGGTTTCATGAATCCCGGGGACTATATATATATATATATATATATATATATATATATATATACACACTATATATATATATATATATATATATATATATATATATATATATATATATAATGTATCTATATATATATATATATATATATATATATATATATATATATATATATCCATTAGGAGCATTTCTCCCTTGGCCTCTGCTAAAAATTGGGTTAGTTCCAAGTTGGACTTTCCCAGTAAACAAATGTTAAATAATAATACATAAAAAATAAAATGAATATTATATTATATTTTAAGCTATTATCAGTGCATTTACATGTTCTTATGAATGTTGAAATATAATTATCTCTCATTAAACATCAATGGACTTTATAATCCATTGAAGAGGAATTGTTTAAACAAATACTTAAAACTGCATAAAGCTTACATAATTTTCTTCAAGAAATTTATTTATTATCTGAAGATACAGATAGATTGATATTAAAAGATTATTTTACTTTTGTGAGCTCTTGTTTTAAATCAAAAAGGATATGCACTCTTATTCTTTGGAGAAATGCATTACCTATGCTAAAATATTAAATAGCTATTCAGATAAAAATGGCATGTTGGGTTTAACAATTGTAGAAACTGACAAAAAAAAACATAAACTATTGTGAATTCCTATTGGATTCCTGGAATTCAAAATATTATCACCTCCCACAACAATCCAAGACTGATCCTCGAACAAACTTCTAATTCAGACAATCAAAATCAACAACGTCGCTGGAGATGCCCTCTTTGCTAACACTGCAGGCAGAGCCTGGAACTTACTTCCAGGTGATATTACTTTGCTCTCCTCCCTATGACAATTTAAAACTAAACTCAAACAACATATGACATTTAACTGGCTTTGCCACTGCAACAAGCCCGGGTAACTCTCAGCATGAATGTGAATAACCCAACTAACTATTTTTTGTTAATTTTCTCCTGACTATAACCAGGTGTATCTCATGTCTGTCTGTGTATTTGTTGGTAATACTACTTATGTACTCTTGTTTTGCTTGTGTTATGGTATCTGATAACTTGGAACTTATCTCCCCAGGCCTCCACTGAAAATGGACATGGCTCCAGTTGGACTATCCCGGTCAACAAATGTAAAATAAATAAATAATTGGAGCCAAAGTTGCTAATAAATATTTGGATATTATAACATTATATACAAAAGGTGAATTGATTATTCTTAAAAAAGACACAACTACCGATAAGGGTCCTAAGTTATCCTCAGCAGCTAAACACTTAGATAATTTTATTAATTCTCAAGATATGAGAGATACCTATGATATTTTATTTATTTATTTAACATTTGTTTACTGGGAAAGTGAAAATGGGACACAGCCCATCCCATTTTCAGTGGAGGCCCAGGGAGAAATGCTCCAGATACATGTCTTTGAGATGTGAGAGAAACTAGAGCACTCAGAGGAAACCCACATGAATGTAGGGAGGACATGCAGACTCTGCAGAGAAGGCACCTCAGCTTAGAATCAACCAGAGAACCTCTTCCTTGGAAGAAACAATGCTAACTGCTGCACCACTGTGCCACAACTAACTCTCTTAACTTTACACATTATTCTTATAGATTTGGTACCCAGACAAACACTGATAAAGTTTTTACTTCTAGCAATGTACTTACTAAAATTAAAGATGTATTGATAACTTCATGCCCTTTATCTGACCACAATGCTATTACATTTACATTAGAGTTAAAGCCAAGTAATTTGATGTACTATCAGAGAATCCCTGCTTATATAGCAAAATTAGAAGACTTTATGGAATGGTATTTAAAAGAAAAAGATCAATACATTGAAATTAATAATAATAGAGAAGTTTCAGAAATAATTCTCTGGGATTCTTTAAAGGCTTATCTATATGTAAAAAAAGAGTGGGATAAGGAGTTGATGTCTTTGCAGTTTAATATAGATTAACTTAAATCCAATTAAAAACCATATGACAAATCAGGAAACGCTGGGTTGGAAATATTATATCAGAAATATCTTTATGTACTTCACCATATATTATCAATAAATCTGGAAAAAATTAAAATTACAAACCTACTCAATAAACCCAAAGAGCTTACATAGGTTGGCTGTTAGATCTAAGAACAAATAATAATAATCATATTAAAGAAATAATTTCCAAACAAGGTGATAAAAATAAAAAAGTGATTGAATTAAAAGACATACTAGAATGCTTTAGAAAATATTATGAAGAAATTAATGACAAAGAGAAAGACTTAGAAATCAACAACATAGCTGATGACTTTTTGAAAGACAATATGAAGTTTAAATTAACCAAAGACCAAAGATCCAAAACTGATAAGTCATTTTCTTTTAATGAGTAAAACGAGCAAATTAATTATCTTAAATCAAATAAATCACCTGATGTTGATAGTATAATCCCAAAATTATACAAATTATTCCCAGAGAATATTTTAAATATCCTATTAAAAGTTTTTGAACAAGTTAAACATATGTCAGCCATCGCTCCCTCCTGGAAACATTCTCTGATATCTTACAACCTGAAACCAAATAAAGATTCTAACTTATGTTCTTCTTACTATCCTATTTCATTATTAAATGTTGATTATAAAAAAATGTATGTCTATTCTTTCAAAAAGATTGAACCTTATTATGCCAGGGTTAATAAATGATGATCAGACTTGTTTTATACTACATAGAAAGGTTTAGGATAACATAACTGGGCTCAATACTTTAATAGATCTGGCTAATAAAAACAAAAAAAGATCTAATTATCATAATAGATAAGGCTTTTGATTCTATTAGTTGGAATTATTTGTTCAAAGCACTTAAACAATATGAATTGTTGCTAGATTTTATAAATCTTATAATTAATGTATATAGTAGCTCATTCTCTTTTATTAAAGTTGTCTCTTTTCTTTCTAGCTCTTTCAAAATATTAAAAGGTACAAACTAAGGTTATTCCTTGTCACCTCTATTATTTGTTCTCACAAATAAAAATGTCTGTAAAAAAGCATTGCCAACTGCCAAAATGAGAACTTTGAATATTGCTTACCAGTTTATATTTTGGTCAGAATTAAGTGATTTATTTGATACATTTTAATGATTTAGTTTCCTGTGTTTGATTTTGTTGTGAACATCTGTAAATTGTTGTTTTTCTTCTATTTATCTTTGAATAATTTTGCACAATCTTTGTTGTAAAACTAATAAAAAATTGTTTAAAAACTTGAGGGCATTGATTAATAATCCACTCAAACAGCAGCCTACATGATTATTTGATGTTTGAAATAAACATTTTTTTTTAAATGTTACCCTGATTTTGATTGGCATTTCAATGTTTTTAGTTAGGTAGCGTTCGAAAGACTTGCATGCATAAATGGGCGTGCCTTCGTTTCAGGTTGGGCGTCGAGCTGGCACCTCGGCATTTCATAAAAAATCTACTGCCAATCATTAGCAGACCAGAGTTCTGCTGTGGCTACCCCTTACTGGGAAAAATCCGAAAAGACAAATAACAACATAATTGTATTTATTGTTATGTTTTAAAAACAAAAGTGGCCATCTGCACTTGAATTCCTACTAATATTAATGAGTTCTGATATTTCAAGTCAAACCATCTAATCTGGTAGCAGTAATTGCTGTTGTTGGAAGGAGGTCTTTCTCATGCTTTTGCTCTGCTTTGAAGCACAATTGTTATGGAATTATTAACTTTGATTTCTGAGTATGGAACATAAGTGGACATGGAGATGGAAGATGTTTGACGTGGATTCTGCAATGTATGCAGTGTGTTTATTTTATTTTGGAAATGTTCAAGTCTATATGTATGAAAATATGGTTATTCATCTGAAAATGAAACAACATATTTTTAGGGAAAGTGGTGGGCAGTATAATTTTATTATTTTTAACATTTAAATGATTTGATGAAGTAGCTGTATACAACTCTGTTAATTAATTAAACCATATTGGTTACTACTTTTAAATATGAAGAGCAATGATTCTGTATGATTTGATTTTGATGCACTTTCATACTTTCAGCAGTGAGGATACTCAGTTTATAACAGTTGGAATTCACTTGTAAACACAATCTGATATGCAGATATCATATTTAACAGATATTTACTGAAGTTGTTTTAAGTCTAGTAGCACAGATTAACTGAAGTTGTGATCTAGAACAATATATTTTTCAAAGGAGACTTATTATTGTAAAACTAAAAAACTGCTCCAAACCAAGATCAAAAGACACGGACACCAAAGGTTAGTGCTTTCATTCACATTAATATGCTGTGAACCTCATCAGAAAAACACTCTAACCACCCTAAAACAGCATTTAAATACTTAATTAGCAGTCACATGACTTAATAATCATAGTTTAAAAAGAAAGCCAATTTTTATAAATGTAAAAAAATACATACAAAAATCTATATAGTGGAAATAGTAGAAGTAGAAAACATAATTAAAAAGGTTTTTTTTACATTCTAATAAATGTCATAAAATGAAGTTTAAAAAAAACTTTATAGCTTAGTTTGCAAAAAAACACTTTATGTTAATGGTGTCATTTAGACCTGGTGCAACATCTGCACCCAAGTAAATTTGCCATAAGGATTCTTTGCATTCTAACCAGGTTTTATAATCACCTGAAAAAGTTTCTTGACTAACAGTATCTATCAATGAAAAAAACTAATTTTTTGAAGTCAATACAAATACCAGCATGTTTTTCCAAAGCATTGGTTTATTCTTTTTTCCTAATTGCTAAGAGATGTTCATAAATACATCTTTTTAAACACCTAGTAGTTTTTCCTGTGTAATAACTTGGGCAGGATAAACATTGTGCAACATATACTACCATTTCACTTTGACAAGTGTAATATCCTTTGGCCCCAAAAGTTATTTTTATGTGACTAAATTCCACTGAAGATGTGTTACTGATGTACCTACACTGTCTATGAGAATTACAAGAATAACTACCTTTTTTTCTGAATGAGTGCACTTTTGATATCAGTTTTGTTATTGCAACCCTGTTCTAATAAACTCTTAATGTTTGTAACTTTTTATAAGTAAACAGAGGTCACAATTCTATAATCTTGGCTAAATCTATATTACCTAATACAATTTTCCAATTGTCAACTATAATTTTTCTAATGGTCCACATCTCATTAACTATAGGAAGTGGAAATGAAAATGTAAAGCTGTTGTTCAAATTCTTGGAGTGGTCACTGATACCCTGTCCTTCATTCAATGCTTCAAATTGGGTGTGACCTCTCAAAATTGGACTTGCCTTGCCATCTCTTAACTTTAGAACTTAATTTTCTATTTGGTTCAGCCATAATCTATCATAACCTCTAGCCTCAAATAAAGTTCTAAAAGTCTCCATTTCTTTTATAAAGTCAATATCTGAAGTAGTTAATCTACTAAGTCTAATTAGTTGTCCTTTAACAACACCCTTTTTCATATGAGGAGGATGAAGGCTGTCTCTATGTAGATACTGGTTGGCAAACACTGGCTTTCTATAAATGCTACTGATAAACTGTTTGGACTGAAAGTCAAATGTCAAATTTAAATCTAAAAAGTTAAGACTAAAGCCAAACCGCTGATGGTGAACTTTATGAAGTCAGTGGAATTAAGTCAGAAACTAGCATTTCAAAATCTTCATAGCTACCCTACCAAAGAAAAAAGCGATCATCAATGTAACGGCGATATATCAGTATCCTATCAAACAACCTGTGTTTAATAAGAAGCTTATTTTCCCAATTCGCCATCACAAGGTTAGCAAAAGCAGGAGCAACTGTAGCCCCCATAGCTACTCCTGATGTTTGTTTGTACAGTTGTTCATTGAATTTATAAAAATTATTATCAAGAACAAGATCCATAAGTGCACAAACAGTAGTTATCTTTGTATTATCAAAATCAGTATTTGTAGTTAAGTATTCTCTCAAAAATTCCAAGCATATTTCCTGATCAATGCAGGTGTAAAGAGAAACTACATCCAAAGAAGCAAAAACAAAAGTACTATTTGGTAATCTAAAGTCCCTTAGGATTTCTAATAGATGCCATGAATTTTGCAGGTAATGTTTTGAAGCCTGCATCACAGGATTTAAAAGAAAATCCAACCAAATAGACAGTGTTTCTGTCTTAGACTTTGCTGCAGATATAATTGGTCTAAAAGGGGGATTAACATTGTTTTTCTGTATCTTTGGAATACCAAAGAGTACTGACATTTTGGGAAATTCAACTTGTAAATAGATGTAAGTTTGATAATCTATTTCTCCTTGACAAAACATGTCAAACAGTAAGGTGTCCAATTTCAGATACCTATTTTTTAATAGTGGACAACTCTACCCTCTGATATGTATCATTGTCTTTTAACATTTCTTCTATTGCTGTAATATAGTTTTTTGTATCCATAATAACAATTTTCCCCCTTTATCTGCTCTCATAACCCTAACTTGGGTATTAGTGCACATACTTTTGAGTGTTTTTTTTCTTCCATATCAGTCAAATTGTGAACCTTGTTGTCAGGCTTTAACTGTCTAAAGCTGGATTCACATATATTTTGGAAGATCTGCAAGGTTCCTAGCAATGGTGGATTGTAGGTACTACATTTTATAGGTATTTGAGAGACATTAACCTGGTTGTCTATGTTAACAGTTTGAAGCATTGAATGAAGGACAGGGTATCAGTGACCACTCCAAGAATTTGAAAAACAACTTTACATTTTCATTTCCACTTCCTATAGTTAATGAGATGTGGACCATTAGAAAAATTATAGTTAACAATTGGAAAATTATATTAGGTAATATAGATTTAGCCAAGATTATATGACTGTGACCTGTGTTTACTTATAAAAAAGTTACAAACATTAAGAGTTTATTAGAACAGGGTTGCAATAACAAAACTGATATCAAAAGTGCACTCATTCAGAAAAAAGGTAGTTATTCTTGTAATTCTTGTAGACAGTTAGGTACATCAGTAACACATCTTTAGATGTGTTGATGGATTTTTGTAAGTATTTTTTTACATTTATAAAAATGAGCTTTCTTTTTAAACTATGATTATTCAGTCATGTGTCTGCTAATTAAGTATTTAAAAGCTGTTTTAGGGTGGTTAAAGTGTTTTTCTGATGAAGTTCACAGCATATTAAAGTGAATGAAAGTGCTAACCTTTGGTGCCCGTGTCTTTTGGTCTTGGTATGGAGCAGTTTTTTAGTTTTCCAGTGATTTTGTGTCTTTTCAAGTTTTTTTGGAGTTTGCTTTTCATTTGTGACTGACTCTGACCCTCACCATGGAAGGCAATTCACAGGACACATTGCTCAATTTATCCACCCATCCAGTACCTGACAGCTTTGCTTCTTTTTCTGAGCAACTTACAACTGTCATTACAACTGCTATCACTAGAGGGCTCGAAAGAGCAGGAGGATCCCAGGCAGTTCCTGACAACATTTCTGGCTCTACTAGCCATCAACATAACTTGGTGAATGTACCCAATGTGATTCCAGCTGAATCAACACCGGTGCTCAATAACAACATTTTACAGCATGTCTTTCAAACTCATGCTAATCCTTTTGCCAACATTGCGAACTTGTCAAACAGCAAGTCAGTAAGTACTGATAATTCAAACAATGGCACTGTTGAGCAAAGTAAATGTAAAAAACTTATTTTTGACTTTGAGAAACTAACTCTTAAATATGTCATGCTTAATGTTGAAATAAGCTATTTTGGTGAATGTATTAGATGCAAGTGTGTTCCACAAGGCTTGCCGTTCATTAAATTCCCAAACTGTGTGAAAACTGGGGATGAACTACACAGTCAGCTTGTTAATTTGTTCAACAAATCCAGTGAGTTTGCTATCACCTTGGGTCCCCAGGTCCCTAATTACTTCTTCCGTATTTAATGGATTACCACCTATGTGGTAATTTGTGGGCACTTTATTTTTGCCAAAGGGGATGACTATACACTTTTTGGCGTTTAGCATGAGGCCATGGCTCTGGCACCAGTTGTCTATTTCTATAAGGCCCTTTTGGAGGATGCTTGTGTCGGCTGGAGAGTCGATTATGGTGCCCAGTTTGCAGTCATCTGCGAACTGGGTCAGCAACAGTCCTTCCGTGTTGGCCTGTACCTCTGAGAAACATATACCGAACAAAAGAGGTCCCAGGACTGTGCCTTGTGGGACAACACTTGTAACTGGTTTGGAGTCTGACATGGCTCCAGCAATTCTAACCATGTGGGTTCTGTCCTTGAGCCAATTTGTAACCCATCTAGTGACATAGGGGTTTATATTTAAGCTGGTGAGCTTATCTATAATGCCAGAGTGCGAGGTCCAAGTAGGCTGTGTGGACCACCTTCCTCTCGTCAATGGCCTTGGTGACTGTTTCAAATAAATCAACCAGGTTTAAGAGGCAGGATCTGCCCTTAACAAAGCCGAACTGGGTAGGATCCAGTGTCTGTAGGTCCCCAATATCTTTATTTATGAGGTCCATGATGATCCTTTCCATAGCTTTGCAGACCAAGCTAGTCAGGCTTATGCAGCGATAGTTGCCAGGAACTGTTGAGGCACCACCTTTGTAGAGAGGGACTACTGTTGCTGTATGCCACTCTTTGGGTACATATCCTGTAGTAAGGCTGAGATTGAACAGTAGTTTTATATTTAGGTTTAGCTCTTCTTGGAGTTCATGTAGGACGCGGCCCGGGACACCGTCTGTTCCCATTGATGCTGTGTTTTTTGCTTTGGAGAGGGCGGGTCTTACCTGAGCATCTGAGATGTCACGGGGGCAGCACACTGCTGGGATAGATATTTGCCCTTTTGGTGGGGAGAGGGGGGAGAAGTTTGCGCTGAACCTGTCAGCTAGGATGTTGGCAATGTCTGTAGGTTTGGTGTATTTTTTGTCATTTTGGACTAATTCTGAGCATATCTGGGAATTCCCACCCAGGTTCCTGACATAACTAAAGAAAGCCTTGTGATTATCCTTAGTGTCCTGTGCAATTTTTCTCTCTAAGCTGGTCTTAGATGATTTTATGAGTGCCCGTTGCTTTTTGCTAATACTGATCAGAGATGCCTTCCCTTTTTGGGATTTTGCTCTATCATGTAGTAGCTTCCTCCTTCTATTGTATAGTTTGTTTATGGCTGGGGTCCACCAGACAGGATGTCTGCCTTTGGGGGATTGGGTCTTGGTTTTATTTGGGATTGCATGATCCATGCATTCCTGAAGGTGTTCATAGAATGTGTTTATAAAGGATTCTGCGGTCTGGGCCGTATTTTCCACAAGCCCAGGGGCTTTGAAGGATTCCACCTCGGTTTTGAGGAGTGTGAAATTTGCTTTAAAGAAGTTTTTCACTGTGGTTTTCTGGGCAGGGGGTGGGGTTGGGATGTGAATAGTCAGTGAGAT
The DNA here is from genome assembly GCF_019279795.1 of Protopterus annectens. Lineage (NCBI taxonomy): Eukaryota > Metazoa > Chordata > Ceratodontiformes > Protopteridae > Protopterus > Protopterus annectens. The sequence goes on from NC_056737.1 coordinate 1,463,676,723, forward strand.
TAGTTTATGGTCTGATATTACCAGTGAGGGATACACTTCTGGTCTGGAGCATAGAGTCCCCATGTTGGTGATGATCAGGTCCAGTATGCTTTCCCCTCTTGTGGGAATGGTAACAAGTTGTTCCATAGCATTTGAGTTTATAAATTCTAGGAACCTGTGGGCTAGGGTGTTGGAGCTAGAGTAATGCTCCCAGTCTATGTTTGGGTAGTTGAAGTTGCCCAATATAAAGGTGTTTGGAAAGAAAGACCTTCATATTTTCCAGTGTTCTCAGGAAGGCCGAGTGGGGTTCCTGGGTTTGGGAGGGTGGTCTGTAGCAGGCAATAAACTGGAAGGCAGTTTTACCCACTGTTTGTTGCACATGGATACTCTCTGATGCCTCATGCTGTGCCACCAACCTGGAGGTGTGGGTATCTTTGATGGATATTGATACTCCCCCTCCTTTTGTGGTTCAGTCCAAGTTTTGGGGCCGAAAAGCATGGTATGAGGTAAAACCTGGTAGTGCTGGGGTGCTCTCGGGAGCCTTAAACCAGGTTTATGTTACTGCACAGATATCGATGTTCTCCATGCTAAGGAGAGTTTTGAGTGCATGCATCTTGATGTTTAGACTTCTGGCGTTGAGTAGCATCACTCTTAGTTTCTTATCCCTTGTGATACCTATGGAGGTGGGTTTGTCTTTTGAGCCTTGCCTGAAAAAGGCACTATGGGGGTGGCAAGTGCCTTTGCCAATATCCAAAAGCCCAGGGGTGACAGGTGCAAGCCGTCCCTAGTGAAGTATCGTGGCTTGTCGAGCATGTCATCCCAGGCTGACAGGCATTGGATCCCCCTTGAATGACACCAATACTTAAGCCAATTGTTGAAATTGATCATCTTGTCTTCATATTGTGGCATCATTCTTGGTGAGGGTAAGATGCTACTCAAAGTCAGGGTCATACCAGCCCGGGCTACATGCTCAGAGAGCTCCTCTATGTCTCTTTTCATGTAGTCCAGGGAGGTACGTCTCAGGTCATTCACACCAGCATGGACAATGACTGAGTCATATTTGTACTTGCTTTGGAGTGACCTGAGTGCTTGTGTTATGTGGTGGATCCTAGTGCCCGACAGGCAGCTCACCATGACCTTCTCCTTGTTCAGCCTGGTGAGCGGGACGTCAGTGTGCCTGACTATAGAGTCACCTATTACAAGTGTATCAGGTGTGTTGTTTAGCCTTAAGAGCTGTGACTGTTTGGCACACTGGCTTTGTGAGCTATGTGTTGCACGTGTTTTGTTTTGGGGTAGCGTTTGCTTGGGTGTCTGCTTTGGAGGTATCTGCTGCGTAAGCAGATTTTTATTTAGAGCATCTGAGTATGTTTTTGTGTGTTTATGTGTTTGGTTTGCTGTCATGGTAGGTCTATGTGAGACTGGAATTGTAGTGAGTGTGATTTCCTTCTCCTCCTGACTGGTTACGCCAGTACTTGAGTTGAGAAAGCTTAGCCTCCAGTTTGGATATATGGTTGCATCTCTCACATGTGTTGGAATTTGTTGGGAGGAGGAGAGGGTTGTCTGTGTACATGAGGCAGTTGTAACATTGCCTCAAGATTCCCAGATTCACCAGCTGGACCGGAGCGGAGATTGACAACTGACCTTTGGACATGCTAGAATAGTATTGGAAATTCCTTTATAATTGAAAAAAAGGGCCAATGGAGAACAAGGTACTCAAGGGGAGTTTGTGATGGTGTAGTGCTTTTAATTTTTTAGTGCTGACTTATATTCTTGCTTTAGTGAGCAAGTGCCAGGCTTGTTGTAGTTTGGTATTACTGCTAGTATGAACACTGTCTTAGACTCCTCACAGCAGGTGCAAGGTGATGTATACTTGTGATGCAGAAGTTTGATACTAACAGATGGATGAAAAAAGCAAATAGACATGTCTTTGTAAGGTATATAATGTCTACAGGAAGAGATTTAGATAGTAGTAATTCATTGTCCTCATGGCTACATAACTGTTTTGAAATTTTGCTTTCTATCATGCCATAAACTACCGTACAACTGTCTCTCATTTTAGTTCTTAGTAGTACCAATCACTCAAAATAACATAAGCCAGTGTGATTTAGCAATCTAAAGTAATTAGCTTTGCTTGTATGGTACTGGATACAAGTAAAACACATCTGAAACAGAGACTAGGATGCCAAGCTTTGCTGAGCTCTGTTAAAATGAGCAGGAGACAATATGTTGTAAAGGAAGTTTACTCAAGAAGAATACCGGTTTGTTCGCTGGGCATTCAGTACCATGGATCTATGGAAAACTTGGAAATCTATGGAAATTCTGTTCCTCACAAACACTCTAGCCTACTTCCTGCCTCCAACATAGAATCCCTACCTCCTCCACCACCTCTCTATACTCACCACCCTATAACCATTAACTATTACCTATAATTAATATTTTTTTCCATAATAAATTTTTATTGAAATATATTTTCAAAAAACATTACAAAAATACAATAAACATCACACACATAATACACTATAACTACTACAAACCATTTATACAATATCTACATGAAATGCTTCCTTTATTTAATATATTCCTAAAATCAGTATCATGCTAATATAATATTGAAGACCTTTTCCCATATTTTCGGGTTATTAATATTTTTGATAGTTTGTTTCAGAAGTAATGTATGTGCTAGTATATGTTTTATAGCCACAAGCTTAAAATTATTCCATGATGTCTTATGTGGTTCTAGCCAATTTGTAGCTATATAGAGTTTCATCAGCAAAAAAATATTCATACAAATAATAGTTTGCGATCTGGAAAGCTCTCTTGGAGGAATGTGTAGAATCATAAATTCCCATGACAGTGTAGAACTTTGATAACCCATCTTTTGCAGTTGTACTTTAAGAGAGTTCCAAAGTTTATATACGCATTTACAACTCCAGAACATATGAAGAAGATCCGCTGTTTGATGTGCACAGTATGGACAAATTGGAGAATTCCTAGGGTTAAATTTATGTAATCTAAGATGTGTGTAATATGCATTGTTCCAAATCATCAATTGCGTGTACATCAGTTTTTGAAAAGAAACTGATTTCCTAGTTATATCAATTGCTTTTAATATCTGATTGTCTGTTACTGTTACTTTGTTTACCCAATACTCTGAAAGCAAAATTTTGTCCTGAAATTTCAAATCCTTAATTAATTTGTATGCAGTTGCTATAAATTTAGTGTCTTGTTGGATAGTTTACCACAATTCAGAGCACTTATCCACAAATCCGGCTGCAGGTTTAAAGTTCCTAAAATAGCTCAAGGCAAGTTCTTTAACTTGTCTCATTATAACAATGTAACTTCTAGGTAGATTAATTTCCTGTCTAATTTGTAAAGCCGATAAGTCAAGTTTATTAAAAACATCAAATAAAATCAGATTAACTATTAATGGAAATTTGCTGAGATCGATCAGCTGATTATTTAGTTTAAAATTAGGATTCCTGTGGAAAGGTTGAAGAACCATCATATATTGCAATAAATCTACGGATTGAAATAAAGTTTGCAAAGATGAGACACAGGTTATTATGTGGTCCATGACCCCATATTTTATCAGACTAATTTTGTCCATAAAGGGTAATGCTTTAGGATTTATTTTCCTTTCCAAAATATGCTTATGATTCAAGACCACCCAAGTTGGTATCCATTTTGTATTCGTTACATCATAATTAGCAATTCTTAAAATTTGATTAGCATTTACAATCAAATAATATGCTTCAAAGTTTGGTAGCTCAAGTTCCCCTCTTGTTTTAGGGGTCATTCATTTCTCATAAGATATTCTAGTTCTTTTTGGGTTCCAGATAAATTTAGCTAGATCTTTATGCATTTGTTTAAAAACTGTTTTTGAAATTGATAATTGGGCAGACCTAAATATGTATAACATTCGTGGTAGTATATTCATTTTCACTATTGATACTTTTGCTAATACCGGTAGTTTTAAATTCTTCCATCTGTCACAATCAGCTATTATGTGTTCCCATACTCGTTTAACATTATTGTTATAAAAGTCCTTATTATCTGTAGAGAAGTTGATACCCAAATATTTAATATTTTCTTTACATGTTAACTTCCCCATCAGGGCCATTAATGAAAAAGGTTTTGGGGTTCTTAACGGGAAGATATTCATTTTCTGTAAGTTAATTTTATAATTATAAACTACTGAAAATTAGTTTATGAGCTTTAATATCTTTTCACTGTCCGAAATTGGGGTTGTACAATAAATAATAAGATCATCGGCGAATGCTGACATTAATATTTTATTCCTATAAATTATTGGTGCATTATGAAACAAATTTTGCTTGATATATAAAAATAGGGGTTCTAGATGTAGGTTAAACAATAAGGGGGACATGGGACAACCCTGACGAGTACCATTTTTAATCTGTATTCTGTTAGAATAAGTCCTATTGATGTATAGCGTAGTGTATGGATTACTATATAATATTTGTAGTATCTGAATGAATTCTTGGGGCAAGTTAAAATAGGGTAACACATCAAACCAAAAATTTATGTCTACTCTATCAAATGCTTTCTGGGCATCTATTATAAGAGCATATATATTAAAGTTGTTTTGTTTAGCATACGTCATCATATTATGCAGTGTAAGTGTGTTATCGCTAGTTTATCTAGTTGCCATAAATCCAGCTTGTTCCTTAGAAATTAGATATATCAAAACCTTCTTTAGTCTCAATGCTATAATTGATGTTAAAATTTTCATATCCACATTCATTAGTGCTATTGGTCTGTAATTATCTGGGTTAAGGGGATCTGAATTGGTTTTATGTATGAAAATTGTTTTTGACGCATTGAGGTGGGGGTCACTAATTTTATTTTTAGTTATATAATTAAATACATGAGACAATTCTTTTCCCAAACTATCAGCAAACTCTTTGTAAAATTCAACTGTAATACCATCAGGCCCTGGCGACTTATGTGCTTTCATATGTTGAATTGTATATACTATTTCTTCTTTAGAAATAGGTTTAATCAGGTCACTTTGCAGGCTCTCTTCTAATTCTGGAAAGTTAATTTTTTGCAGAAAACTTTTATTCTGGTTATGTAGAGACCTGTCAGTTTGCCCCTCATACACCTTAGTATAGATTTTCCCAAAAACATCAACAATATCCTCAGTTTTAGAATATATTGTGTCGTTATACTGTATTTACGAAATATATCCAGTTGTTTTGATTGATTTATAATCCTTGCCAGTGCTTTTGATGGTATTTGAACATTATTAGCATATTTCACTAAACACCTATGTTCTTGAAGTGTTAATTTATTATTATGAAGTAAAAAGAGATCCCTTTGAAGCTTCAACATTTCCTCCTCAGTTTGAGCGTTAAAATTCTGAATCAGCTCATTATCAAGTTGTTTTATTCTTATTTCTAGTTTTTGAATATCACTATTATGAATTTTCTTATAATATGAGGCTTTTTGTATAAGAAATCCTTTAATTTGAGCTTTAGCTGTCGCCCATTCAATGTCAGGAGTATGTTTTTGGAGCTTCAAGCTATCTGTAAATTCTTTCAAATATTTTATAATTCCGTCTGCTATCTCTTTTTTACTTAAAAGATTTGGGTTGAGTGACCAATTATAACCCCTATGCCTTCTTGTGTCTTTTAAATCTTTAGAAAATTTTAACAAAATTTTTGAGTGATCTGATAGATGACGAGTATGTATAACCACCACTGGTTCTAAATTCGTTAGTGCTTTAGATATCAAAAAGTAATCTATTCTAGCCCACATTTTGTGGCATGGTGAATAGAAGGTGTATTTATTTGCATTATTAATATCTTGTGAATAAGAAAAGGGGTCATATAATTGAAAATCTTCCTTAAAATCATTTAATGCTATCCTGGCCTGCTTATTAAATGCTCTTTGTGGACAAGACCTATCCAACTTTGGATTTTGATAGGTATTCCAGTCCCCACCCACAACAAAATAATAATATTGGATATAATGATGCTATGAAACTGTGTTGATCTTTACATGGGGCATATATATTCAAAAGTAGGATAGGTTTATCAAATGCATTATCTGATAAAATCACATAACACCATCGCCCATTTGGATCCACTTTGGAGTCTAAAATCCTATCTTTGTATTGGGTTTTGATAATTATAGCCACTCCCGCACTGTTTGTCTTACCTTCTGACGTCACTAGCTCTCTAATCCAGTTCTTTTTTTCTAATATTCCATTGTTCATTCATCAAATGTGTTTCCTGTAGAAATACAAACAGTGCTTTGTCCTGTAATAATATGTGTAGCAACAGCTTTCTCTTCTTCAAGTTCTGGAGCCCTTTAACATTCCATGAGTTCATCTCCCACATTCGCAGGCCTTGGTATCAAATAACAATATAAGAGGGGAATTATCAAATTGACATGTATTGACTGTACACTATATCTAATCTGGAAGCATTTCCTACATCCAGTCCCTAACCAGTCCTTACCCACTTTACCCCTGGACCAGGATTTATATAGGTCTTGTATAAGAGAAAATATAAACAAGGTTAAACACACCAACACATTGAAAAACTTCAGGTAATCACATTTAAAACATTTTCTAAACTTACAACCTATATATTCTAGCATATCTACATCAAAGTCTAAACTACACATTCCCTACCAAACATCGCTACTTAACTACAGCTTTGGATTAACTATTAGTTAAACAAATCTCATTTCTAAGGTTATTACTGTGTAAAGGAAAGTTTTAGTAGATTGGGTACTTATTTTATCCTACCTTAAGTATCTGTTTTGTTGCAATCATTATGTACTTTAACTTTTTACAGAAGAGAGGAGAGAGAGAAAAAAAAAAAAATGCATCCTACATTTTAAATCTGTACCCTCCACAGTGCCTGCCACTCACTGCATATAGTAAAAAAAAACGATTTTGGTTCACACCTATAAAAGAAGAAAAAAATAGTAAAAGTACATGTTATTATGTGCTTTAAGTACATACTGTAATGTTATTTCGTTATAAAAAGAACATTAACATATTATTTTCAGTTCCATTTGTCTTCTCAAGCCAGGAAACCATCAGAAATACTCATGACGGGGACCTCTTTCACAGCAGGACCACAGGAAGTGTTACATCCAAATCGACACTCTCAGTTGAAATCCAGGCATTTCCTGTTTACCACACAATGGAAATAGACCTTGGAGGTCATAAAAGTCTGGAAACCAGACAGCAGACCCTCAGATTAGCATAAACAAACAGTTGTATTGCTTTTTCAGAGGCCTGAACAGTTTAGTGAAGAAACAAAGGATTAGAAAAGCCTTGAGGTAAAATACATGCTGGATCTGACTACAGGAACATGCCAGTCTCAATTGAAGTTCTTTTCAGCCCTCTGATGCAGGTAGAACTTTAAAAACTTTCAGAAACACTTCTTTTGCCTGATTTTTATTGGAAACAGAATATTTAGTGCCATACACCGTAAATGTAAGCATATTGGGGTATTTCATCTGGAATTTAATTTGCTTATCAATCAGAAATTTACAGTAAGCAGATAAAGACTGTCTAGCCTGCCTTACTTGTAATGGTAAATCTTGAGCCAGAAATATTTTAACATTTTTCCACATAACATAGCCACCATTTTTTTTGCAGTAAACAGTATTTTGCTAACATCTTGAAAGTTCAATATCTTAACATATACAGGTCTAGGCATAGTAGAAGCTTGTACCTCTCTCAGCGCTCTGTGTGCCCTTTCTATTACAATCTGTTTCACCCCATCAGCATCATTTAACAGGATTTCAAATATTTGTGTTATGGCTGGTATTAGCTCTGCATACTGGATGTTTTCAGGGATTCCTCTTATAATAATATTATTTCTTCTAGACCTTGCTTCTAAATCAATAAGTTTATTTTGCATGGCTTGTACATCCACATCACATACCTTTGATTTTTTCTCCAGCATGTCAATTTTGTCCTCTATTTCAGAAACTCTGGTCTCAGTTTTGTCCATTCTCTGAAGCAATTGATTGCATAAAACTCCAAATGTTTGTATTTGTGAGGTCAAGTCCTTAAGAGCTTCCTGTATAGGTAGTAAAGCGTGTTTGATATCCTCCATGTTTAGTGGCTGATCAGTCCTGGATCTAGTTTCTGGTTTCTGTTGTTCCTGCTGTCTAGTAATCCTTTGTTTTTTCGCAGTTCCATCCTTTACTGGCGACTGTCGTTCTGACAACTTTGTCTTAGTAGTAGTTGTTTCCATGGTTCTTCCTTGTTGCCAGATTTTTCTTTCCCCAAGCAGAAAGGCAGAATAAAGAAAGCACACGGTCCTTTGTTTGTTTCTCTCTTCAGAGCAAAGTAATCACTTGTAATCCTGATGGATAAATACTTTTTTTCCCACTTTTTTAACTAATTTTAGATTAGGTAAGTATAAATGCAACTTTTTATCGTCAATTTGATGTTTAAACCTCCTGATATCCACTCAGATCAGAGATTTTCCTTGGGATAATTGAAGAGCTGCAGTTTAGCAGTGTTTACAGCATAGCAGCCATCTTTGAATCCATATAATTAATATTTTTAACTGCAGTAAATATGCATGTCTGAATGTAGTACAAATAAATTGACAATATATAATTCCCATTCACCTTATCCATAGTCAAAATCATCATTACAGATAAAGTAGCAAGTATAACCCCCCCCCCCATATTTACTAACTCACTATCTCTTCTACCCTCTCTTAACTAGAGGATACCAATTACCTGACCAATACTTCTTGGCTATACTGCAGCTCCCTAACACATAAAATGATAGCTGTTGCACTAACCATACTCTCCATTATTTTCTGTAGACATATACCCAGCATTACCTGATGCTTATATAGCTCCTAAGTCCCTAACATCACTTCAATGTGTAGCTACAGTCAACTGCCATTAGAAAGTCTTACACTCTCATCCACCTATCACTTCAAATATGTTACCCTCTTAACAACAAACTCCCACATGCACCTAATACTGCACCTTTAATACAACACCAATCTCACTCATTCATAGATAGTACCCTTGCATGTAACACATTCTTTCTGAAACTAGATAACATGGGTTACACATATCCAACCCAACTACTAAAAACATCATTCTACCCATTAATAATCTTCACCCTACTCTTACTTTCCATCCTGTCTTCCTACCACACTCAGCTTCATAACCACACCCCATCCGCTTGGCAAACTGATTCCACAGCCAACACCACCAAACTAAAAAACTTACCTCCCCCTACCCTTCTCTTACTCGTGCATTAAACTGAAAATCAAAACTAACCCCCTCTCTTCTCAAAGACAAACTAAAATAATTCACAAATTGACCAAACTCTATCTACAGCTACTCCAAAAACTCACTTGCAGTGGTGATAAACATCCCAATCCAGGACCCAAAACATCAATCAGCCCAAACTTAAATCAGCTAAATCCCCAACACCACAGACCTACCTCAACTCTCCTCTTCTTAAACATTAATGTAAGAAGTATACTTAACAGAATTCATGACTGTCATGCCCTACTAGCTCTATACAAACCAGATATCGCTGTGTTAACTGAAACATGGCTCAAACCACAACATCACAATAATGAGATTACCGCCCCGGGTTACAACATTATCAGAAGAGACAGATCAGAGAAAAAGGGTGGAGGTGTTGCAATATTATTAAAAAATCATCTTGCCTTAGAACAACTAGATTACAATACCCATGAATTCAAAAATGTAGTACTAATCCTTGCCAAATTAAAAGTAAGTTCCAACAAACATATAATTATTGCAGGTGGCAATATACCACCAGGCAATAACATCACTGTAATGGAAAGCCTGCTTAATTGGACCTCCAACTCCCTTCCACATGAAACCATACTATTAGGAGACTTCAATATTGACTGGCTTCACTGCTCCAGCCATAACCCATCTGCCTTCATAAACCTCCACAGGTTTACCCAAACTATAACTACCCCCACTCGAATTGACAAACCTTCCAAATGCCAGCCCATCTTAGACTGGATCCTGTTATCTGACTCCACTCTTGCACAGCAATTTGGTTGTCTTCCAGATACCCTAAGTGACCATCATCCAACCTACTTAATTAGGAACAGATCCCAAACCATAAACCAACCTATCCTCAGAGTAGTTAGAAACAAAAAACCTTGATAGCTACTGATCTCATCAATACTCTAAAAAGCTGTAACCGGACCCCCCTAAAACATCTACCTCTAGACAATGCCATTGAATACTTTAACACAACCTTCATAAAAATCTTAAGCCATTATGCACCCCCTAGAGCCATTAGAATAAAAACTAACTATGCCCCATGGCTACGAAAAGATACTAAAACTAAAATGAAAGAAAGGGACAAGGTCTGGATTCAATATCAGAACAACAAAACCACTACTTTGAGACAAAACTATGTAGAGCTCCATAACAAAGCCAAAAAAACAAATCAAGCTAGACAAATCCAGCTACTATACAAGCATGCAAGAAAAATATGCTCACAACCCACAAAAATTCTGGGCCTCAGTAAATAGTATACCGCATCCAGGAAAGTCCACAACTCCAACCCATGTGCTTCCAAATAACCATGAAAACATTCCTACTCAGTTTAACTAATTCTTTACTGAAACAGTCCAGACCCTTTGCCAATGCCCAAAATAGTACTAGCAGCCCCACACCAATAACTACCCCCATCCCACCCCAATATACAGAACAATAGGCCCAGTTTTCACTTCCACTCTGTATCTACCAAATTAATATCTAAACTCCTTGGTCAACTTAAACCAACCACTCTAGCAGCTGATAAGCTGCCAGCAGACTTCCTTAGGATCTCAGCTGAAGCTATAGCCTATCCTGTCTCTATTCTCATAAACAGATCTCTCTCAGAATGCAAAGTCCCCACCTCATGGAAAACATCATATATAATTCCACTGCACAAGGGAGGCAACTCCTTAGAGCTCACCAACTATCGCCCAATAGCAATCCTATCACCTTTATCCAAAATATTAAAAGAGTTGTTCATACTCAACTAATACAGTACCTCCAGAATAACAACCTACTCTCCAAATCCCAGCATGGCTTTAGACCCTCCAATAGCACCACAACAGCACTACTATCATTCACCAAAATAGTTAACCACCATAGAAACAAGGGTCTATTTGTTTCTTCCATATTCTTAGACCAATCAAAAGCCTTTGACATGGTAAACCACAGTCTGCTTCTTGCTACCCTATCCACCCTAAATATAAGTCCCTCCTCTATATCATGGTTCAGCAGCTACTTATCTGCCCATCAGCAGGCAGTCCTATGGCAGGACCAATTGTCCCCCATTACCAGTAAGCATAGGAGTCCTTCAGGGATCCATCCTTGGCCCATTGCTGTTCTCTCTATTTACAAATCAGATCTCTTCATCCTCTCCCACTGCCTCAATAGTACAATATGCAGATGACACTAGCCTCATATGTGCTGCCCCTACCCTTAGTGAACTGCAAACCCTTACCCAAAATAACTTCACCCTAGCTGAAACTTGGTTCACTAACATCAAACTTCTTAATCCCAAAAAAAAAAACAAATTAATTATTTTCAGCCCTGGCAGAGCTCCTACCCTAAATAATAATTTCACCATTAGCTCGAAAGGAAACATTCAAATCAGTCCAACCACACACACTAAACTGCTAGGCATATAAATCGACAATAACCTGAGGTTCGACATCCACATAGCACAAACCATTAAGAAAGTTAATAAAAAACTTGGTCTCCTCTACAGGAACAAACAGTTTATGACAAAAATGCACCAAAGTAACCATCACAAGGACTCATCTTCTATCCACCCTCCTCTATGCCTCTCCCATCTTGACCAGTCTCCACACCAAACTGATCTAAATAAAATGGAATCTTGCAACAACAAGATTGCCAAGTTCGCTACTGAAGCCTCATATTGGTCCCACCAATGTCTATCCCTTAAGCAACTCAACTGGCTTGAGTTGCCTCATTTACTTCTACTCAATCAACTCTCTATAGCGCACAAACTCTACTACCTTCCTGAGATAACTCCATCTTTTCAGCATGTATTTCAGCCCCACATTCCCTCTAGAACCTTAAGATCTAGTAGCCAGAACCTTATAACTGTCATAAAACATAAAAACAAAGCTGGTAAGTCCCTCTTTGTCAACACCATTGCCAAAACCTGGAACACACTACCAAGCCAAATAACTTCTACCACCTCCTTTAGTCAATTCAAAAAACTCCTGAAAACCCACTATCTAAATAACCTGCTATGCTCATGCCACTCACCAGGCTAATCCATACCAAGAGAATTTGTCAGGGTACAGATATGTATAAACTGTTTCTCCTCTGAAAGCTTTCAAACCCATATACATTTACCTTACAAAACTTATAACTACAAAAGAAAAAAAAAATGCACCTCTGATTGTCTACTGTAAGAAATGTTAATCACTAGCACAATGTCCTGTTGTGTGTATATATGCTATATGTATGTTTGTTAATCACCAGCATGTTGTCCTGATGTGTATATATGCCACATGTATGTATGCTCTACTTCATTTTACTCTCATGTAATGTATTGCAATGTGGAGCTTTTCCCCTCGGGCCACCGCTGAAAATGGACCTGTGTCCAGTTGGACTTTCCTGGTAAAACAAATGTAAAATAAAATAAATAAATAAATAAAAACAATGGGTAGGAAGAGTACTTAAATAGCTTATACAAATGAGAGGCCTTTGAGAGTGGAAGGGCCTGGTAAAATGGTGAAGTGTGGCCACTGCTCACAGTGTCCCTATATCCTTAAATGTTGAGAAGTGGTAGTGGAAGGATATGGGACAATTAAACTTTATTGTAGGTCCTATTGTGGGACCAAAATGGTGGTATATTTAGCCCAGTGTTTATGTCGTCCTGCATTCTATATAGGTAAAATTAAGTCTGCAGAAAAGAGTTTACCAACATGACTATTATATTACAAAGAAAGATGAAAGAAATGCTTTATATAAACATCTGGTGCAGAATGCTGGACATAGGTTCAGATTTTGTGTTATTGATAGGGCAGACTTGGGCCAGAGAGGAGGTCTGATGGAGGACTTCTTAGAATTTTTGCAATGTAAATGGCAATTAAAAACTAGAGCCAACTGCTTTTCTGATATAAATTAATATATTTCCATTTCTAGTGTATTAAAATTAAAGGCTGCTATGTATATTTGAACTTATTATTTTTATCAATCGTGTTTTTAAAATGCATTATTATAAGTAGAGTTTTTATATTATAGTTGTACATGTATGTATATATTTGAGTAGGGAAATGGACTGCTGCTTTAATAATCAACTATGTGTTTTAATTGAGCATTTATTAAGGCTGTTTTTATGTATATAAGTTTGTAGAGGGATGTGGTATTTTATTCTGAATAAGTCCTGTGTATTGAGTGGACGGAAGAATTAAATAAATTGGTTTCCTTTTGGTTCATTGCTTCACCATCATTTTTTTTGTGAAAATACAAAATGTGCTGGATAATCTGGATTTTGTAAAGGAAAACACATTATTTGGAACATACAGTTGTGTATAAGAGGGTAGTCTAGAATACACAACAGGAAAACAGATTATATGACACATACAAGTGTGCACAAGTGGTTTCATATCATTGACGTGTCAGTAATTAAGTTTCTAATAGCTCTGATAGGTTTTACATAGTCAAGCATGATTTGATGTATGTAGAATATTGGACAGTTTTATACATATATATTTATTTTTACAAATTTAAACCTGAAATGGTTAGCTAGTAAGAAAAGATACAATGATGGGTGAATGATAGGTGAACATTTGATACAGATTGCAGTTAGTAAAAAAGGATATCAGACAGACTTACTTAATAGTCTAGGTTAACATTATGTGAAAATGACAGAGACTGATAGAAAGCAGGTTTTAGTAGATGGGAAGGATGGTGGGGAGAGAGGATAGTGAAACATTGTGCAAGAATGTACAAAGATGTTGGTAAACAGTAAAGCATTTGGCTGGTTTTAAGTTACAAGTAAAGACTAAGAGACAATTATTTAAGGATACAGAATAAGTTATCTAGAAGAGGACTGAGTCACAAGAATTCAAGTTGTAAAATATTTGCTATGTACAGAGTAAGTGGTTTTCGGTTGGAACTTTTGCACATTATGGCATGAATTCCTACATAATAGTGAAAAGTAGATTAACCTCATGATAAGCATGAGCAAAGCAAGTTTTCCTTTAAGTGAAGATTGAGATGGATTTGAATTGGGTGAGATTTTGTATCAGTTTTAAGTGGTCTGGAATGGACTTCTAGAGTTTTGTTGTACAGTGGGAGTGGTTCAGTCCCTAGCTTAATTATTTGATTTAGAGATACAAATTGGTACTAACAAAACATCCGGTGCTTCCAGACCCAGTCAGCAGCCCGTTTCTTGCAATTGGGAGATCCTCACTAAATATCCAACAAAAAGTATCACCTGCATGAAGAAAGCTCTCCTGAAAACTTGTACCCACAAATAATCCACCTGAAGTCAGATCTTCAACTGATAAGGGAGATCTCCACTAAATATCCAACAAAAAGTATCACCTGCATGAAGAAAGCTCTCCTGAAAACTTGTAGCCCCAAATAATCCACCTGAAGTTAGACCTTCAACTGATAAGGGAGATCCCCTCTAAATATCCAACAAAAAGTATCACCTGCATGAAGGAAGCTCTCCTGAAAACTTGTACCCACAAATAATCCACCTGACGTCAGACCTTCAACTGATAAGGGAGATCCCCACTAAATATCCAACAAAAAGTATCACCTGCATGAAGAAAGCTCTCCTGAAAACTTGTACTCACAAATAATCCACCTGAAGTCAGACCTTCAACTGATAAGGTTAAAACTGGTACTTCACTGCTCTGCTATTTCCCTGTAAGCTGCTGACCTGGGTCTAAAGGCACCTGTAGTCTGTCCCCATATTAATCTGGCTCTCTTCTGTCTTTAACTTAGTTAGTCAGCCCCTGGCAGTAGTCCTCAGCCTGTAATCAATCCCTGGATATTGTATTACTTTCTTCCATTTTCCTCTCCCAGCCCTGTAATTCATACACTGAACCCATAACTTGGAGTTAGATTAGCAAGCTAAGAAAAGCCCTCCAAGTATACCATTTATAATCCACACTCATTTCATACAATAGAATACAATACAGCTATATTGACAGCAGAAATTAAATACTGTATAACTGTAACAGAACTGCACATAGCACTAGTGCAATCTGTGGCTCTAAATATAAAACGTTCACTTTTACTGAGTCTTTTTGTGTTATATTAGTAGACACTGTTGCTTTAAAGTGCATACAGTGGTTAGAACTTGCATTTATCTTATTTAATCTATATTAGGATCTTTAGCTAGATACGACTTTATTCCCTGTGACTCTAAATGTAAAACGCTCACATATACTTAGTCTTTTGCACTGTATTAGAAGGCGCTGTTGTTTTAAAGTTGGATACAGTAGTTAGAACTTGCATTTATCTTGTTTCATTTGCTTTTGGATCTTTAGCTAGATACAACTTTATTCCCTGTACCTAGCTTGTTGTGCCTGAAACGGAAACCTGTTTATACTAAAATACATCTGTATAATGTGTAACTAAGCATAAGAACCTGTCAAAAAGCATATTTCTAACAAAAAGCATGATCTAGCATTTAAAACAAAAGTACAAACACTAAAAACTGGTAAACAAAAAACAAAAGTAAACCGTCACTGGTAACACCGTTTATTATGAATTATATATACACTATATATACACTAAGCGCTTTCACCCAGCCAGACCATGGGTTTCATCAGACGCTGATGAAACCCACGGACTGGCTGGGTGAAAGTGCTTAGTGTATATATAGTGTATATATATAGAATTCATAATAAACGGTGTTACCAGTGATGGTCTAGCATTTGTTTACCTTGTCTGTTGTCTGATAATACAGATAGGAAGTTAATTACTGTTTTTAAGTTTTATGGAGTAAACTGGAGCTGTTTTTTACTGTATTCTCTAAAACTGACGTGAATGTGTAATGTTTGCTTGTTTGGTGCCTAGATGCTTATACTAGGAAGCTTCTCACCATTAATCTATGTTTTATTATAGGGAGATCCCCACTAAACATCCAACAAAAAGTATCACCTGCATGAAGAAAGCTCTCCTGAAAACTTGTACCCACAAATAATTCACCGGAAGTCAGACCTTCAACTGATAAGGTTAAAACTGGTACTTTACTGCTCTGCTATTTCCCTGTAAGCTGCTGACCTGGGTCTAAAGGCACCTGTAGTCTGCCCCCATATTAATCTGGCTCTCTCCTGTCTTTAACTTAGTTATTCAACCCCTGGCAGTAGTCCTTAGCCTGTAATCAATCCCTGGATATTGTATTACTTTCTTCCATTTTCCTCTCCCAGTCCTGTAATTCATACACTGAACCCATAACTTGGAGTTAGATTAGCAAGCTAAGAAAAGCCCTCCAAGTATATCCTTCATAATCCGCACTCAGTTCATACAATAGAATACAATACAGCTATACTGACATCAGAAATTAAATAGTCTAAACTCAGCTTATAATAACACCATATACTTATCAATACCTTAGATAACTATTGGAGATAGTTAACATTTTGGAGACTGTTGTTTGAGCCCCGGTACACTTCCCTCCCTGCCCCCAAATACCACCCGCTCCCAGTACCTTTACATTTATAGGTACTTAATCACACCCCCTACTCAACTATCCTATCAGCCATTACTTCTACTTCCTTTCCTACCTGTTTTTCTATCCTATCACATCTCTATACATACTCTCCCCTCCCACTCTGACACCTCATATTGGTAGTAACTCCTTCTACTTTAGTGTCTGTCCAACAATTACCATTATGTTCCACTACTATATACTACGCATTCTACTAATCACCTACGTACTCACCCAGTTTGAAAAACAGATACTTACAGATCATCAATACCCTAAAGGGCATACTTCCCCCCCAACTATAAAGTATCACACTTTCAACCATATCTATGACAAAGGAAACAATTCAAGCCATTATACACTCCTCCAGCCTACCAACCCCAGGCACACTAACTCCAAACCTAGACAATACTATAACCTCCTATATGAACTATTGAGGCTTATAGTTAAATACAGACCAAGTATCATACTCAGTGAAGACATTCACCCCAACCCAGGCCCTTCCACCTCTGATATACACACCCACACTAATTGCAACCTAAGCCAACCACCTAGAATCATTAAACCAGCTAACTGTCTTGTGACCTGTCATCTCAGTATTAGGAGTATTAATAACAAGGTACATGAACTACATTCTCTCCTGGCTGTCCACTCTCCTGAGATACTCTGTCTATCTGAGACCTCGCTAAAGCCTAACACTACTGACAATGAGGTGTTACCTCCTAGCTATAATATACACAGGCTCGATCATGATTCCAGGAAAGGAGGTGGGGTAGCCATACTGTATAAATCTGAGTTGAACCTGACCAGAGATGTAAACCAACCACCTCAGATTAACAACGCAGAGATTCTTGCCACTAAACTGCAGCTTTACAAAAGTAAATGCATTAACATCGTTTGCATGTATATCCCCCCCCAGGCAATAACATAGCCACACTGGAAGAAACTCTTCACTGGCTGTCTTGTAATTACCCTCAAGAAACCCTACTGCTGGGAAACCTTAATATAGATTGGGTAACCTGTTACTCTGAATTCCCCTCTACCCACATCAATCTGCATGCTTTCACACAAACTATAACTACCCTTACCAGGCTAGGTAAACCCAACCAAAAAGAAAGTATACTCGATTGGGTGCTTGTAAATAGTAATCCCCGACTATACACTGTGGGGACCTTTCCCAATGGTCTAAGTGATCATCTCCTCACTTATGTAGTTAAGCAAAAAGTTATTAACTCACAATCACCCATACTCAGGAAAGTCAGGCACATAAAACACTATGATCAGGCCAAATTCAAACAGGAACATATCTCCTGCAACTGGTCTGTACTAAAACACCTCCCCCTAGAGGAGGCAGTACTTTATTTTAACAATAAATTTCTAGAAATCCTTAATCTGCATGCACCTGTCTGCTTAAAGCGAACAAAAGCAACTACAGCATCATGGCTTACCAAAGAGTCCAGGCAAAAAATCCATATTAGAAACAAATTATGGACTCATTGGCTGTTCACTAAAGACATCCTAGACCATGTTAAGTATAGACAAGTCAGAAATGACACCAAAAAAGCAATTCTAAATGACAAAAAATAATACTACTATAAAATCCAGACTGAAAACCAAAACAATCCTCAAAAGTTCTGGGCAAGTCTAAATAACCTATTCCACCCAGGAAAAACATCCACTCCCATCCCCACTGGTTTCATTGACAAACCTCCTCAAAGTGAACAAAAGCAACTACAGCACCATGGCTTACCAAAGAGTTCAGGCAAAAAATCCATATTAGAAACAAATTATGGACTCATTGGCGGTTCACTAAAGACATCCTAGACCATGTTAAGTACAGACAAGTCAGAAATGACACCAAAAAAGCAATTCTAAATGACAAAAAACAATACTACTGTAAAATCCAGACTGAAAACCAAAACAATCCTCAAAAGTTTTGGGCAAGTCTAAATAACCTACTTCACCCAGGAAAAACATCCACTCCCATCCCCACTGGTTTCACTGACAAACCTCCTCAAGAGGGCTCAGACAATTTCAACCACTTTTTTACTTAAACAATTCAAACCCTAGCTAGCCAACTTTCTCATAGCTCCCCCAGCCCTGACAATACCACTCCTTTATATAGACTCTTATTTAGCTTCCAAACAGTTCCCACTTCATTCATCCGCCCCCTTATCAAAAAACTAAAACCCAGCACTCTATCTGCTGACCAACTACCTGCTGAATACCTTCAACTGGATGCTATAGCTTATCCAGTATCAATATTAATTAACCGTACCATAGCAGAAGCAAAAATTCCCACCATTTGGAAAACATCTTATTTTATCCCACTACATAAAGGAGGCTCCTCCACTGAATTCTCCAATTACAGACCCATAGCTATACTTTCACCACTTGCAAAAATATTAGAAAAATGTATACACAAACAACTCATGCACCACCTAATCCAAAATCACCTCATGTCTGATACCCAACACAGCTTTTGACCTTACCACAGTACTACCTCAGCCCTACTTGCTTTTAGCAATACAATAAACAGCAACCGCAATAATAATCACATCTCCTCATCCCTCTTCTTGGATCTCTCCAAGGCATTTGACATGATAGATCATCAACTTTTGTCACACACTATGCAAACATTCAATCTAGACTAATGCCCTATTATGGTTCAATTCCTACCTGACTGGGAGGCAACAGGCTGTTCTATGGCAGAACAAGCTTTCTATACTACTACCAAACACCCTTGGAGTACTACAAGGCTCCATACTAGGGCCCCTACTGTTCTCAGTTTTCATTAATGACTTATATACTCTCATCCCAAACATCAGCTGTATCCAATACGCTGACAACTCCACTCTGGTTTGCTCAGCCACATCTCCCTCAGATTTGAAGAATGCTACCCAGTCCACCTGTAATATTGTACAAAACTGGCTCACTAGTCGCCGGCTATTATTAAATCCCAAAAAAAACTAAAATGTTGCTATTCACACCTACTTAAAGGTCTGCAACTTTCTCTTTCCCCATTAACACAAAAGGTTGTACTGTTATCTCCCCAGACCCCTCTACAAAACTGCTCGGTGTCATTATTGACAATAACCTAAAATTTGAACTTCATGTTAATCAAATAATAAAGAACACCAATAAAAAACTTGGTTCATTGTATAGAATTAAAGCCTTTCTAACCCCTCCAGCCAAGATTGCCATTGCCCGCTCTCACCTAATTTCAACACTTACATATGCCTCCACCCTTCTGTCTAATCTAAACAAGTCACTACTTAACAGACTATCGGTTACAATCACATTGCCAGATTTGTCACTGGCCAGCCATGCAGAACCCACAGCTGCATTAACCTCAAACAGCTTGGGTGGCTAGAATTCCCCAGTCTCATACAATATAACCTTCTGATCATAGCTAACAAGATTCTCCATAATCCAGATAACACACCAGCTCTTAGAAATAGTATCACTGCCCAAACTAGTCAGAGACTATTTCGATCCTCTGATAAACTTCAAATTCTTACAATCAAAATCAACGACACAGCAGGAGTATCTCTCTATGCAAACTCTGCAAGTAGAACATGGAATCAACTCCCAGCTGACGTTACTATGCTCTCCTCCCCACGTGAATTTAAGACCAAACTCAAACAACATCTGGCACTAAACTGGCTATGTCAATGTAACAAACCTGGCTAGCCAGCTTTAATAAATGTACAAAAATCTACTAGATGTCAATGCTAATGTGTTTTCATTTCTCCTCACCATAACTAGTGCTTACAAATGTCATGAAACTGTCTACTTTTGAATGTCAAAATATTAACTGTAATAGCTTACTTGTATTTGTCTGAATTGTTACGTTTACCTTTGTTCCTACTATATTGTCCTTATTACTATGTTTTATTATGTATACTCTGGAGCTTTTCTCCCCGGGCCTCTGCTGAAAATGGACATGTATCCAGTCGGACTATCCCGGTCAACAAATGTAAAATAAATAAATACTACAATGTAGGTCTTTAGGAGAATCACAGAATTTTAGGGTATTTTTCTAATGCAGAACATTTAAAAGGTGAATGAATACACTCATGGAATGTGATAACTTATGCACAGAGTAGATAGCTTGGAAGTTCAATCCAGCTTAGTTCTTTGTGTGGCAAACAATGTGTTTTATAAGGAATATTTGAGGCAAATATGGCTTTGTTTTGTAACAAGTGTTCCTTTTAGTTTTAAGGGTAGCATTCAGGTTTATAAAGGAGAGAAGCCATGTTGGTATTTGGAGAGAAGGTTATTGCTAGTCAGGGTGCATTATCAGTATCTGTGACAAACTTTCCAATTCTTTAATGTGAGCTGACCTGTTTAATGGCTTGTTGAATATGGAAGTTGTCATCAACTTAACACTCCTAGGAGATTTGTAAGAGCTATATATTTACTCTTGTGCTCTGTGATGAGGTAATGTGACATTTTGCTGTTCCTCAATGTATTGTTTTGAAGTAGAAAGCAGATTTGTTTTGATATTTAAGAGAAGGTTAGAGTTTGTGTGTCAAGATTCAATGGACATGAAAGCAGCTTATATGATTTACTGTAGCTTTTGTAAGGTGAAAGCTGAACATATTAAGGTTGAATCAGTGGCATAATTGCATGATGGCAGCAAGCTGAGTTTAGAATATAGTTTTTTTATGAAGATTTTAAATAGAACAGTAACTAGGATTGATCCTTTTGAGAGACCAACAGACATAGCGTGGAAGAATGTGAAATCCTTTTTCCATTTGACTGCCTGCTGTTTAGGAGAAAGAGAACCATGGAGCCAAGAGACAGAAAGAGAGGTGGATGGGTGGGACCTTGGGAAGAAACATCAGTGAGGAGCTTTGGATGGAATAAGTCTTTTAATAGAGATGAAACTAGGTTTCCTTCAGTTTTGTTATGATTAATTATATTCATGAAGTTTAGGAGATTGGCGGTGGTACTATGTTTAGATCAGAGGCCATGTTGAGATTTGGATAGAAGGTTATGGCTAGTAAGATATTTCACAAGTTGTGTCTGGATAGATTTCTATAGTATATTAGATAATGTTGACATAATTGCAATGGGCCTGTAATTTGTTAGCTCTGTTGAGTTGCCTTCATTGTGTACAGGACTGCTGAAGCATTTTTTTCAAGTACATAACTTTTTGTTATAGACTTATTTATGAAAATGGATACAGGGTAGGCCAATGTGTTTGCAGCTATTTTTATACATTCTGAGTTATCAGGGGCAAATCATATATCAGCATGCATATTTTGAAAATAGATTTATTACCACCTATAACATTGTGTTCTATATCAATATAATAATAGCTATGAATGAAAAAATGTGCTGTGATGCAATTTACATAAATTTAACTTTAGCATTTGCAGGGTAATACATACAACACTGATCAATAAATTAGAACAATTAGGCATTGGTATACTCTTGATAAGATGGGTAGCTGAAGGGCTTACAACTAGGACATGGCAAATACCATACAACAACTGGACAGGTGAAATTGGAGTTACAGTCAGGGCCTCTATCTTTTTCATCTGAGGTGTTCTACAGTCTGTATGCAGGTGACTTGAAATTGGGTAAACTGATTACATGTGTTACATATAGGGCATGCCTGCAAAAGAACTTAACTAAATTGGCCATTTGTGAACAGCAAAATAGGTCTATATCACTTCATTGAATCACTATGTAGCGAACGCCTCTTCATCTAACACCTATTGAGCGAACAACATAATCATCAAACTAAATTTTCAGCAAAAACTTTCCTATGGCAAAACAATGGTTGGCCAGCATCTAGAATTTGCCCTTTTCCCCCACTGAAGTGCAATCTCAGAGTTAATATATTTAGTTAGGAGGGTGTGGGGGCATATATGAGTGGCATACACCCCCACCTGCATAGGTGATAAGTTTTTTTTTTTGTGTGGTCGCTAGGGCAGACTACCATTAGTTTGCCTTAGGAAAGTTTTTAAATTTAGTTCAATAATTGAAATAATGATGCATTATAGTATGTTTTGGGAAAGTCTTACCTTCCCAGGTAACTATGTCATTAATAAAACACACTTAAAACTTAATTTACTAATCATGGATCTGGGAACTCATGTAGACAACAACCTAACCTTAAATCAGCATGTGTCCAATGAAGTAAGAAAATCCTTCTATGTTGCTCGACTTATGAGCAAGCCATGACATCTAGATCCAGAAAGGTCATCATGTCACTGTACTCTGCCCTTATCATACCCATCATTGAGTATAATACCCTCTTCAGTATGTACCTGACCAGACACATGCAACAACTGGGACATCTACATAGGTTCCTTCCAAAAAAATACAGGGAGTAAACACAGTGTCATATGCCGATTGCCTCAAAGCCCTGTCGCTTAACTTGGTATCACACAAATTTCTGAAAGGTGATCTTTGCTTGGCTTACAGGACATCACTGGACCCTGTTTTGATGAGCATTTTGCATATCTGCAAAACAAATAGCATCAGAACTACTAGATTAAAAGACCTAAATTTTGTTTGCGATATAAATAGCACATGTTGGAGGGACAGATGTGTTTCTCATTGACTTCCCATTCTCTGGAACAGGCTTCACATCCACGTGAAGCAGAGTTTTTTGCTATATTTTTTTAAGAGCAACTTGGAGCAATGGATGTATAATCAGAAATTCACCCCTCCCCCCAATCTTGCTCCTATGTCTCTGTTGGACAGAGGCAGGTGGTAAATCACCACCTATATAAATCAGATTTGTGGGTCACATTTGGGTTGCATGACTAGCTTTATAAGGACTCTATTGATTGTTAGCCTAGTACACACCTATAATCCTATGAGTAAGAAATAACAATTTGGAAACCTTATAAGAAAACAAGCAAGAGTATACCTTAAAGATTACAGTGGAAATAGACACAGGGCATCCATGGGTGTGAAAATGTAAGTCACTATGAAAGAATAAAATATCTGAACTTGGATAGTGTCCCATACAAATATTTAACAGGAGAACTTTTTTCAGATATATAGTGCTTTTAGAGACAACTACGTCTGGGAATGTTTGGGATTATCAAAACAGAAGAAAATTGGCAGACAGCTTATGTAGAAGATTCTATAGGAAGTGTACAAATTGGTTCTCTGAAAGAGCAACTGAAGGACAGAATAGACTAATAAATTATCTTAAAGGAAGCACTAGTTTAGATATTTTTAAGAAAAGCCTGGACACTTACTGTGAGAACAACTGCTTTGGCATTTCAGCAATCTAGAAGGGCATTAATGCTAGTCCTTGAAATCAGGTCAGATCCTGGTCAAATGGGGCCCTAGGCAGGATAATTGATTGGCATCCCCATCTCACCTCCCCATGCCCGGTAGCCATTACAATGTCCCACTACTTAGCTATTTCTCTCCATTTACCATAAACACTGCTCAAATCTGTCAGTGCACATATTTTCTTCTTTACTTAGGTTCATAGGTTAGTACTAGGCTATCAGCCCTAGGGCCTATACAAGCCTATCCATAACAATTCCCTGGATATTTCTTCCCACAATATTTACTTCCCTGGACCCCTGCCTAGCAGGGCGACTGACATGATCCCCGGGCTGAATTTCCTATCTCTCATCCATTCGTCAAGGTTCCTTTTGAAGAGGGTCAAGGAGGTGCTCTGCTTGACATGTATGGGCAGTCTATTCCAGAGTATGGGGAGTCTCTGGGTCAGGAACCTATCTCTCCAACATGTTTTGTTCATTGTGATGACAAGGTTTAGATCCCTAGAGTGTGTGGCTCTGAGGGATAGGGATTTCTTTAAGTGGAGCATGTCCAACAGCTCAGGGTTTGACATGGCCTTGTATGTTAAGCAATGATCACCTCTGAGTAGACAATATGCCACAGAGTATAGCTGGAGTTATTTTTAGATGGTTAGCATAGGGCATCTGCTTTAGGCCTGTGATTTAATGAGGTATTTCTGTGGCCTTTCCAGCTGTTGCAGATGTCTTGTGAGGTACATACTAAATGGGGTGTTGTACTCTATAATGGGTCTAATGAGGGATGAGTACAGTGGGACAATGACCTCCTTTTTTCTAGATGAAAAGCCCTTAGAGATGAGGTGTGCCACATAGAAGGATTTCCTGGCTGTTGTGGTGTTGTGGTTATCAAAGGTGAGACCACTGTCCACCTGTATCCCTAAGTCTCTCATCACACTTTCGGTGTTTAGTCTACTGCCACCTATGTGGTAATTCATAGGTACATGGTTTTTCCCAAAGGGGATAACTATACATTTCTTGGCATTAAGCTTGAGCCCATGGCTCTGGCACTAAGCATCTGTTTCTGTAAGGCCCTTTTTTAGAATATCTACATAATTTGGGGATTCAATAATGGCTCCCAGTCTGCAGTCATCTGCAAACTTTGTTAGCCAGAGTCTCTTAGTGTTGACCTGTACTTCAGAGAAGTAGATGCCAAACAAGAGCTGTCCCAGGACTGAACCCTGAGGTACCCCACTTGTCACTTGTCTGGAGCTGGATTTTGGAGTCGGTCTGGAGCTGGATTCGGCGTGATTACAGATACTTGGATTTAATTTAAAACTTTTATTTCAAATTATATAGCACATATACTGAAAGATATTTGCTAAACAAAACAATACAGTCTTGCCATGAAAACAGACTTAGCATTAACAGTAAACTTCTCTGCCCTTGAAACTCACAGTCATTGATATGGCATTGAGACCCACATTCCAAGAAAATGCATCTGGCCATTGGCAGATAAAGTTTACCTCTAGGCTATTTTCAAAGCATAGGCCCCTTGCACACATTTATAGGGCCATGCATACATTTATGTGTTTTTTTATTCATCTTCCTGATTGTATTAAATTATATTCCTTGCATAATACAGCATCAGTTCTTAGAATGTTTTAAATTGGCAGTTTTGAATTTTTTTTTCAGTAAGCAATGAAACAAAACAAATGAACTAATAATGACAAAGCTGCCCATTTCAGAACATTTCAACCATAAAAAGGCCAATCGGTTTCAGTTGATATGCACAATCTCTTCAGAAGTAAAATCCATCTAAATAATTCAACATTGATGTGATCTGTACCTAATGAATAGGTTCCTACTAGCAAACAATTTTATATTTCAGTGTTTCATCCATAAATTCAGTGCTTGCTGTCCTTGAAGAATAAATGACTAGGTTATATTAAAAAAATAATATGCTGGTAATATTGCAATAGGAAATGGATGGCAAACCAATAATAGGTTCATAGTTACTAGACATCACAGCCAAGGGATCATACACTCCTGGCTGCAGCATCCCCCCCCCAAAAAAAAAAAAAATACAATACACTAAAAGCAATCCATCTACATGGTGTAGGAGTATAACCTACAGCATTTAGTACCAAAAGAAAATATGCTACCTGTTATGCTTCTAACAATGCTTTCAAATAATAGCACAAATAGTGATGACCATTTGCTAAACAAAACAGTTGCACATTGAAAACAAAATTTGGCATGAGCAGCAATAAACTTCTCTTCCCTTGAAATTCACAATTCCTTGAACATGTACTAAAGTTGACAATTCCTTGAAAAATACACTGAAGCTCACAATTCCTTGAAAATGCATTGAAACTCAATCCCTTGAAAATGCACTTTGAGCGCTGTGGTAGTTGGTGTAGAGGATTCAGGCTCTTGTCTCCTGTAACTAAGGTACAGCATTTGAGCCTGAGGAAATTAAATAACCTGCCATCCCTAACTAGGGCATTTTACACACACAAACTTTTTTTAAGTTTTTCCTTTTTAAATCCGGTTCTGAGCATCCACAGCTCCTCTGTGCTGGTCCTGCGGTTTAGGCTGCTTGTTTTTTCCTCCTGTAATCCATCCCAAGTGCTCCCTCTCTGCTTTAAATGCAAAAGGAATACCTCCGGCCATCACCTGAAGACATCCTGAATTAGCCAGCTTGCCTGATACTTTGAAAAATACTACTGAAAAGACTCCCCCACCCCAACAAGATTGTGTAAATTAATCCATCCTGGTTGCTCCCTCCCTGCTTTAAATGCAAAAAGGAATACCTCCGGCCATCACCTGAAGACATCCTGAATTGGCCAGCTTGCCTGGTACTTAGAAAAATACTACTGAGAAGACCCCCCCCCCAACAAGATTGTGTAAATGTATGTTGCTTAACACTAATTAAATGTAGACTTGATGTACTATCTATAGAGTTAGTCCGCCCTCTCGTGTGCGCATTCTTGTAGCCTACCACAGACTGTTTGCGCTCTCTCCCTCCTGTTATCACTACCCTAGAATATATTTAAACCTAAGACTAGTCCAACTATCCCTGCTGTTGGCTATCTCCTTCTACCATTAGGTGACAGCATCTACCAATATAAATCCTAGATATTCTTCAATCTCAACAAGTTTTATTTTTTCACAAACATTTGGTTGTGAGTTAATATCCTTAGACTGTAAATATCTTCTCCCCCCTGCTAAACCACCCTCTGTAAAGGCAGCCTTCATTTTCTGGCTGGAAATATTTAGCTCATGCCTTCCAACTACAGCCTTTAAACTGCTCTTTGCTGATACTTTTTCTGCCATACTCGCCTCTATTAAGCCTTCCCCCCTCCTGGAACTGTTCTTCCTACCAACTTTCCACCCCTTTAGTCCCTCCTACCTTCTACCCCTCTAGTCCAACCACCTTTCCTCAACCTATCCCCTCCCCCATAGCTAGTTTCATCCTGGAGTTTACTTATATCTCCTACAGAGTGTAGTGCCATTTTTAAATCCTGCCCTGAGCATCCACAGCTCCTCTGTGCTGGTCCTGCGGTTTAGGCTGCTTGTTTTTGCCTCCCAGTAGGTCTTTTCAGCATATCTGTCTATCATTTGCAAGCATCTAAGCAACTATTGTGCTAAACTCCATGTTTTTACTTGTAACTGTGTTTTACAGTTATAGATGGCCTTGTGCTGATGGCTATCACTCCAATGCAATGTTTGTAACTGTGTTGTATGGTTATTGTGGGCCTTGTGCTGACGGCTTCATTTATCTGTGACCTACATGTGTTTCTGACCTCTGCAAGCTGCTTTTGGGGTGACTGGGGATCTTTTCTACACTGACTAATGCTATATTCATTTTGTATGGGTAGAAGGAGCTTAATTGAATACTGCTGGCTTGTCACAACCAGAAACCTGGTGTAATGATGTCCTGTTAAAAGGATGCTAACCAAAGTGCATTGCTGAATGCCGGATAGCCTCTTAAGGAGGAATAACAATCCCCCTTCAAGTCTTCTGCTTAAAAATTAGGTTTAGCAGCCATTTTTCTTTCCATTTGTAACTATAAGGGCTCTGCACAGCTTCTACATGGTTATGGGGACAGTTTTGCCCTATATACTGTACTGTTTCACTGCTTGCTTTGTACTGTGTCATTTGCCCTTTGCTTAGGTTAATTACTGGCTTAGCAGCTGTAAGCTGCTTTTTGGGATGAGTGGGTCTTTCTTTATGTTGTCGCCAGCTGCATTACATTAGTCTGAGTATACAGGGATCGACTGTTGCACTTTGCCGGCCTAGTCTGCTCTCCAGATGTCCTATTAAAAGGATGCTGATGAACATATATTGTTGAAGGCCTTTATTTCTCTTTCAAGGTGGATCAATGGTCCTATTAGAGCCTTTAGCTTAATTACTGGCTTAGCAGCCCTTTTTTCTTTTCCGTTTGTCTCTATAAGGGCACCACATGGCTTTTATATTGTTCTGAAAACTGTTTTGAAAACTGTTCATCACAAGTTATTGCACATCATGAACATATCAGTTTACTGTGTTAGTCTGTTGAGCACTATATATTGCACTGTTTAGAGATTTTATAGTATTACTTTATCATTTACCCCTTGCTTTCTGCTGCTTATATTTGGCTCTACTGCTGTATAACCCTGTTCTCTCAAATGGACTAGAGTCACTGATAGCATGCTGAACTGCTGACTGAATGTTTTGTTCTATTTAATGGAGCCTATATTGCCTAATTTGTATTGTTACTAACATAATGTCTGCTGCTTTCCATTGTTAATCCCCTAAACCTAATCTTCCTCTACATACTTGCTCTAGCCTCATCTAACCATAGCTTCTCTCGACTACTGTGTTTTGTTACACCCTCCATTCTTCTATAAACATCCCTTACCTTCTACCTTCCCCTCTACATCTGCAATATTAACTAACTCAGTGTTGTCTCCCACTCCTCTACAGTAATCCATCCAGGGTGCTCCCTCCCTGCTTTAAGCACAAAACGAATACCTCTGGCCATCACCTGAAGACACCCTGAATTGGCCAGCTTGCCTGGTGCTTAGAAAAATACTACTGAGAAGACCCCCCCTCGACAAGATTGTGTAAATGTATGTTGCTTAACACTAATTAAATGTAGACTTGATGCACTATCTATAGAGTTAATCTGCCCTCCCATGTGTGTGTTCTAGCAGCCTACTGCAGACCATTTGCCCTCTCCCCCTCCTGTTATTACTACCCTAGAATATATTTAAACCTAAGACTGGTCCAACTATCCCTGCTGTTTGCTATCTCCTTCTACCATTAGTTGGCAGCATCTACCAATATAAATCCTAGATATTCTTTATAATCCCAACAAGTTTCATTTTATCACAAACAGTTGGTTATGAGTTAATATTCTTAGACTGTAAATTTCTTCTCCCCCCTGCTAAACCACCCTCTGTAAAGGCAGCCTTCTTTTTCTGGCTGGAAATATTTAGCTCATACCTTCCAAATACAACCTTTAAACTGCTCTTTGCTGATAATTGTTCTGTCATACTCACCTCTAGTGTTCTTTCCTACTCTGTTCGCCCTACTGGCTAACTCTGCTCCCCTACCCTGTCCCCATTTCCTACCCGACCCCAGTACTCCTAGCTTTATTCCTAGCTTACCCCACCCTCTCAGCCTAATTACCCAATACCAGTTCCCCCGCTTATTACTCCTCCCACCTATAGCCATCCTTCTTAAGCTCTGTAATCTGTACTCCACACAATAGTTAAAGTCCCCTCCTCTTTCCTTAAATCTCTAGAATACCTCTATCACTTTTTAAACCCTTTCTTCTTCATAGCCTTCTCTATTTTCCTAACCACTCATACCACTCTCTCTTTGCTACAGCATGCTCTCATCAAGTTATCACACCCTCCAGTCCCCCAGCCTCTTCTTTCTGTTCCTACTTCCCTTATACTATGCTACCTCATATTCCACCTATGCTTGTCCAAAACCACCTACAAAGACAACTACCATACAAACCCACCTTCCTCCTCACTCTTACTCCCGTTTCCACTCTATCTCCTCTTCTTTCATTTAGCCCAACCCTCTGCACCTATTCCATCCTAAACTCTTCTCCTCTAAAGTCAAGATACTGTCACCTGCTCCAATCTACAATCTACCAAAAATCATGCCTGGCAGACCAATATGGCTAAAGGATATCTCCTTCAACAACATAGTTCAAGCTGGTGATATCCATCCTAACCCTCGTCCTACATCCTTTATTAACAACACTCATCCCTTACCCTCTTCCTCCTATTCCAACACCCTAAAGATTTTTACAATTAATGCACAAAGTCTAAACAACAAAGTACACCGATTTCAAGCTTGGTAAAGCCATAACCAACCATATATCTTAGCCATCTCTAAAACCTGGATCAAGCCCTTTATCTCCGACTCTGATATTCTGCCCCCAGGATTTCATTGTCTCAGAAATGACCGACTAAATAAAAAAGATGGAGGCACTGCCATAGTCTTCTCAAACTTTCTTACCTTAATTACCGTCCAAATTCCAATTCTTCAATTCCAGAACACTGAACTAACTGCTGGAATTCTTAAACTAAATAAACATAAAATATCTGCATCATTGCCCTATATATCTCACCTGGTAACAATATCTCTACACTCGAAAATATTCTCCTTTGGGCCTCTACTGAAATTAACTATGAAACTTATATCCTTGGTGATGTGAATATTGACTGGAATAAAATCGATTGCCCCTCTCCCTCCCTATCCATTAACCTCTCTAACTTCACTCAAATAATCCTCTCCATCACTTGACCTAACAAAATAAACCCTCCCGGATCCACTATAGATTGGATCCAAGTCTCAGATCCAAATAAAATAACCAATTTTGGCACAATCCCTGATACCTTTAGCGACCAGCTCCCAGCCTTCATGCATCACTCAACTAGTTCCTCCCCACACCAGCATCAGTACATTCAAACTCGTAACCTCAATAGCTTCAACCCAACTACTTTCTCAAATACTTTCAAACAAATGAACTGGCAAATTCTAAACATCCTTCCTCTTGACAAGGCTATAGAATACTTCAACTCTGTCTTCCTTGATACTTTAAACTCACTAGCCCCACTAAGAAACAAAAGGATAAAAACTAAAACTGCTCCTTGGCTATCAAAAGAGACAAAACAGATTATGCACCACAGAGACAAACTATGGAAGCTTTACCAAAACAATAAACTGGACAATACCTTGCTCCAATATAAAAAGCTCTGCAACCATGCAAAACGACTAATCACCAAAGACAAAAAAATCCTACTATATCAAACTTCAGTCCAATAACAATAAAACCCCCAAAAAATTCTGGAACTCAGTAAACTCACTCCTCAATCCAGGCTCCAAGAATAAATCCCTGTCCTGACCCAAGTAAATCTGATCTCGAACTAGGCC
This sequence comes from Protopterus annectens, assembly GCF_019279795.1. Classification (NCBI taxonomy): domain Eukaryota; kingdom Metazoa; phylum Chordata; order Ceratodontiformes; family Protopteridae; genus Protopterus; species Protopterus annectens. Next base: position 1,463,708,100 of record NC_056737.1, read on the forward strand.
CTGAATTTAACTCATTTTTCATAGACACTATTACTACCCTCACCAAGACATTTCCCAATAATAACCCATCTGCTCTACACTCTCCCCCTTCTAACTCACCTCATCTGTTTGAACTCAAACCCATCTCCACTAACTTTATAAAAAAACTTTTGTCCAAACTTAAACCTTGCTCTAACGCTCCCGACAATATTCCCTCTTCCTTCCTAAAATGTGCTGCTGATGACATTGCACTCCCAATCAGCATCATTATCAACTGATCCATAAAAGAATCATACGTCCCCAAACTCTGGTGCTCAGCTTATATTCTTCCTCTTCATAAAGGAGGCAAAAATACCAGCATCTCAAACTTTCGCCCCATTGCTTTGCTCTCACTAATCTCCAAAATCTTAGAAAAATGCATCCACATCCAACTTCTGCCTTTCCTGGCCCAAAACAGTCTTCTCACTCCTACCCAGCATGGCTTCCATCCAGGCCATAACACAATAACTGCTCTACTCTCTTTCCTAGAAACTGTCAATCAAGCCTAAGATTCAGGCCACTTAGTTTCTACTGTTTTACTCGATCTGTCTAAAGCCTTTGATATTGTTTCCCACAAGCACTTTCTCTGTCATCTCTCAAACCTTAATCTCTCACATAATGCTTTTCCTGGTTCTCCAGCTATCTATCAGACAGATCACAGGCAGTCAAATTGAAGAACTCCATCTCTTCCTTCCTACCCACCCCAACTGGCATACCACAGGGATCCATCCTTAGGCCAATGATTTTTAACATTTTCATCAATAACTTTCACACTGCTATTCCTGATGCTAAAATCATTCAAGACACAGACGATTCAACCTTAGTCTGCTCTGCCTCAAACCTCTCTGAATTGCTGACTAAAACCCAAACTGCCTTCTCAACAACTGAAAACTGGATGTGCCAAAACCACCTCTCTCTCAATGCACATAAATCAAAGATTCTACTATTCCCTCCCACAAAGACCCTCTCCTACTATAAAAACAACTTCAAAGTCTATAGTCAAGCCAATTCACCTATATAAGTAGTCCTCTCTGCCAAACTACTTGGCATTACTGTAGATGAACACCTCAAGTTTGATATTTCTATTCAACAAAATATTAAGAAAACCCACCAAAAGCTAGGTATGCTGTATAGGAATAGTCGCTTTCTCTCCAACTCTACCAGGCAAACTCTGGCCTCGACTTATCTTCTTCCTTCCTTATTATACGGAGCCCCACTCCTAACCAACCTGTCCTCCTCTATCACCTCTAAACTAGAAAACTGCTACAACAAAATCTCTAAATTTGCCTCTAAATCTAAAAATACCACCCATCACTGTCTAACCCTACAATCCCTGAATTGGATTGAACTCCCAAACTATCTAGACTATCTCCAACTCACTACTGCACATAGACTCATATTTCACCCAACAAAATGTCCCACTCTAACATCCTTCCCCCTTATACACCCAACAGAGCTCTTAGATCTGAAAATCAGAACTTAATTACTATCCATAAACCTAAACGTCCTGCTGGCCAACTTCTCCTATCTTTCTCACTAGGCAAAAAATGGAATTCCCTTCCCTCCATACTAAGAACCATACCAAACTCGGAAAACTTCAAAACCCAACTATTCAAACACCTGTCCACTAAATGGAAATGTACCTGCTTTCACCCAACCTAATCCAAGGGGGTTCTCGCTCTGGTTCTAAAGCTTTACAACTCTCATAGTTATCTTCCTATGAGCCTATCTAAGCTCTAAACAATTTCTATATCGTCTCTCACCTCCTACAGCTACCCTCACACAGCCCAACCTTGTAAATATTGTAAATAGCATTCTATTGTTGATGTGTGTATGTAAAGCGTATTTACATTTTCTTAAAAGGTTTGTATGCAAACTGTTTCCACACCTAACCCAGATCTGTTTTCCTCAAATGAAAATATGTGATCCCTACCTTCAAGCTTAATGAATTTGTTAACTATGCATGATATTGAATGCATTTATGAGTAACTATTCTACATAAGATCCTTAATATTAACTATCATTTGTATCTAAATTGTATAATGCATCTTGGAGCTTTTCTCCCGGGCCTCCACTGAAAATGGGTCAATTTGGCCCACTGGACTTCCCCGGTAATCAAACTGCAAATGAATAAACACACACACACACACACACACACACACACACACACACACACACACACACACACACACACACACACACACACACACGCACAGACACACGCACACACACACACACACACACACACACACACACACACACACACACACACACACACACACACACACACACACACACACACACACACACACACACTACAGATGCAGTCATTGTTTGTTTCCACACACTTACCTTAATCCTCAGGTGTAAGGAAGGTATGTTTGTTATATTTAAATTTTGCATGTGCAGATGAAGAAAAGCAGATACAACAGCAGGAGATATATGCGTCGATGCATGCACAAAGGCCAAAGTGTGTTCATTCACTTAAAGAACAAATGCCCTTAAAGAAGAAATTTTATTTTTTTATTTTATTAAAAATTAAATGTTGTGGTACCCTTCTGGTCAAAAGGGGCATCTTCCCAGACATTGGGCCCTAGGCGACTGCCTAGGATGCTTAGTGCTGGATCCAGCTCTGCAAAATATTTGTATGTATGTATGTATGTAAGGTTTGTGAAGAAAAGGATGTTCCAAAAGAAATTATTTTTTGATGTGCATCAAGGGAGGTTTTTTGATGCACTTTCTAATGAAACATGGAGCTTAAAGCACAAAAGAAATGGACTTAAGTAGTGAAAATGAAATTATAATGTTAGAAAATGATATACTAAAGATACTAAGGAAACTATTCAAAATGCTTCTTATAATGAAATTGAAAAAGGAAGAAATGGTTGATTAAATGAAATATTTAATAATGTATAATTGAAGGTAATACAAATGGACAAAAATATTGCATATGATATTCAAATTTGGAATACATATTGGACTTTAAATATCGATGCAGATGGGCATTGTATTAATGGTGTGAGGAAGTTTTAATAAACAGGAAAAGAAATTTAGAATAAGGTTTAAATGTAGCTTAAACAGGAAAAAGCCACAAAAAAACTACTTATGAAAGTGAAATGTTAGCTGTAAATGTGAATAGTACACAAAATAATGTGAAGACTGTACAGTAATACACTGACTAAAAAAGTAAAATGTGAATGTTTATTTATTTCCAATATCTGCTGAAGTTGGAAGAGATTGATGTCATTTGTTTTTTTTTTTTTTGTTTTGGTTTTTTTTGGTTTAGGAGGGTTCAGGAACAGTTGTGTTAATAAGAAAGGATAGTAAGTTGAAAATTATGAACTACATTGTGGTAAAACCAGTGAGAATATTAACACAATTGCTTACACTGTGTAGATTTTATTACAACTATTAATGTGTTTCGCATACAAAAGGCACATGATGAACAGAGGTGTCTTCTGACTTAGAAAATAATTTCATGACATAATAAGATATTGTATGTTGAGATTTTAGCTTATTATTTTATTTTATTAAATTATTTACATTTGTTTACTGGGAAATTCTGACTGGACACAGGTGCTTTTTCAGCAGAGGCCAGGAAAAAAAAACTCCACAAATATAAATGAGCAAACATACTGAGTAATTGAGTTTACAGTAAAAAACATGATATACAATAAAAACAGAGCAACGGGTAGATGTAGACTTAGCAATATCTGACTACAGACCAAGAATCAAGGAAGGCTAAAAATGCAAGTAGCACTTAAGGTCTAACATGCTAATTAGTGGATAATAAAACATCAGACTTATACTATTTGGAATAGGAGTTTTTTAGTCGGGATTGGAATAAGGACAGAGCCAGTGCATTTTTAGGTGACACTTGAGTGCAGTCTGGAAGTGACTACTAGATGGTAGCATGGTTATAGAGGGGGACGGTTGTTCCATAGTTTGGATTTGGCACAGGAGAATAGAGCTTCTTCTGCTGAGTTTTGGTTTTGGTGATAAGAAGTAATTTTTTTTCTGTTGGAGCATAGGGATTTAGAAGAGCAGTATGGTTGGAGAAGGTTTTGAAGTGATGGGATTTTATGAGGATGGTTTACTAGTTTGTGGGCAAATGAGAGTTGATTCATCTGAAGAAGCGGCGGGAGTTCAAACCAGTCTAGTTTCCTAAGTATGATACAGTGGTGACTGCAGTAGGATGTGTCTGTTACAAATTTTGTTGTAGCAGGCTTCGAGCCTGTTTAGGTCAGACTGTCCAAGGTTGATAAGTATAGGAGATGTGTAGAGTAAGGTGGAGATTAGTTGGGAATTGGTAATAGAAGTTCTGACTGCCTTGGTTAGGTATTGTTTGTTTCTATATAATGCACCACGTTTTTGTGCACTTTTTTATGGTAAGAGATATGTGGATGTCAAATCTGAGATTGTTGTCTATCTCCACACCAAGAAGTTTGTTGTTGAATAGGGAAAATAGTAGGGGGCCAAGGATGGAGCCTTAAATGCCCAAGCAAAGGATTACAAGGTATGTCTTTATCTAGACAGTGTTGTCTTGAAGTTTTAGGTTTTATCAGGGAATTCTGGTATGGAAGGGCAAGAAGAGTGGAGGAAGGAGGATTTTAAGGTGAGGGAGATAGAGGAGAACTCAGTGCTGTCCTGACTGAGTATGCACTACCCTATTAGTAATAAATCTGAAGTTGTAAAACGTACACTTTGTTTTTTGTATTAGATTAGGTTATGTCTGAAGGCAGAAGAGACTGAAGAAGGTGGAAGTGCTAAAATGATAAGAAGTATTCTCAGAAAGGCAGAACTGCAAGTAGTGTATAGGAAAGTAAATAAATATAGGGGAGGAAGTATCACCACTAAAACAGACTATGTAATATATTGTAAGTAAAAAGAAGGAAGAGTGGAAAGGAATTCACAAGCATGTGGGCTTTTTTGGTCATAAAGCTGTTTACGTTATTAACAGTCATAGCAGAACAGGTGATAAAGTAGGTTCATAGGTTCATAGGTTCATAGGTAGATACTAGGCTATCTACCCTAGGGCATTTATAAGCCTAGCCAGAGTGTGTTTGGCTTTTGCCTCCCTTTTATATTAATTAACTGTGCCTCTGTATAGTAGGTCACAGAGGATAGCCCTTTAAGGTTAGTTTACTGTGCCTCTGTCTAGCAGGGACACAGAAGAGATCCCAGGGGTAAACTTACGATCTCCCATCCACTCGTCAAGATTTCTCTTGAAGAGGGTCAGTGAGGGGCTCTGCCTAACATGAATTAGGATTCTGTTCCAGAGTGAGGGTAGCCTATGGGATATGAATTGGTCCCTCCAGCCTGTCCTGTTTATTGCTGTGCTGAGGTTTAAGTCCCTCGAGCGTGTAGCTCTAAGGGATTCAGATTTACTGAGGTGGAGCATGTCCATTAATTTTGGGTTAGACATGGCTTTGTACATCAGGCATAGATCGCCTCTGAGTAGGCAGTAAGCAACTGAGTAGAGCTAGAGTTTCTTTAGTCGAACTGCATAGGGCATCTGTTTGAGGCCCGTGATCCTCTTGGTGAGGTACTTTTGGGGTCTCTCCAGTTGCTGCAGGTGTCGGGTAAGGTGCATCCCAAATGGGGCATTGTATTCAATTATGGGCCTGATGAGTGATGAGTAGAGGGGCACAAAGACCTCTCTAGATCTAGATGTGAACCCTTTTGTGATAAGGTGGGCTATATAAAAGGTCTTTCTAACCACTTTGGCAATGTGATTGTCAAAGGAGAGATTACTATCTACTTGGGTCCCCAAATCCCTAATTACTTCTTCCGTACTTAATGGATTACCTCCTATGTGGTAATTTGTGGGCACTTTGTTTTTCCCAAAGGGGATGACTATGCACTTTTCTGCATTTAGCTTGAGGCCGTGGCTCTGGCACCAGGTATCTGTCTCTGTGAGACCCTTTTGGAGCATGCTTGTGTCAGCCAGAGAGTCGATTATGGCTCCCAGTTTGCAGTCATCTGCGAACTTAGTCAGCCATAGTCCTCCTGTGTTAGCCTGCACCTCAGAGAAGTATATACCAAACAAGAGAGGTCCCAGGACTGAGCCTTGTGGGACGCCACTTGTAACTGGTTTAGAGTCGGACATGGCACCTGAAATTCTGACCATGTGGGTTCTATCCCTGAGCCAGGTTGCAACTCATCTTGTGACATGGGGGCTGATATTTAAGCTGGTAAGCTTATTTATGATGCCTGAGTGGGGTATTGTGTTGAAGGCTTTTGCGAGGTCCAGGTAAGCTATGTGGACTACCTTCCCCTCATTTATGGCCTTGGTAACTGTTTCAAAAAAGTCAACTAGGTTTAAGAGGCAAGATCTGCCCTTAACAAAGCCGAATTGGGTAGGGTCCACTGTCTGGAGGTTCCCAATGTCTTATTTATGAGTTCCATGATGATATGCTCCATAGCTTTGCAGACCAGACTAGTCAGGCTTATAGGGCGATAGTTCCTGGGGTCCATTGTGGCATCACCTTTGTGGAGCGGAACCACTGTTGCTGTACGCCATTCTTTGGGTACATATCCTGTAGTATGGCTGAGTTTGAACAGTGACTTTATGTGAGGGTTTAGTTCTTCTTGGAGCTCGTGTAAGACACAGCCCGGGACACCATCCGGTCCCATTGATGCTGTGTTTTTTGCTTTGGAGAGGGCCGCCTTCACCTGTACATCTGTGATGTCTGGGAGGCTGAATTCTGTTGGGATAGACATTTGATCTTTTGGGGGGAAGGGGGGAGAAGTTTGCACTGAACCTATCTGCCAGGATTTTGGCAATGTCTGTGGGTTCAGTTTATTTTTTGCCATTTTGTACCAACTCAGAGCATATTAGGGAGTTGCCACCCAGATTCCTGACATAGCTAAAGAAGGCCTTGTGATTATCCTTAGCGTCCTGGGCAATTTTTCTTTCGAAGCTGGCCTTTGATGATTTTATGAGGGATTGTAGTTTCTTATTAGTACTGATCAGAGATGCCTTCCCTTTTTGGGATTTTGCTCTATCATGTAGTAGCTTCCTCCTTCTGTTGTATAGCTTATTTATGGCTGGGGTCCACCAGACAGGTCTCCTGCTTTTGGAGGAGTGAGTCTTGGTTTTATTTGGGATAGCATGATCCATGCATTCCTGTAGGTGCTCATAGAAAGCGTTTGAAAAGGATTCTGTGGTTCAGGCAGTATTTTCCACTGGCCCTGGAACTTTGAAGGAAGTAGGAAAACAAGAAGAGTTATTATAGCAATAACCCACGCCTGGGTGTGGGTAATGCTAAATTTACCCACGGTTGGCGTGGTTTGGTCCCGAGGGCGAAGCCCGAGGGACCAAACAAAGCCAACCGTGGGTAAATTTAGCATTACCCACACCCAGGCGTTGGTTATTGCTATTATACCATGACATTATTTAAGAAAAGAAACTATTACTTTTCTTAAATAATGGCATAGTATAATGCCTGTTTACTGCCCTTCCGCAGATGTCTGGCATCCGCGGCAGTTCTGATGTACTGAGCGCCTGCGCAGTACATTAGAGCTGTGGGCAAAAGCTACGGAGAAAGCAAGATCTACGTTGCTTTTTTTTTAGTGTTTTGCTATGTTAAATGAGTTTAACATAGCGAGACAGTTTTAAAATAAGCAACGGAGATGTCCGTTGCTTATTTTAAAACTGTCTCGCTATGTTAAACTCATTTAACATAGCAAAACACTAAAAAAAAGCAACGGAGATCTTGCTTTCTCCATTGCTTTTTAAAACACATCTCGCTATGTTAAATGGGTTTAACATAGCGAGACAGCTTTAAAATAAGCAACGGAGATCTCCGTTGCTTATTTTAAAGCTATCTCGCTATGTTAAACCCATTTAACATAGCGAGACAGTGTTTTAAAAAAACGAGTTATACTAATGGAAAAAAGTCCGGGTGACCGGACCTTTTTCCATTAGTATAACTCGATTTACAACGGGCACGCTGGCCAATCAGCGTGCACGTTTTGGGGGGGTCATGGTATAATGTTGAATAGATAATAACAAAATAAATGAAAGGCTGTTTTGTATGTTTATGGATAGACCACTTACATCTTATATGGTTGTATGAAAAGAATGTGAAAGGGCATATGCAAAGAACATTAACCAGATTAGTGTGAATTAGTTATGAAGATTAAGGAAAAGGGAGGAGAAGAAATATAGTGAAAGTGAATGGGAAGTACATGAATTAATCATAAACAAAGATATGGAATATTATTTTAAGGGAAGCATTTGTATTATGAACATGGAGAAAGAGTGAAAACATTGATGGACAAACACACATGTACAATGAAATAGAAGAAAAAGTAAGTGAGGCTATTTTAGCAGCTTCACTGAATTCAGAATGTGTGCTTATGGATAAATTAAAAAATAAGATGTAGGAATATGCTAATCCTGGCCAGGTAATGGAGAAAGTAAGGAATTCTCTTGAAGACATGAGGATGAGGGAGAGCGATATTATTAGAAGTTAACAGAACTATGTAACTGAGATATAAAAGAAACAGATACTGGTATAATGTTAGCCAAATGGAAAAAAAATGTAAATAAAGTAAACAAAAATGTGTCACTAGGGTGGAATGGGATTACATTTAGAATTTAAAAAATATAGGAAGAGGAGAAGCTGAAAGTGTTCTTAAATATCTTACGAGAATGGTGGAAATTAAAGGAATATTAAGTTAATATAATTATATTTCTGAAAAGGCATGTAAAGAAATATTTGATGAACTGGATGTTTTTATTATTACCAATACAGATTATAAAACATTAACATAGAATGTCATAGGATGCATAATACATCAAATTTCTGAGGTTATTAAGGGTAGAAATATGCATAATGTTTTTTTATTACCAAAGGAAATTATAGCGGAGATTAATGATAGGGTAGAATATAGATTTAGAATAGGGGATATACTGAAGGAATTTCATAATGTGTCACTTTAAATACTGTCTGAAATTCTGTAAGGTTATGCTAATGGAAAAAGGGATTATTTATTAATTTGTTTATTTTTAGCACCTTTTCCCTCGCCTATATCATCCTCTGGCCTTCCTATACAGTGCCACATTTCTGTGCCAGGTCTGCCAGCTTCTCCATGCCCCTATACTAACTTCCAGTATAGCTAGGGCCAGTCATGTATCCTAAAGGTGTCCTGGGCTCATGGCTACCACTATCAGATTAGGGTGTGTCCTTTTGAGCCTAATCTGAAACATGTACCATTCCTTTGTGGCTTATGTGGTTGTGTCTGAGGGGTGGGCATGCAATGGGAATATGTGGTGTATTATCCAACCTCTGCAGTAACTCAGTCAGGCCAACCACCCTTCACCTCTTTGGACAACACTCCCAGTATGACATCTCCTGTCTCTGCCAGGGATTGCAGTGAGGTGTGTCCATGTGACAACACAACCTCCTGGGCATAGGCATGAGCATCCCTCCCCTGCGGCTCCATTAGTCATTCAAGCTGGTAATCAAACGAGGGAGGCTGGAGCACAGGCAGGGCATTATCCCAGTACATAACTAGAGTAGCATGAAGTGGGGTACAAAGTTGTTACAAGAATCTTATAATCACACATTCATTAGAACTTGTATGTTTTTTGGGGGGAGGGGAAGAAGTCTGGAATTAATTTTATTGTAAATAAAGAAGGAGTTTTCATTGGTTTAGTTATAAATGCTATTGTGAGAGAGTTTAAAGAAAAGACCTTAAATGAAAAGGGAATTTGACAGATAAAGATATAAAGTCATGTGTGTATATAAGTATGTTATCAGTAGTTTATGTGCCATTATATTGATGCACAATCTATTGATGATGGCGTACTACCTGCATTAACAAACCAAAATAGAAGCAAAACTACACCAATTGGAAAAGGACAACATACAGCCTCCATTCTCCTTTTTTCATGGTCAATGAAAGTAAAAGTGGTCAAATACTAAAACACTTGTTTTAAATGAGGGCTCACATCCACACCACACAGATTATATATATTAACTCCACAGTTGCTCAAGCATGTCCAAAAGGGTAACTCACTTCCCTAAGCATTAGACATTGTTGAATGACTTGACCACTGCTAAATCTGATGTGCACTCAGTAAGGTGTGCATTTGACAGTCTGACAGGAAACAATATGTATATATGCAGTATTATTAAGCAGATAATATTATTTGTATACTAAGGGAAGACAGTATGGTTACACTGTTAATAAATATGTTGGAGAGCTTAAGACAGTATTTAACTTAACAGAAGAAACTATTAGAGAGTTAGGGTATATTAAGAAAGGGCAGTTGTTACTATAGTAGGAAGATTACTGAAATCCTAGGGATAAAGTATGACGACAGGAATGTGATGTTGGAAATTTGGAAAGTCATTTAAAATGAAACTGGAGGTCTGTGAAAGAATTGTGTGGTATCCATTAGGAAAAAAGTCTGTTCTGTTAATTTATGTAATTTGAATGGGGTAAATATGTCTCAACATTTTTGTCTAATTACATTTAAGAGTTGTGGTCAGAGAAATGTCGATGAAATGATTATTGTATGGCAAGATACTTTTTCATTGTTCTGTAATAAAATGATTTGGTGAAAATATCCATACAATGAATAAGGATTTAATAAAGTTAAATATTCAGTTTAGTGTATTATACGGATGGCAAAAATGACACCAATGCATTTGTAATTATATTTATTAGAGAAGGAAGATAATCGGACAGGACTTAATGACTTATTTTTCTGAAGAATATTTCATAAACAATTCCAAGTAAAAGCAAACCTGTGATGTAAAGGTGAGGGAGAAAAAATGAGAAAGAGAAAGAGGGAGAGAAAGAGAGTTTGTAGTTTTTAAGGATATGATAAAATAATCACTCATCTATTGTTTTAATGTAAGAAATTTACGTGATCTGGGATTTGATAGGTAGAGAAATTAGAGTACAAGAACTAAACATTTTAAATGAAGCAAACTTAGTTTAGGCAATTATGACAATTTTCCTGTTCAAAGAAAAAAATGTCATTGATAAGATAATTGTGCACAGTTTGTAAGTATTTTACAATAAATACTGATCTATCGAAGTTGGTTGAATGAAGTATTAAAATGGTTGAATATAAAAGAAGATGGTTAATTAGTTGAAATTTTCTGTTTTCTCTAAAAACATTTAATTTTTTATTTGACATAGTATTTAAATAAAGAATGTGATGGGAAATAGAGACAAAATAGTAATACAAAGGCATGAAGCAATTTGATTTCAGAAATAAAACACCACTTCTCTTTGCACTACTGGTAGGTGAAGGCTCAGTAAAAATGGAACAAATGAGTCTGTGATAAGTGGAAAATATGATATGAATGAGAATACTCAGGGTGAGTTTTGAGAACTATGAGATGAAAACTGTAACCAAAGAACAAACAGAACAAAATCAGAGTCTGGAAGATGTTGCTATGACCATTAAATTCAAGCTGCTAGGTTTGCATAATGAGGGAAGGTAGGAACTTTCTGATATTTAGGAAAATAAATTCAAGGTTTCTTTGAATTCCATAATGGTGAGAGTGGTTTGTTGCAAATAAATAAATTAAGCCAGATTTTGTGCTGCAAGTCCGGTCAGTCCAAAGATAGTGCACATACATCAAAGGATATGCATTACTCCTCTCGCTGTACTTAGCAACCAGGAAGATTCTAATACATTGTGGAAGTAACTGCAGAAACTGAACTAATGAAAAGAATCTAAACTTTAAACCGAGGAAAGAAAATTAGATAGACTTAGTATGTGTTATGAAAGTGATAGTGTTTTTTTAATTCTGAACTGATTATTTAAAATCTCTTGCAAATTCTCCCACAGCAACTGCAAATAAGGAGGATCATCAGACTAAGTAACAACGTTTTTTTTTTTTTTAAACTCTCAAATGACTAAGAAAGCAAGTGATTTCCACTATCTGCAGCATCAAGTACATATAAATAATCGTAATGTTGTTTTACTGTCAGGTAATTAGGCTTTTATTGTAAATGGAAGTATTACTATGCATGAAGATGACGGATCTGTAAAGACGAGAAATGTAAATAATGATTAAGCAAAGGGTATGGGAGGATACAGAGTATCCAAGAAAGATTTTGGAAATGAGGTTAATGAAACAGAAAATAGTTATGACAACAGTGGCATAACTGGAAAAGTTTAACCAGAAGAAAGTTAAGATAAAAATATCCAGTATTACACTGTCTGAGAAAGCAACATGGGCAAGTATGATTATAGAGTGAACACTTTGTTTCAAGAAATAGTAAAGAGAAATTTGCTATAATCAGAGAACATAAAGTTATGTTTTTTGAGGTATCAAGATGAGTGTTCAGAGACAGTTAAATTATTAAAACAGCATAAAGAAGTAAGAGTTATATGCAGTGCCATACTTGGAAGAATTTTTCTGTGTGATTGTTCAAAGATGTATTTATAAGGATAGATAACGTATATGCTCCTACACAAAGTAAACAGTGAACTATTTCTGAATTAAAACAATATTTATTGATGAAAAATATTGTATCTGAGAGGATGAGTTAAATTATTCTTTGGAATAAAAAACAATAAAAAAAAGAAACAAAGAACAAAGATGAAGAAAGAAATAGGTGTAGAAAGGTTAGTCAAATTTTTTTAAGATAGCAAATTTACAGACAATTTTATAAAAGGAAGCACACGTAGAAGAGGGAGTATTAGCATCAAGATTTTAGAAAAAAGGAAGGGCTTGATGAAGTGTATTGTTTTGTCAGACCATAAACATACATATGAGACTTAATAATATAAAAGGTAGTGAAAGTATAAAAAAAGGATTAGAGATGAAGTGAAATGTTATTTTTGAGAGAATATGCTTAGATGAGTTAGAGAAGAAATAGTTACATAATATAATTATAACCATAATAAGTTCTGTCCACAGGCCAGATGGTCATGTTCAGGCAGTATAAGGTAGTGTACAATGTTAGAGGTTACCGCAGCCATTGTCACAGTGTGGGAGCTCCTCTTCAAAGGTACCAGGTATTCAGATAATGCTTAACATTTCATGTACTCCATGACAATGTGGGCATAGTGGACTAGTACCATGTGTGCAGGGACACCATGCAACAGATAGTGGACATATGCCCACCTTGTCTGCAGTCCCATGAGAGTTTTTGAATATCCATCTCAGTGGATACAAAGATATGTATGGATTTACTTATATTAGCTACAGCGACCTGTTAATGATGCACAAGGCACACAGTAGGGGGTCACTCAGGCATCTGCCTCAGGAATGCTCCACCAGTTTCTTGATCCTAAGATTAAGCATGTGGAGGGAGCATATGTGGTTCCCATGTACCTCAGAAGAGAAAAAGAATTGCCACATGGGACATCTGTCCCTTAGCCTGCTTGCCTGAGGTAGTGGGGGCCATAGATTGTACCCACATTGAAAGAAAGTCCCAGCTGGTGAACTGGAAAAGAGGTTCATGAACCACAAATGCTATCACTCAGTCATCTGTCTGTTGGTCTGTAATACACAGGGTATCATCTAATATATGTGTGTGCAGGCCAACCAGGCAGTTTCCATGACTCCCACATATAGGTCACATGTGACCTCTACCAATGGCTTGTGAGGGGTGACTTCCCACATGGTCTTCTTGTGAGTAATGCTGGATATTCCCTGGAACCCTGGCACAAATATACCATTTAGAAATCTTCATAACCAAGCTTGCCATGGTTACAACCATATCCTAATGCAAAAGAAAAACATCACAGAACAAATGTTTTGGCTGCTGAAGTCACACATTTTTTGCCCGGATACAGCCAGTGGTGCCCTTCAATAGCCTCAACTATGTATGAAGAGATATTTGCCTTGTATGTAGGGTCAGTGGAAGTGTGGGATGTCCAGGGCATGCAGTGGTGTATGTGTGTGTGTGTGTGTGTGTGTGTGTGTGTGTGTGTGTGTGTGTGTGTGTGTGTGTGTGTGTGTGTGTGTGTGTGTGTGTGCGTGTGTGTGTGTGTGTGTGTGTGTGTGTGTGTGTGTGTGTGTGTGTGTGTGTGTGAGTGTGTGCGTGTGTGCGTGTGTGCGTGTGTGTGTGTGTGTGTGTGTGTGTGTGTGTGTGTGTGTGTGTGTGTGTGTGTGTGTGTGTGCCTCTATCTGTCTGACTGTCTGAAGGGATGCAGTCTGAGCACATGGTACAGCACTGTGCCTTGGTTTACTGGACAGGTCTAGGGCTTGCATGACAGATGGACCATCTTCCTATGCATGACCTCAATCACAGGAGCTATTTCTACAAGGAGTAGCACTAGTTATCTCAAGACCTAAACTAGATATTGCTGTGCTAACTGACTGAGACCAACGTATGCTGGAGGATGTGCAAGCATAATGATGTCCATGACCAAGGGGACAGCCTCTCCTGTGTGAAGATACTTCCATATATGATATTGCTCTGGGAATGCTAGCAGTATGAGAGTGGGATTTCATACATCTATGGCCAGGTGACCTACTATCTGGGGATATAGCAAATGATCAGTAGTGAGGACAGCACCTTACCCTGGATAGAAAACCAAGAGAAAACACTGCACATCCCAATGTGTGATTCATTCTATCCAAGGAATCACACATATGGGTCCTGCACTTCTGGAAGTCAGGATACATAGCCTGGATCACTGCACAGCCTTTTTTTGAGGCTCTGGTGGAACTTGCCTACACCTCTGTGATGTCCCATTGAATCACAGCTACTTACATACCAACCTAATAGGGTGAGTGTCACTCTTCCCTCTGACAACCAGCAGTAGCAACCCACCCATGTGGACCCTCCTGCATACAATGGTTAGAGGCAGATTCAAAAATCTGCTTGGTGTAGGCCACCATACTTGCCTGGTATAAGGTGTATCCTTTCATCTGTCCAATCTCAGATAGTAGTGTGTCCTGGGAATGTACACTCTTAGAGACTTTGTGTTTACTCTGAAGAGTGGATGTGTGGTCACAGTCCCTATGTCCAACACACATTCTGCACCCCCTGACAGTTCCAGTGCATCTCCCAATATCATTATCAGAGGTAACATATCCTTGAGCATCAGACAGCGGTAGTTACACTATCCTGATACCAGTGAATGGTTCACCTGTTAATACACCAAAACAAACTATATCCAGTGTAAGCAAAACTTAGCAACATAACAAGACATGCAACAATACTACAACTATAAAAATATGAAGGATGTTGCACCTGGATACCAGATACATCTATATGATACAAGTGAGACAGGTATTATAAACTGTAATGTGACTAACAGGTATAAAATGCGCAAGATAAGTGATAGTAGGATTACACACATGGGTCATCATCAGTTGAATTTCTCTGGGGCATATCTACCTCCACCTAGACATCCAACACCACACTGTCAAACTTTGTGGAAGGGGTACTGCTTTTAAGTGAGGCCAAGAACTCCTCCATCTCTGTAAAGTGTGCTTCAGTGCACAGCCCACTGACTGTCATCTTCCATTCCAGTGCCACAGCCCCTGCTCTTTGGGTAGCAGCCTCTCAGTAGTCAGTTTGGGATTAGTTCTTTTGTTTTCTCCTGGTAAGAGAAGGAGCACATGGACATTGTTTCCCGGAGACTGCTGATTACAAGAAATCCTAATAATTGTTTCATATGTGACATTTTGGAATTTGTGCTTATATTCTACTCCTGGTAAAAACAGGAGTAGATTGCATTACTTCCTGAATGTTTCTGGTTGAGCAATGAGTCTCTGTACTTGGTGTTCCTGATTGGTCTGATTGCTATGCAAGGCATCTACCAGAAAAAGGCTATAATATGACTACAGACCCTTGCATCATCAGGGACAAGACTGTGGATCACCAAAAGGCTCTGGCCTACTTCTCACCTTGGAACTGGTGCTAATGTTTTGCTTCTGGTGAGAGAAGAAGTAAAGGAGCATTTCACTCCAGGAAAGCGAAGCCGTGGTGAGAACAGCACTAGTAGTAGCCAGGCAGTAGCCATTCATGTGACTCCCCTCTTTTTATCATTCTTGACAAGCTAATTCTTTGTTTTCAGGAAGCACTGCTTGATTTGTTTCTAACTTCAGAATATCTGCCTAAATACTTCATCCTTAAATTGTCAGGGTCTACGTATTATTTTCCCGTCAAGTGTTTGGCAGGGCCCTTTACAGACACAGTCACATTGAGTGATATTTTTTCCTGTAAAAGCACAACTGAAATTTCACCAATACCTAGTTGCACACAATACAACTAGTTTGCAGTGACAAGCACTGCCTCCAGAGTTGAAACTGGATACTCCTGACATTGCTTTATATTCTCAGTCCAGCAACCTAATCACTAAAAAATGGTCTGTTATCATGGATATGAACTTTCCCACTATCTCAGTTACCAGCTTGGTGGATATGGGCATCCTGAGGCATTATAGAAATTGCCTCATGTTTACTGACCAGTTAATTCACAAACAAATTGATGTGATGTATTTATACAATGTCACTGGAGGCAAAGCTCTCACATAAACATACTCCTAATGTCAATAATGTTGCCAGTAGTGCACATGCTGCACCCATCACACACAATTCAAAGCAGACATATAGACTCACATATGCTGAAGCACTTAAATGTACCCTTCCTAAACCCCAAAGACCTCCTAGATGAAGTACACATAACAAATACCATCAGCTACACCAAATACACTCTTTCAAAACAGCACCCACATCAACACATAAAGCCATATCTTATGGACCTTTACTTCTAAGCCCATAAGGCAAGCCACCACACAATCCAATATTCTGGTCATTGGAGACTCCATTGTGAGACACACTGATGTTCCTCTCACTAGGCTGAATAAGGAGAAAGTCAAAATTAGTTGCTTATCAGGGGCTAGGATGTGCTATATTATGCACAAACTTGTTATTGGACCACAAGTACCAGTACGACTCAGTCATAGTCAATGTGGGAGAAAATTACCTGTGAGATACCTCCCTAGAGTATATGAAGAGAGATATCATGGAGCTCTTGGAATATGTGTCTCAGGCTGCTTTAAGTCTAGCATTGAGCAGTGTTTTATCCTCTCCAAAGATGATGCCACAATCAGAACAAAAGATGACTAACTTTAATAATTAATTGGCTTAGTTTCTGATATCATTCTAAGGGGGGTGCAATATTTGTCAGCAAGGAAAGAGATTGTCAACAGATCATGCTGCTTTGCCAGGAGTGGTCAGCATTCCTCCCCCCTTGGCTTTCAAATATTAGATAAAACATTGTTTTCTCCCATAGTGCCTTTTTAAGGCAATATCAACCCGAAAGTGCTTCTGACATAACAAATAAAAATCAAGAAAATCTAAATACTGCTCAATACTAAGAGTCTAAAGACAAAATATCCACTCCCTAGAAGCTCTATTCACCCTAGACAAATTTTGACATCTGTGTGGTCACTAAGACATGCGTTAAAGTTGCTAAGAGCACATCAACAGTTTAAGACTATACTGCCTTCCACACATTCAGACCAGCTACTACACAGACAGAGACAGAGCTGGAGATGTCTTGATTTACATCAAAAATAAATATATGTCAAGGCTCATGAAACAGGACAATGCATTTGAGCTACTCCATGTTCAAATCATTATTCATTATAAGCAAAATCCAGTACTACTTCCTTGCAACCTATAGGTCCCCCTGTATGACCCATGAATCCCATACCATGTATTTAAACTTATTGAAAACACTCACAATACCATATTCATGGATGACTTTAATTATCCCAATATTAACTGGGAATCCTATGTGAAACCAAACATACAAGCACAGAAATTCCTGGATTTTGTTAACACAAACTCCATGGACCAAATTGTCAATACAGCAACCAGGGCTGCAACCTTACTGGATATGGTCGTATCTAAAATGGGAGAGTGCTGTACACCCCCTACTGCAATGTCCTCCCTGGTAAGGTCAGACCACAAAATAGTATCAATATGTGTGTATATATATCTTTAAGAAGCAATATGAGGGCTTGCACATGTGCATAAATACTGAGCAAATGCAAGACTCACTGCCATTTTGTAGTAAGCTGTTGAGATGTGAGCATGTATGTCTGTAAGGTCTGTCTGTTAATCAGTTTGTTTATATTTTATGATGCCGCTATCCATCCTAATGTGTTTCTGTGTACTAAAGCATCTAAACAGACAACCCTACCTGTTCATCTTCTAAGTTATAGAGGGATGAGCGACATGGTACCAGAAGAGACATGTCTAAAACAACATGGTGTCAGAAAAGGCATGGCTGAAGGACATGTTGTCAGTAAGAGTTCCAATTTCTCCAACTTGAGTCTGATAGGCATCCTCTTGGTATTATTTATTTATTTTATTTATTTGACATTTGTTAACCAGGTTAGTCCGACTGGGCAGAGACCTCTTTTCAGAGGAGATCTGAAGAGAAAAGCTCGAAATATTACAATAGGACATTAAAGTAGATAAAATTGACAATGACTGCAGGATTAAACAAGATAAAAAATATCTAACATGACATAGCTAATACATAATAACACGTTCAGTTTCTTTTTACAGCTGATTAAAAGCTAATTGAAGAGACAGAAACTAAAAGTCTATAGAACAAATATGTCAGTAGTAGGTTATAAGAAACGACAGCATAGGAATACAGACAATTATGAGGCAGGATACAAGTGTAGAGTGAAAAATAGGAAAAATAAAATAAAATAGGTAGTAGGTAGGTAAATGAGAAAAGCATCTTGGATAGGAAAAGTTGTATAACAATACCATAAATGGAAGTTGAGAGGCCATCATAATTATCAGTAAACTATACTGATTTATAGGAGATGGATGTGGAAATTGTGGGGGACAGGAATATAAGTTATATTGGGTCATTGCAGGGACATGACCGAGACTTGTGGAAGGTTTCTTTTAGTGCTATTTTAAAGGAGCTGAAATTAGTGATATTTCTGACTTGTAGTGGTAGTTTGTTCAAAACATTTGTGACAGAATAGCTGTAAAGTGATTTGACAATATTTTTATTTGCCTTATAAACTTGGAGTAGGTATTGTTGAGAGCTATAGACAGCATGGTTTGGAGAATACAGGTGGATGAGATTGGAGAGAGAGGGGCAATAAGATGGATCATTTAAGATGGAGTGTACTGCAAGAATCTGGGCTAGCAGAATTTGGTGATGAAGTTCAAGCCAACTGCACATTTTTTAGGGGAATACAGTGATGAGTGAGATTGGGTAGGTTAGAGGCAAATCTTGTTATTTTGTTGTAGGTAAGTTCTAATTTAGTGATGAGATTAGACTGGAGGTTTGTGAGTACAGAGGCAGCATAGAGTAATGTTAGCAGTAGAAAAGCTTATGCAAGGGAGAGTATGGAGGAATAAGTGAGAAATTTATTGTGTCTGTATAGTAGTCCAAGTTTTTGATGAGTCTTTTTAATGCATTGCTGAGTGTGAAGTTCAAATTTTAGGTGGTTGTTCATTGTAATTTTGAAGAGCTTTCTGTAAGATTCAGAGGAGATAAATTAAGTATTGAAGAAATATATAGGAGTGGATTATCCCTACTGTACATATAATTCACAAAACAGGTCAGAAACAAATTTCTGATATTAAAACTTTCTCAAATTTCTTATTTGCGAAATATGAAACAAAGCATATAGAACACTTTAAATGATATTTAAATAAACCAATATGTCTGATATTGATAAAAATATTCAAACTAGCATGGGAAATGTTTGAAATAAAGTCTGAATTGCATAAAACAAAAAATAAATAAAAGGGCACAACTGCATATTTCACTAAGCACGAATTTATTTGTATTGATTAAAGAAATCTAGTTATCAGAAGAGTTCACGTTTGTGAAGTATTACAGTAAAGTTATTTCAAAAGATACAGCTATTTCAGTGCATATTTCACAAAGTATTATATGTCAAAGAGTTTCTTGTGCATTTGAATTTTATTACAAGCTGCTGTGTGTGCTTGGTCATATATATTTACAAGGACCGTATTTTCAGTGTATGCCTAAATACAGAACTTGTTGGCATGGCAGATGGATTTCAAAAACCCAGTACACTTGTGTTTGACAATAATATTGCAGAGAACTGGAGAATGTTTGAGCAAGAGTACGACATTTTTATACAGGCTACATTTTCTGATAAAGATGACCGTACACCGGCATTTATTACACTTAATTTAGCTGGGTCAGAAACCAGTGAAAGGGAGTGTTCATTTGTGTATGCACTTGCTATCTTTGCAGGAGAGTGGGAAAACTGTCATATTGTTGTACCGACTGAGTCAAGGTAGGACCCTGTGTGCTTAAATTAGAGAAATAAGTAACCCCCAAACAACCATTACAATGGAAATGCACTTACTTATTTTACACAAGGGATCAAAAGCCTGGTGAAACTTTTACAGCATATATAACAGACTTGAGAAATAAGGCTAAAACGTGCAGATTTGGTGATTTAAGGGATGAGTTGATAAAATACAGACTTTTGTGTCATATTAAAGATGATACTATGAGCAAGATTTTGCTTCATGACAGTAATTTAACTCTGAATAAGGCCATTGAGATTTCTCAGATATACAAGCTCACAGAAAAGTACACACATATGTTTACAAATGAGAAATGCATGCTTCCAGTCATTTCTAGAACTTATGTTGATAGTATGAAGAATGTGGTTAAAAGAAACAGGCCTAACCATGTGGCTGTACCTGTAGCCCCTGCAAGACCCCCTGGTAAACTCCAGAGTTTTCCAGCAAGTTCCAGAGTTTGCACAGTCTCAGTGAAGTATAAGAGTGAGTCAGCAAACTCAAAACATGGGCCTCAACCTAGTTTCATTGCTAAATGTCATAATTGTGGTGGAAATCATGAACCTAAAGGGAAAAATGTTTAGCTTTTGGCCAGCAATGTCAGAAATGCAATAAGTGGAATAATTTCAAAAGGTTTTGTAAATCAAAGAGCATACATTCTTTTATTAAAAGGGAACATTCAAAGAAATATGTATCAGTTAGAAAGCTGCAGCCCTGATTTTTATGTTGATGGTGTGTCAGTACTTCAAGAAATAATCAATGGAGTAGATTTAAGGGCAAAGAATAAAGTATTTTGTACTGTTTGGATAAATTGAAAAAACATAGAACTCAAAGTTGGCAGGTTCCAAGTGCAATGTTATGCCTGCAGAAACATTTGCTAGAGTATGTGCTAGTAAGGGGCTTGATTTGGCAAAGTGTGATAAGCTTGTTGCTTATGGAGGTGAAGAAATTAAAACTGAAGGATCAGTAGTGCTTTCATGTTTCTCTACTGGGAGAAGTTACGACTTGTTATTTTATGTGCTCAAGAAACATCTTCAGTCATTATTATGGCTCACAGATAGTTTGAAAATGGGACTGTTTTCATTTAATAAGGAAGTCTATCATGATAGCTTGAAAGGCCACTACTCTAATTTCACCCAACATATTTTTTCTACCTATGCTGATCTTTGTGAAGACAAACCAGGCAAGCTTCCAGTTGTATACTTCATGAAGTTAGACCAAGATGTCTGTTCAGTTCAGTTATCAGGCCAGCCCAGAAAGTTCCAATAGCTATACAGAACACAGTCAAAGCCAAGCTAGATAAAATGGTGCAGCAAGGTGTGATTTGTCCAGTAGATGATCCTACTGAATAGGTATCTTCAATGGTGGTAGCTCATAAGAAAAGCTCAGAAGACCTCAGAATATGTATTGATCCATGAGATTTGAACAAAGCACTAAAAAGGCCTCATCATCCAATGCTTACAGTTGGAGAAGTTGCTGCTCTTATGCCAAATGCCACTGTTTTTTCTGTCTTGATGCAAAGAGTTTATTTTGGCAAATTTTGCTTGACAAGAAATCCTCATTAATAACTACTTTCAGTACTCCGTTTGGACACCATTTGGGATAAATTCTGCAAGCAAAGTTGTTCAACGTACAATGGAGCAAATTTGTTTTTGGGTATACTTGTGCTATTATAGTAGGCAAAATACTAGTAGGAAGTAATGCTGAAGCGGAGCATTACAGAAACTTCAGTAAAGTTCTAGAAAGAGCATGTCAAGGAGAGCTTAAGCTCAATCCTCAGAAATGCAAATTCAGGCTACGAGAAGTCACTTATGTTGGTCATTTACTTACCAGTTTAGGGCTACGACTAGACCCTTCTAAGCAAATAGCCATTCTCTGTATGCCAGCTCTAGACAATGTTCAAGCTGTGCAACATTTTCTTGGCATGGTTAACTACTGTCAAAGGAAAAAACTTCAAAGACCAATACACGTAAGGTTCAGTTAAGGCATATTTAATTACTTGCTGCAAGGAGACAAAAACATGCAAATACAAGGATTTGTCTAACTACTAACAGGAAGTATGCTTATTCTTATACTGTTTTACAAGACATGGCCTTCTATGGCTGACGTAATCAAACATAACTTTTAGCATTGTTCTACAGCAGATGTTACTCAGATTTTCTGCTGACATGACTAGATTTGTGAGAAACGTTTGAGAAAAACAACCTGGCCTTGGTGGGCACTAATTCATTTACAGGCTTCTATTGTAAAGTGTTACATTTCAAGGTACTCTTCTAACTCAGATACAAGCAAATGCTGATTGCAGTTCATATTTTCAAACAGGCTTTGTCCTAATTATCTATAGCTTCTACAGTTGTGCATTTTCTCACAGCACAAGTGGAACTTCTTGTCTAAGTTTCATACAAGTAGTATTGTTCTATTCATTATTTTCCTAACATAAGCAGGAATCATCTGCTTCTCAGTAAATTTCCAAGGCACAAGCAAGATTTTAGCTAACAATACAAGGTCAGAAAGCATCTGCAGTTTGTACATATTTATGCAGTATGAAATAGAATAAATGTGTTAACCCTTTTCAAGCTCTAAATGCTCTAAGCATATTACTAATACACACATTAATACATATTTTTCTGACATTTCCCCCCTTTTAATACTTTTATTCTACTTTCAAAATAAGCATAAACAGTTTGTTTTCTTCTCCTAACCTCTTCCACTTAGGATTTACAGTTAAGAGAGTCATTCAGTTTAAACTCATGAAAGCATTTTCAATCTTTTAACAGTTCTTCAAACTTAGTACTTTGATATAAGGTTTCAGAAACTGACATGTCTATAACATATTTAATCAGTCTTTTCATGCAGGGGATGCCACAACAAACACATACTCCCAGTAGGAGCATTCCTACACAAATGATAATCAGGATGTTCATTAGAATGGTACCCCACCCCCCAAACCATTTCTGGAAAAAGTCCGTCAGTGGGTTTGGGCCTGGTTTGGTCATGGCCGACACTTGCTGAATTACCTCAAGATGATTGTCTATCTCATGTTTATGGTCAGGAATATATGAACAGCATTCTTCCTGGATTAAAGCACAAGTACCACCTCTCGCCGCTAGGGTGAAGTCGAGAACCATGCGGTTTTGAAGCACTACAGTTCTCATAGCATTCAGTTCATCAGTCACCAATTCAAGAGCGGAAAAAGTTGCATTACTCATTACTTTGAGAAGTTTCGACAGTTTTCTCAGCTCCCTGATCGATTTCACTGCTCCATATGCTGGTAATATGCCTGCCCATGATATAACGTTATCACTCAAGTCCATATGTGTCAGTCCTTTGCCTATGGAATGATGGTCTTTCCAATGTGCATCGATTTGTCCCACTGGATATACAAGTTTCTTGATGACCTCTCGGACATTTCAAAATTTTCCTCGAGGCAAAACTGCAGTGTGTCATATGGCTGGAACCAGGTAACCCAAAAAACAACTGCCGGACCAATTCTCAGGTAACCATTTGTATGCCTTTCTGCCACACACAAAATAACATGATGTAATGGTTGGGGTATCATAAATCAAGTTCTCCCAGGTCTCATTGACCCCTAGGGGGACTGTAGTCATTAATAACCCCCCCCCCCCGTATGCTGTCAGCAAAGCTGTGCAAATCCAGCAATTCGAAACATTGAAAGTCTCAGCATACACATATTTAACTGCCTGGTAAGTGTTAAAGTTTGGATGCCAGTCTATGAGTAACACTTCACGTTTATTCATTTCAGTCTGTGTCTGGGAAAAGGAAAGGACACAACAAAAAGATTATTGTCACTAGTACAGTTAACAGGATGATTATGCAATACTTCTGAGGAAAGGGTTGTTCTGCATTCCTGTTTCTTCTGGACTCTATCATTTTTACTCTTGGCATGTGACAAGATTTTTGTCCAGTTCAAAGTTTTTGACTAATTTACAGTGCATCAGGTGGATCCAGGAGGTGCGCTCCACAATTTTGACTGCAGTGGGTGTCGACAGAAGCACTTGATATGGACCTTCCCAATTCCTTTTCTTTACTGTCTTCACCCAAATCCAGGTACCAGGGGACACTGCCACTTCTGATGGTTTGGTTCGTTCTTTATCTGAAACAGAATTTGACTGAAACAAATGTTTAGAATTTAACAAGTTTCGCATATACTCAGCTAGTGTACTGTCAGCTTCCTGGTCTGTGGGCATGAGAGATTTCCACTGAGGTATACAATAAGCCCTTCCAAATAATTTTTCAAAAGGAGGCAATCCTTTTGCATTCGGAACAATTCTCATGCTCAACAGTGCCAGGGGCAGACAGTACACCCAATTTCTCTGTGTTTCTACTATTAACTTCCTTAGCTTATTCTTTAAAATCCCATTATGCCTCTCTACTAGCCCTGCAGATTGTGGGTGATACGCACAATTATTTTTTAAAGAAATTCCAAAATGTATACTTAACTGTTGTATGGTCTGGTTTACGAAGTGTGTGCCATTGTCACTGTAGATCCTTTCCGGAATGCCGAATCTAAGGATGATTTCTTTAACAAGAACTTTGGCCAGGTTGCCGCTTCTGGATTTTTAGTCGTAAAGGCTTCCACCCATCTGGAAAACATATCTACAATGACAAGACAATACTTCTTATTTTCACATTTATTCAACTCTATGAAATCCATACAGATAGTATGAAACGGATATGGTGGTGTAGGGAAACTCCCTTGCTTGGGCTTTAATGCCACTTGTGCATGATGTTTATTACAAACATGGCACATCGAGCAGAATTTTTTAGAGTAATTTAATAATCCATATGTCATGAACACTTGGTTCACCAGCTGTACCATCCCCCCTGTTGAGACATGGCACTGCCCATGGCTCAACAAAGCTGCATATCTAAACAAATTAGACGGCAATATTGGTTTCCCTTCTTTAGAGATGTACAGCCCCTTTTTGAGAATTGCTCCTCGTTTTACCCATCTTTGTTTTTCAACTTGCATAGTAAGTGTCTGCATTGTCTTTAACATTTCTAAGTCTAAAATCTCAGAGGGTTGTAATTCCTCATTCAAAAGAAATACTTCTGAAGCTGCCTGCTTTGCAGCTCTATCAGCTCTCTCATTACCTTTTGAAATCCTGTCCTGTTGCTTGGTATGAGCTGTGCATTTACAAATAGCTACTTTCTGAGGTAACTGAATAGATTCTAAAAGATCTAAAATAAGCTGTGCATGATTGATTGGTTTGCCAGTAGATGTTATCATTCCTCGATTTTTCCACTGTTGCGCAAAAACATGTACAGTAGAAAAAGCATACTGGCTGTCAGTAAAAATTTTCATACATTTACCCTTTGCTAAGGTACATGCCCATGTCAAGGCAATCAATTCTGCAGCCTGTGCAGATAAATTGTGTGGTAAAGATTTCACTTCTATAATGTCATATCAGAAACTACTGCATATCCTACTAGATTCTGTCCTGCAGGACCCCTTTTGCATGAGCCATCCACGTAGTATGTCACCTCGGCATCATCCAAGGGAACATCCGTAAGGTCTTTTCTAGGCAGTGTCTTTTGCTCAATCACCTGCAGGCAGCTGTGTGGTGTGTCATCTGCAGGGGTTGGGAGCAAGGTAGAAGGATTCAAAGTCATACATCGTTCAATTGTCATATGAGGTTGGCTCAACAATATAGTCATACAGGAAAGATGCCTAGGAGGGGAAAGATATGCTACCTTCTCTTGCAGTAAAATAATTGCAACTGCATGAGACACTCTCAATGTGAGAGGGTGGAACAAAACTACTGAGGCCGAAGCCTGTACTGCCATTGCAGCTGCAACTACTGCTTGTACACAGTGGGGTAAAGACTGTGCCACTGGGTCCAGTTGTGATGAATAATAAGCAATAGGGCGTTGCTTGTCCCCATGCTGCTGTGTTAACACTGATGTCATATAACCTTGCTTACAATCTACAGTTTGGAAAAAATGTTTATGATAGATTGGTAATCCCAAAACTAATGAGGACGCTATTAACTGTTTCAGTTTGCAGAAAGCAAATTCTGCTTCTGGTGTCCATTGTAACAAATCCTGTGCTGCCATAGGCTTTTTATAAATAAGGTTAGTCAACGGTGCAGATTCCAAGGCATAGTTTTGAATCCTACCCCGACAAAAATTAGTCGTACCCAGGAAGGACATTATTTCCTTCTTGGTAGTGGGTTTTGTGCTTGTAAAATCGCTACTTTTCTGTCCTCATCTAATGTCCTACCCTCCTTGGATATTACATATCCTAGGTATTTAACTTGTTTTTTTCCAAAGCTGCAGTTTATTTTTGTTTACTTTATGTCCTTCAGTGGCCAAAAATTGTAATAGCGCTATGGTATCTTCTTTACAATCTTGCTGGGTGGGGGCTACCAGCAGGATATCATCAACATAAAGTAAAATCTGACTACCTCTTGGTGGGGTAAATCCCACCAAGTTGCTTGTCATTTCTTGTGAGAATATTGTTGGACTTTCACAATACCCCTGTGGTAGTCGTGTATATGTATACCTTTTCCCCTGAAATGTGAATGCAAACCAATACTGGCTGTCAGGGTGTATCGGTATCGAGAAGAACGCATTGCTGATATCTACCACAGAAAAATATTTCTGTTGAGGTTTTAAATCATTCAACAGGGTGGGTGGGTCTGGCACCATAGGTGCCCTTGGTATTGCTGTGTCATTTACAGCTTGTAAATCTTGGACCATACGCCACTGTCCATTCGCTTTCTTAACAGAAAATAAGGGTGAGTTACATGG
The DNA here is from genome assembly GCF_019279795.1 of Protopterus annectens. Lineage (NCBI taxonomy): Eukaryota > Metazoa > Chordata > Ceratodontiformes > Protopteridae > Protopterus > Protopterus annectens. The sequence continues at coordinate 1,463,735,159 of NC_056737.1, forward strand.
GGAATCAGGAGATTCCACCAGCACCCCTTCCTTAAGTAAAGCTGCTATAATAGGTTTGATTCCTACCTCTGCATCTTTTCTTAAGGGATACTGTCTTTTTTGTGGTCTAAATGCTGACTTTGGTGTAATAGTAACTGGTCCCACTGTACGAATAAGTCCTACATCTGATTTTCCTGTTGACCAGAGAGTTTCTGGTATATTCTGTAAGGCATTCTCTTCCTCCTTCAATAGGAGTGCTAATCAGCTGTCCTTGCTAGACTGCAAGTGTACAGCTGGGTGGGTCTGAGTTACTCAATTCAGCTTCTGCATTTGTATTCCCTGTTCTGACAGTCCTAAGTCTGTCTGTTTTTTCCCATCTCGTGACTTTTTCTCCTAAGTCTACCCATTTTACATTCTTGTCCTTAGTTAAGCTAACATGTGGTAATCAATTAGATTTATAAAGTGCAAAGAACTCCTGGGGCAATAAACAGCTGACTACACTGTTCCCTTCTGTGTCCCAGTACAGATTACATAATATCAATCTGTTTGCATGATTTCTAAACAATTCTTGCTCATATTCCTTATCAGGTCCTGGTGTGTTACAATAATACAGAGTACAGTGCAACAAATGATGTTTATGAATGTCAAGGGAGGGGAACTTGCTGATGGCTATATTCATCAACTCTTCGGTCACTGCCCCTGGACCAGTCGTAACCAAGTCCTGGCCATACCAATGAAACATTTTACCCTCTGTTTGCACTGCAAAGGTATTAATTTGTCACTGTGCTTCCATATCCTGCATAGTCGGAACTACTGCTATACCAAATAGCTGCATAAGTTCTCTGCCCAAGAGGTTTACTGGGCATTTTGCAGAAACAACAATTTTGCTTTTCTGAGTCAATATTGAAACAGGATCAGTTATCACAATATTATGGGAGAGGGGCTCCCGATACAGCTGTCCATTAGCTGCTTTCACTAATATGTAATCAGGTGACTCTGAGTTCTCTGGCAGTTTGGAGGGATGTATCAGGGTTCGTGATGCCCCTGAGTCACACAAGAATCTGACTTCCCTCCCTTCTACCAGGAGTGTAACTTCTGGTTTCGTGTCTGCTAAATAGAGCTCTAAGCTCAATAAAGCCAAATCTAATATTTTATTTTCTTCACTATCCGTGACTTCCTGCACTTTCTCTATTTCTTCTGTCACATTCTCTACTCCTTCTATCACATTCTCATTTGTCCCTTCTCTGCTATCCCCTTCTAGTGATTCCTGACTATCATATAATCAGTCCTTACCCTCCTTATCGTCCGTGGTTGCTTTCTTGTTTTTCTTGCAATCCCTTGCCAAGTGTCCCTTTTTACTGCATTTAAAACATTCACCCCTTTTCTTTCGCCCTTCAAAGTCCTCTGATCGCTGGTCAGATTGTTTGTTTCCCTGGGCATTTCTCTTGCCCTTTTTCCTGGACTGTACTACATAAACCTCTGCTCCATCTTCTACAGAAAATACTTGGGCTTTCTTTTTCTTTTTGCTATTAAAATGCCTTTCGGCATGCCTAGCATATTCAAGTAATGACTGTAACCTGCTTGTACGATGATCTACCATGTGCTTTGTAATAAAGCTGCTTATGGGTGCAATCCTGCCTTTTAAAAATGCATTCTTTAACTGCTGCTCATATGGGGAATTGTGTGTCTGATCTTCAGAAACCTGCATTCCACAGTGGTTATTAAAACATTCTAATAGTCTAGCATAATATCTGTCAACAGTCTCGCCTTCTTGTTGGATGCATTGATTAATGCAAGTCCAGTCTGCCCTAGGCTTCCATTTCTCAGAGATTTGGTCTATAAGACCTTTCACTCTGTTGTCTAATTCTGTGCTGCTATGTGGGAGGGGCCTAAATGCAGCGTCACGGGGATTCCAGTCACCACTAATCATGTGCCAATCTGGCCCCACAATTTGTCTGACTACTTTTTCTACCTCTTCTCCATTTAAATTATAACTTAGCCTCATTCCTTGCAAATCTTCTAAGAACTTTCTAAAATTAACTTTTGGATGGGGAATTCCCTCAGTGGCTTTCCGGATGTCTTCCGGAGTCCAGGGTCTATACACTAGGATAGTTGGGTCCTGACCTTCTTGTCCTGCCTGAGGATTAGGCACTTCTATAAGTGGGCATATTTCTTCTTCACTCATAGATCGTGAATTTCTACCCATTTGATATAACTCAATGTCCCCTTTTGAGTTTCCTGCCTGTGTTCAAGACCTGGTCTCGATGGGATCTCTAATAAACGGTTTTGCTTTTGTAGTGTCTCTATTTACAGTGTCTCTATCCTGACAGCAGGATATCGCGGGGGTGGACTAACTTGTTCACTTGCCTCATATTCTGGTAAGGGAGGTGGAGGTGCCAATGCTATTACTAAGTTATTGTCCTCCTTATCTAAAAACATTGCTTTTGAATTATTACTATTTTGTTTCCTTCGGTTTACTTCCTCAATCTACCTGTGTGCCTGAGGAATTCCTAATTGATATTGCTTTTTTAGCCAACCTTTAGAATCGGTTTTAAGCTGTTTGACAAGTTTGACAAGCGAGGATTTTTCTAATTTACCATCAAATTCATACTTATTAACCCATTTTGAGTAGTATTTAATATTATCAGCACGCTGTGACTGCATGTATTTTGCGTTTTCGGTTAACGGCGGATTTTGGGGACTTTTTGTACAATTATTGCCCATTCTGTCCTACCCTTTTAATCATTACATAACTCCTTATTTTTAATGTGGTACCATGGATTTTGTTATAGTCTCTTCAGAATGACTGCCTACCTGCTCTGTTTCCCTGATCTATGACAAGACAGTAATCTTTTTGTCCCTGACTTGTATAAACAAAGTCTTAACAAAATAAATGCAAATCTAGTCCCTGATCTAAAACAGAAAAAAGGTAGATTCGCCTTACCTGAGCCTTCGTGATTGATCACCTGGTTCGAGTAAACCCGTCCTTCAGTCACAGATCAAAAAGTGGCTGGCCTCTTTTGTGCGACAATTCAGTTGGAGGGCTTTTCAACTAAGAAGAACCGATGTGGTTTCTTCCCTGTACAGTTTCAAGCCACCTGGCCTGTCTGATCCGAGGCGAAGTGAGGATTTCTGGTCTGAAGGACCAATCTGTCAAAGGAAAAAACTTCAAAGACCAATACACGTAAGGTTCAGTTAAGGCATATTTAATTACTTGCTGCAAGGAGACAAAAACATGCAAATACAAGGATTTGTCTAACTACTAACAGGAAGTATCCTTATTCTTATACTGTTTTACAAGACATGGCCTTCTATGGCTGACGTAACCAAACACAACTTTTAGCATTGTTCTACAGCAGATGTTACTCAGATTTTCTGCTGACATGACTAGATTTGTGGGAAACTTTTGAGAAAAACAACCTGGCCTTGGTGGGCACTAATTCGTTTACAGACTTCTATTGTACAGTGTTACATTTCAAGGTACTCTTCTAACTCAGACACAAGCAAATGCTGATTGCAGTTCATATTTTCAAACAGGCTTTGTCCTAATTATCTATAGCTTCTACAGTTGTGTATTTTCTCACAGCACAAGCGGAACGTCTTGTCTAAGTTTCATACAAGTAGTATTGTTCTATTCATTATTTTCCTAACATAAGCAGGAATCATCTGCTTCTCAGTAAATTTCCAAGGCACAAGCAAGATTTTTAGCTAACAATACAAGGTCAGAAAGCATCTGCAGTTTGTACAGATTTATGCAGTATGAAATAGAATAAATGTGTTAACCCTTTTCAAGCTCTAAATGCACTGAGAATATTACTAATACACACATTAATACATATTTTTCTGACAACTACCTAGACAAATTCATTCCAGACTTGAGTCAAATATCAGCACCACTCAGAGAGCTGGCATGTAAAGATGTATCCTGGTCTTAGTTAGAACAGCACCAAAGAGCATTTGATGTCCTGAAACAGAGAATTGTCAGTCCTCCAACTCTCAAATACTATCATGTCCACAAGTCCGTTACTCTTTCAAGTCTTGCTTCGAAATTTGATTAGGTGCAGTCATTCTACAAGAGGGTCAACCTGTTGCCTGTGCATTGAGAACACTTATCCAAACTGAGATGCACTATGCTCAGATCGAGAAAGAGCTTTTGGAAATTGTGTTTGCATGTTCAAAGTTCCATGATTATGTTTTTGGTAGACTTGTCCAGATTGAAACAGACCACCAACCTCTAGTCACTATTTTGAGAAAGCCTATGCATACAGCTCCAGCCAGATTGCAGCATATGATATTGAGATTGCAAAAGTATAATTTCACTCTTGTCTAAAAGAAAGGCAAACTTCTTTATCTTGCTGATACATTGTCCAGATCACCAAGAAATACCACTGAACAGCATGAGAATGAGAACCTTTGTTTTGAAGTCATGGAAGCGAGGATTCTTTCTTCCACACGTCTTGATGAGCTGAGAGATCATACAGCCACAGATCTAGCTTTACAGAAGCTCAACCACTTTATTTAACCAGGATGGCCGTCATAGAAATCTAGTTTGCCTCAAGATGTGCAACCTTATTTTCCATACAGGGATGAGATTTTGTCTGACATTGGTATCATTATGAAAGGTCTGAAAGTAATTGTTCCAAAGTCTTTGCAACAAGGGTACATTGCTATCTTCCATCATGGTCACCTAGGAGCAGACTCTACAAAAAGAAGGGTGTGAGGTCTAGTATTTTGGCCTTCTATGTCACTAGATATTGAGAGAGTGCTATCATCTTGTTCTGTGTATATTAGTACTAAGTCACATCAACTGAAAGAACAGTGACTACTGATATTTTCAAGTGGAATGGTCAATATTACTTGGTGTTAGTAAACTCTTATTCAAATTGGTTTGAAATTGACCTACTTCCTAATCTAGCATCCATCACTGTCATTACTAAGATGAAGCATCATTTTCCAGTCCATGGTAGTCCACACAAAATTATTTCTGACAATGACACACAATTTGCAAACCAACATTTCAAAAGATTTGCCAAAGAGTAGGACTTTACTCATGTCACGGGTAGCCCTGAGTATCCACCATCAAATGGTTTGGCAGAAAGTGCAGTTCAAAGTGCAAAACAGTTAATAGAGAAGTTGAAATGCGACAACAGTGATGGTTTCCTGAATCTCTTGAATCTCAGAAATATTTCTCGTGATAAACATCTCTGTTCACCTGCCCAGAGATTTCTGTCGAGACAAACCAAAACCACTTTACCAATTAGTAGTCAGTTGTTGGTTCCATGTGTCAAGAACAACAGGTCAGTCAAAACCAATCTGTTGAAGTAGTATTTAAACCAGAAGTCCTACTATGATAAGACCAGCAAAACACTCAATCCATTAAGAGAAGGAGAAATGGCAAGGATGCAAATGTCCAAAGATTAGAATTGGACTGGAGTTGTGAGGAATATTTGCTCAGAGCCAAGATCATACATTGTGGAATCACAAGGAGTAGAGTTTAGGCAGAATTTGAAACATTTGATGCCAGTATCCGTGCCTGTATCACAGCGTGTAGCCTGTGAGAAAGAGTCTTTATCTTAGAGAGAGTTGTCTGGTGTTCCAGTTCCAGTGGAAGTTCCAGGAAATATTCCCATTCCTGCGATGAATCCAGAAGTTTCTGATATAAATTGTTCACTGGCCCTGTTGCTAAACCCAGTTCAGATTGTTATGTTACCAGATCTGGTTGCATCTCCAGACAATGTTATAGATACATGGCAACTTGGACATGAACATTGTGTTTGTTTCTAATGTCTATAGTAATGTATGTCTAATCCAATGTTATTTTCAACTAAGGCAATCTTTTTAAGAGGAAAGATGTAGATCACATTCCAAAATGGTGGACAGCTTGTAAGCACACTGACTGTGCAGCTCCTGAAACCTTAAACTCTCATCTGACCTCAAGTTGGCACATCACTCAAAGAAAATACTCTAAACATCAAAGGATTAATGCAGGAATATGACTACTTACTTTTTTCATCTATATTTTTTTCAGATTCCTTTCTTTTTGAATAAAAATACTACTTACTGGAAGCTGAGCCCTGAACCGCATGGTGTGGATTCTTCCAGATACACAGGCCTAAAACAAGAAAAATACGGAAAAAGCATCTCTCAGAACAAGATCTACTAAATAAAAACTTCTTGTTCACTACCAAGCATCTAACTTTGGACACTAAATGGAGAACCAACCAGATCAAATGGAAACTTTAACCATGAAAATCAAACTGTCTATGATTTCTACTCCTGAGAAAGACATCAATTCCAAAAGGCAAAAAACTAACAAGTTACAACAAGAGGCTGCTAAGATGACCCTCAGATTAAAACAGAAACAATCTTTAACATTGTAGGACCTTAAAAATGCACTGCAACCTTTACAAACAGAAGTGCAAGGTTTTTCACATTAACTACATTTGGCTCTAGTCTGGACCAAATTATGCTTAGACTTGAACAGAATTAAACCAAAGCTATGGACAATGAACTAAAATAAATGAACTCAAGCAAAAGCTTCAGACCAGCAACAGCACTATTAAAGAATTACAACAAAAAATGGTAGACTTAGAAGCCAGAAGCCGCTGCAATAACTTCATTATAAGAGGAATTCCAGAGACCTTTGAAAATGCACAACTCAACCCAATAATCAAAGAAATACTAAGCTCTCTCTTGAACAATAAAGGCCTCCTGAATGATATAGTAATAGAAAGAGCCTACAGAGCTATAACGCGTGCACAAACAAATGAATCTCCGAGGCAAATATATATCAGACTTTTAAACTCAGCACATGTTCAACAAATATTAGCAACATATAAATCTAAAAAGAACTTTACATGGGGAGCACATAAAATCACTATAACTCAAAATCTCCCTTTTGAAATTAAGCAAAACCACCAAAAACCTATTAAATATTGTACTTACCTTATAGAAAACAAGAGTTGTTTTCAAATGAAATACCCTGCTACCTTAATTCTCTATCACAAAGATGAAAAAATATCCCATGAAACCCCTGAGGAAGCAAAATCCACTTTTATGCTTCTCTTCAAAGTTAATCCAGCTTGAAACAACCCAATCCACCTTCTCTGAAGCCAAAGACAATACTAGGAGAATTTCAGCAAGGTATCCTGCATGTCTCTATATTAGATCCATCTAGAAACAAAACCTCCATTTTATTTTGCAGGCCTCAAGGTCTGGTTAGCATTTCAGCAGTCCATTTCCCATAATCCTCTTCAAAACCATAAAGTTTTTGTATTCTTTCACCTTTCAACTATAATGATGTCATCACAGACTTGTTTCCTGTCCTAATGCATCTCTGGGAATGGAATGAATGCTAACAATGGGTCGGGAAAGATGAATAAAGAATTCTTAACAATTTTCTAACACAGTATTCCGTTTTTTCATCAAAGGAACCTCTTAGCGACTATTTCAAGCCATTACACTGCTCTAACTGCCAAGAAGAAAGTTCTAGAAGAAGTTACCTGTCATCTACAAAACCCAAGAAAAGAAAATGTTGTAACTGGCTTTAGTAACTCTGCCTTCCTTCCTGCACTATTGCAAGACCTTCTACTACTCAGGATAACTTAAGGTACTGTTTGTTAGCAACTGTCTACACTTATGAATGATGAAAAGCTTCCCATTTCTGGGTTTATACTTAAATGGCTCAAAGATGCCTTCCTTTATGTCACTGCAGCTGTGAAGAAATAGAGTTTAATGGCATCTGGAACAAAGGGTTTCTAATATCCAGTCATGTCTTAAATACTTCTCAATGATTATAATTGTGGTTTTGTGTATTATTCATCTATACATGCAAAATGATCTGTCTTAACATAGGGATGTGGGGGGGGGGGTTAAAGAAGCATATATTTCTCCACTGAATAATGTTTTAAAACAAGGTGATGTAATTTTGGTTGAGGCATTTGCATACAACAGCCTAATTAATATGTTACTTACTGAGATTACTAAGTTTATATATTTTACTTAACAGTGTTCCAATATCATGATGACTAGCTTGTACTTGGTAGTGCCTATGACTTCATGAAACCCCAATATTAACTATACTACTGTTCTGAATATTTCTCAATCACCAATGATTACAATAACTCACTTCAAACACACAAAGTGGCTAATGGATAGATTAACCAATAATATGGCACGGCATGATTAACACTGGACATTATGAAATTTATTTCACTGGTTTTGCATATCTCTCTTCTGTCCAGGGGGGGATATGTTGAGACAGAAAGAATATTATTTGTTAAGTCTTTATACTAGAGATACGATTAACAGTGATTTACAATAGAATATTTTCTACCATGCATATTTGAGAAGGTGACACTGGTTAGTGGATAAACAACTGAGTGGACCTGGATGTGAACTCTCTGTAAGTTTTACTGTTGTGTTGTTTTGATAACAAAAGACATATGATGTTGTTTGTGTAGTACCAGCATAGTTATAAATGTGAAAATATGCAGTAGCCTTAAAGATTACAGTAAGACTTTTACAATGTGAATATATAGCTTGTTTGGAACTTTAAAGTTTGCTTCTCCTAAAGTGCATCTTTTACACTGCACTATACAAAATGTTGTTTGGTTAATTTATAATATCTTTAGCAATGTTAAGAAGTATAACATATAAGTGTCTGCTGATATCAGCTATCTCTAAGGATTTACTCTCTCTTAGGCTATACATGCCGTGTAAACAACTAACATATTAGCATAAGAAGTCAGATAGTAAACATACTGCAAATACCAATAACAAAAGGGGCAGGCATTGCACTGTTTGTAGCTGATGATTGTTCATGTTTGGAACATTCTGGGTATTTTTGTCATCCCTTTGATCAATATATATATATCACGTTAGCTCAAATTCTAGCTGCTTTTTGCTTTCCAATACATACACATTCACTAAATCAGAGGGATGGGTGGTTAGGCACCTACATAGGGTATAGGAGTTTAGAAGTCACTTCATCTATTTTGAAGCTTAACACAAAAGCAGACAAGCTATATTACTACTTTTTCACTTATTAATCAATAAAGAACCTTATAAGCATTTTATGAAATTATATCAATAGATTCATGGAATGTTAAGGGGATATTGGATTAAAAAAATAAATTTAATCATGCATCTCACATATCAAAGTAAGTCCAAAGTAACCTTCCTGCAAGAAACTCACTTGGATAGTCAACTCTGGGATAAGGAAAGGAAACAGAAATGGATTAAGCAATTAATTGCTGCAGGTCATAACTCTTTATCTAGAGGAGTAGACATTATAATATATCAATCTTTCCAGGAAAAGATCACTTCTATTAAAACTGACCCTAATGGAAGATGGGCTTTATTTACTAGTGAATATCATACCCTAAATAAACCTCTACTCTTTCTCAGTATATACAGCCCCTGCTCAAATCAACATCACTTCATTTATGAAATCTTTAATATACTAGCTAACCACCCAAATCATCTGTACATCATAGGTGGGGACTGGACTGCCTTATTAAACCCAGACAAAGATAGGTCGCATAACAAAAACACTCAGTCTCAATGTACTACTATAGCACTTGAAGAATTACAAAATACTTTTGAGCTAACTGACCCCTATACCAATTTTCAATATGATAAAACAATATCAAGATTTAATGTTTTTCTCAGCCACTCATAAAACTTGGTCCAGAATAGACACTTTTCTAATCTCCCAAACCTTGTTTTTTATAGACTAAAATATACTGTGTCACCCAAATCTATATTGGAGCATTCAAAATTAGTCACTCCCTAAACTTTCAAACCTATAAACAAAATGTCCCTTATTTCAATAATTGGACATTAAATCCTAAAATCATTCAAAACCAAGAAGTAGCACAGGGAGTCACTAGTATTATAGCCCAACTTGAAAAAGACTTAATAGCCACTCAAATTCCTTATGACATGCAATGGGCGGCTGCCAAAGTGGTCATTAGAGGTATCTTCTTAGCTAGATTAATAAACATTAAAAATGGTCCCTTGAGGAATACAGTATGAAGGACTCTTGAAGCACAAAGACCAAGACATTGCAGACACATTTGAAGACATTTACAATAAACTATATAACTTACCCCTCCCTCCCTGTCCAGACAAATTTTGTGATTTTTATACATAATATAAAATTTCCACACATTTCAGACGATCAGGAAAAACTTCTAAAAATACCCTTGCAACTAAAAGAGATAAAAGCTGTGATAAACAAACTCAAACCGGGTAAATCTTCTGGGCCTGATGGCTACACCTCTGAATTTTATAAAATTCATGGAACCTACTTCCAAAGTCTTATTAAAAGTTTTCAATTATATAATACAATACGGTATAACGAATAATTATTTGAATAACTCTAAAACTGTGTTAATTCTCAATCCAAACTCTGACCCAACAGACCCAGCCAACTGTAGACCAATTGCTCTGATAAATACTGACCTTAAGATCCTAGCCCATGTTATAGCAAATAGACTTAAAAATATACTCCCCTCCATCATCTCCCAAGAACAAATGGGCTTTATGATAAATAGGTAAACAAGCAACAACACCATCCTCTTGGATACCACTATCAGACTTCTAAACAGTGATACATGCCCCAGATATGCTCTCACTGCTGATGCAAGAATGGCTTTTGATAGAGTTAATCTACATTTCCTATTCAATATATTGCCTTTATATGGATTTCCTCAGGAATTTATAAAGATAATTAAGATTCTATATCAGAAAGCTTCTACCACTATTCAGATAAATAAGCTCAAAACTAACCCTATACCCTTATCCAATGGCACAAGGCAAGATAGCCCTCCTTTCCCATACCTCTTTAATCTCTATCTAGAACCCCTGCTCCTGTTTATTTTACAAAAAAACTTCCATCACATACCTAGAATCTTTAATATAAACCTTATGTACTCTGCCTTTGCTGACAACTTCAATATATATTTTCAACTTCCCACCACTGATCTCCCAAAAATACTCAAAGTGATAGCTGAGTTCCCTGAAATCTCTAGCTATAAATTAAATTCAAATAAATCACATCTATTTCCCTTGAATCTTATAGGCCATAAGAAATATTACTTTCCCGAAAGTGAGATCAACATTAACTACCAGATAAAATACCTAGGAATACTATTTACCCCCCCATCTTTAAGGAAATCATAAAGAATAGCTTACTACGCACATGGACCAACATTGATAGTCATATTAATAGATGGAAGACTATTAATATGCCTCTACTTTCAAAAGCTAGTGTTGTCAAAATGAATCTATTACCAAGAATACTCTTTCATTTAAATGCCACTGTCTCAAATATTCCACAAAAATTCTTTCTTGATATAGAAAAAGCTATATCAAGATTCTTACTATATCCCAAATCTACTAGAATTAAATATGATAAACTTGTACTTACCAAAGATAAGGGGGATTGGGTTTGCTGGACTTCAAACTTTATTATAGTATAATTACTACTTACAGACTAATACAGATAATAAATCATGTCCCATACGTTAATACCTGGACACCTCAGCGGACCAAAATCTGGTTTGAACAACTTAAATCCCTTGGATATAACACCACATCTCTTCCCTTTTTAAACTTATATCAAAAAGCTCTATTCACAAAGGACTTTCACCCACTAATTAAGCATATGATCCTAACTACTTAAAAGTTATTCAAATCAATACAACTATTCAATGCTCTTGCCTTTATACAACTGCTCCACCTAAATCCTAACCTACTAATAAATAATAAATCCCTTAATCTAACAAATTACCCCGTGATAAAAGATCTTACAATATGGGAAATCTACAAATGGAAAGAATCCGATATACTACAACTAAGATTGAAACCCAACTTTCCTAAGAAATATACTATCATCCTTAGCCAAATCCATTATCTTATAAATGCTAAATTTTCACAAACTAATGTCGATCTGCAGGACATTAACTTAGTAAAACTAATACTAAAAAATCTTGCGATTAAAGGAAAAACAATCTCTAGGACATATAAACTTGTAACGAGCATAATATACCAGAATTCTCTATTATTCTCAACTTATTTGCAAGAGAAAAAACAATTACTTACTGAAGAAAGCAAAAGACTGGCCATCGAAAATAGGATCAAGTATATTCCCTTTAAGAGGCTGCTATACACACAAATTATGATAAATAACAATATACATTATATTATACCCCATCAGAACTAAATGAACTCAATCCCAAATTATCGCCCATGTGCCCACACTGCCCAAACAAACAGCTGATATTCTCCATGTTATGTGGAACTGTAGTAAGGTACACAACCTATGGTGCTCTTTAAGAGCTAGATTAGAGAAAATGGGATATGAAAAAACAACCCTGTCATGTGACATGGCTATATTGCATGCCAACACAAATGAACTTCCAAAAATGTTAAAACATTTCCTTATCACAATGTCTGCCCTTATTAAATTATACATTACAAAAAGAAATGGACTGGCACATCTCTAATCACATGGGAAGACATTACCAAACTAACTGTTAAATATATCTCATCTCACAAATTATTTTATACAACAGGAAAACAAAAACATTACTATCAGAAATATTGGAGTTGTCTACTAGATGCATTTTTCAAGAACTAAAGATAGACCTCACACTGACCTGCTAAGACACACATATATTAAGCAAAGCTTGCATTATAAGCAGCTTATCTCCTTTCCTGTCTATACACCTAAATACTTTCCCTAATATACCTATTTATAACAAGTGATTGAATTTCTACCTCTATCATAGGTTCATAGGTTCATAGGTTTATACTAGGCTATCTGCCCTAAGGCATTTATAAGCCTAGCCCAAATTTTTGTGGCTTACGCCACCCCTTATATGAAAAAATACTGTGCCCATTAGTTTGTTGTGCCTCTGTCCAGCAGTGACACAGAGATGATTCCCGGGGTAAACCTACGATCTCCCATCCACAGGTCTAGATTTCTCTTGAACAGAGTCAGCGAGGTGCTCTGCCTCACATGGACCGGGATTTTATTCCACAGCATAGGGAGTCTCTGAGTGATAAATCTATCCCTCCAGCACATCCTATTTATATCCGTGCTAAGGTTTAAGTCGCTTGCTCTAGTGGTTTTGGTGGATTTGGATGTTTTGAGGTGGAGGATGTCCATTAATTCCGGGTTGGACATGGCCTTGTATGTCAGGCACATGTCACCTCTGAGCAGACGGTATGCGACTGAATAGAGCTGGAGTTTCTTCAATCTGGCAGCATATGACAGATTTTGGAGTCCCTTTATCCTTTTGGTGAGGAACTTTTGGGGTCTCTCCAATTGCTGCAGATGTCTGGTGAGATACATCCCGAATGGGGCATTGTACTCGATCATTGGTCTGATAAGTGAAGAGTACAGGGGAACAATGACCTCACTAGATCTGGATGTGAATCCCTTCATGATCAGGTGGGCAATGTAAATGTCTTTCTAACCACTTTAGCAATGTGAGTGTCAAAAGAAAGGCCACTGTCAACCTGGGTCCCCAGGTCCCTGATAACCTCTTCTGTGCTTAGTGGATTGCCACCTATATGGTAGCTTGGGGTTACCTTGTTTTTCCCGAAGGGTATGACTACACATTTTTTGGCGTTTAACTTCAGGCCATGGTTCTGGCACCAGCTATCTGTTTCCGTGAGTCCCTTCTGAAGGATATCCGTGTCCGATGCACTTTCCACTATGGCCCAGTTTGCAGTCGCCTGCAAACTTTGTCAGCCAAAGTCCTCCCATGCTGGCCTGTACTTCTGAGAAGTAGATGCCAAACAATAGGGGCCAAGGACCGAGCCCTGTGGGACACCACTTGTGACCGGCTTGGAGTCTGACACAGCGCCAGCAACTCTAACCCTGTGGGTTCTGTCCTTAAGCCAGTTTGCAACCCATCTTGTGACATATGGGTTTACATTTAAGCTGGTAAGTTTTTCTACAATACCCAAGTGGGGTATTGTGTCGAAAGCCTTTGCAAGGTCAAGGTAGGCTGTATGGACTGCCTTTCCCTCATCAATGGCCTTGGTGACTGTTTCGAAGAAGTCGACCAAGTTCAAAAGGCATGATCTTCCCTTGACAAAGTCAAACTGGGTCGGGTCCAATGTCTGCAAGTCCTCTATATCTTTGTTTATGAGCTCCATTATGATCCTCTCCATAGCTTTGCAGACTAGACTTGTTAAGCTTATGGGGCGGTAATTACCAGGGTCCGTAGAGGCGCCGCCTTTGTGGAGTGGGACCACAGTTGCTGTACGCCACTCCTTGGGCATGTATCCTGTGGTAAGGCTGAGATTAAACAGCTGCCTTATGTGCGGGGTTAATTCCTCATTTAGCTCGTGTAGCACACAGCCGGGGACACCATCTGGTCCCATTGATGCTGTGTTTTTAGCTTTAGAGAGAGCAGCTTTCACCTGCGCATTTGAGATGTCCGGGAGGCTACACTCGGCTGGGATAGTTATCTCTCCTTTAGGGGATGGTGGTGAAGTTTGCACTGAACCTGTCTGCCAGTATGTTGGCAATGTCTGTGGGTTCAGTGATTTTTGTATCATTTTGGACTAATTCTGAGCATATCTGGGAGTTTCCACCCAGGTTCCTAACATAGCTGAAAAAGGCCTTATGATTGTCCTTTGAATCCATGGCAATTTTTCTCTCAAAATTGGCCTTAGTTGATTTTATGAGTGCTCGTATTTTTTTACTAATAATGATCAGGGGTGACTTCCCTTTTATGGATTTTGTTCTATCATGTAATAGCTTTCTCCTCTTATTGTAAAGTTTGTTAATGGCTGGGGTCCACCAGACTGGACGTTTGCCCTTTGTGGAAAGAGTCTTGGTTTTATTTGGGATTGCCTGATCCATGCAGTCCTGGAGGTGTTCATAGAAGGCATTTGTAAGGGCTTCCACAGCTTGGGTTGTGGTTTCCTCTGGCTCAGGGGCCTTGAAGGATACTACCACCAGTCTTGAGTAGTGTGAAGTTTGCTTTAGAGAAGTTCTTCACTATGGTCTTTTTTGTTTGGGGTGGGGGCGGGATGTGGATTTCCAGTGAGATTAGTTTATGATCAGATCTCACCAATGAGGGATATACTTCTGGTGTGGAGCATTTTGTCCCCATGTTTGTGACAATGAGATCTAGTATATTTTCTCCTCTCGTGGGAACAGTGACTAGCTGTTCCATGGCATTTGAATTTATGAACTCCAGGAACCGTTGGGCTAGAAAGTTAGGGCTTGAGTAATGTTCCCAGTCTATATTCGGTAGTTGAAGTCACCCAATATGATGGTGTTTGGAGATACATTTATACCCTCCAGTGTCTTCAGGAAGGCTGTGTGGGGTTCCTGAGTTTGAGAGGGTGGCCTGTAGCATGCTACAATTTGTAGAGCAGTTTTGCCTATGGTTAGTTGCACCTGGATGGTTTCCGAGCTTATGCGTTGCCACCAACCTGGAGGTGTGGGTATCCTTTATGAATATGGATACACCCCTCCTTTTGTGGTGTGGTCCGGGTTTTGGGGCCGAACGCATGATATGAGGTAAAACCTAATAGTGCCGGGTGCTCTCAGGAGCCTTGAACCAGGTTTCAGTTACAGCACAGACATCGATGTTCTCCATACTGAGAAGGGCCTCGAGTGCGTGCATTTTGAGATTTAGACTTCTGGCATTGAGCAGCATTACCCTCAGTTTCTTCCCATTTTTGTTTTCTAGGGTGGTAGGTTTAGAATTTGAGCCTTGCCTAAAAAGGCACTATGGGGTGGCAAGAGCCTTAGCCAATATCCGGAATCCCAGGGGTGACAGGTGCAAGCCGTCCCTTGTGAAGCAGCGTGGCTTGTCAAGCATGTCATCCCAGGCAGACAGACACTGGATCCCCTTTGAATGACACCAGACATTAAGCCAATTGTTAAAGCTGATCATCTTGTCTCTATATTGTGGCATCATTCCTGGTGAAGGAAGGATACTGCTCAGGGTTAGGGTCATACCTTCCTGGGCTACATAATCAGAGAGCTCCTCTATGTCTCTTTTCATGTAGTCCAGGGAGGTACGTCTCAGGTCGTTCACACCAGCATGGACAATGACTGTGTCATATTTGTACTTGCCGTGGAGTGACCCGAGTGCTTGTGTTATGTGGCGGATTCTAGCGCCCGATAGGCAACTTACTGTGACCCTCTCCTTGTTCAGCCTGGTGAGTGGGACGTCAGTGTGTCTGACTATGGAGTCACCTATGACAAGTATGTTTGGTGTTGTATTTGGCCTTAAGGGCTGTGACTGCTTTGCACACTGCTTTTGTGGTTTATGTGTTGCTTGTGGGGTGTTTTGAGGTAGCAGTTGTTTGGGTGTCTGCTTTGGAGGCCTCTGCTGTTTAGGTAAATTTTTACTCAGAGCCTCCGAGTATGTCTTTGTGTGTTTATGTGTTTGATTCAGTGGAGTGGTAGCATTATGTGAGGCTGGTTTTGTGGTGTGTGTAGTTGCCTTCTCCTCCTGTCTGGTCTTGCCAGTCCTGAGTTGAGAGAGCTCAGCCTCCAGTTTGGCTAAATAGCTGCATCTCTCGCAAGTATTTGTGTTATGTGGGAGGAGGAGGGGTTGTCTGTGTACATGAGGCAGTTATAACATTGCCTCAAGATTCCCAGATTCACCAGCTGGACCAGAGAGGAGATTGACAACTGACCTTTGGACATGCTAGAATAATATTGGGAAATCCTTAATTGAAAACAAGGGCCAGTGGGGAGTGAGGGTGTAGTGCTTTTAATTTTTAGTGCTGACTTATATAATTGCTTTAGTGAGCAAGTGCCAGGTAACTTGAGTGCAATGTGTTACAAGTAACTAAATGCAAAAATGACAAACAGTAACTTTCTTTCAAGTGAAACAAGGAAATAAGTACAGTAAGCAATGCAGATATCACTAGTGATCCACAGAAGCGCTGAGAAGTTGTGTATTAGGTGGAATTAGCTTCCAGGGAAATAACAAGCAAACAAACAACAAGCATATAAACAAAGCTACATTTGGCAGGCCTGGATCTAGTCTATGCTAGAGCAAACAAGGTGAACCAATTTCAGTAAGATACAGTTCAAATATTCAGGCACTATAAACCTTTAACCAGAAATTCCCAGCTCAGAAGGGCAGAGTCCAGCCTCTTCTCCCACAAGAGTGCAGACCACGAACCTTCTTAATGTAAAATAACTGGCCTGAAGCCCAAGTGCCTAAACCAGAACTAATACACTTGGACACTGGGCTCTCAATCAGCAGTTCCCAACTTAGAAGGATGAAAGCTACCTGTCCTGCCACCACAGTGCTTGCCACAAACCTTCCTAATGTAAAACAACTGGTCTGAAGCTCAAGTGCTTAATCCAAAAGACTTGAATGATAGCTACACTTTAATCAAGTTGCAACCAAGCAGTAATAAATACCATTGAATACTTTAGAGAATGTCTGGATTAGTGCTCAAGTTACACAAACAAAGCTAGATCCAGCAGGCCCGAATCCAGTCTATGCCACAGCAAACAAGGCACACCAACTTCAGTAAGAAACAGTTCAGATATGCATGCACTATAAGCCTTTAACCAGAAATTCCTAGCTCAGAAGGGCAGAGTCCAGCCTCTCCTCCCACAAGAGTGCAGACCACGAACCCTCTTAATGTAAAATAACTGGCTTGAAAGGCCAAGTGCTTAAACCAGAATTAATACACTTTTAGAATAACAGACACTGAGCCCTCAATCAGCAGTTCTCAACCTAGAAGGATGTAAGCTACCTGTTCTGCCACAACAGTGCAGACCACAAACCCTCCCAGTGCAAAACAACTAACTGGTCCGAAGCCCAAGTGTTTAAACCAAAAGGCTTAGAATGAGTTACACCAAGCAGTAATAAATACAATTGAGTATTTTAAGATGATGCAAAAGTAAAAAGAAGTAGGTAAAAACACAAGTACAGTAAAAGCAGATGAATTTTTTTTTTTTTTTTTTTTTTTTTTTTTTCTGAACAAGTGCTGAGATCAAAGAAACAGATTTGAGTGCTGAAACTAGAAAACTGGCTAGTTATAAGAAAAAAACAAGCTAGAAGGCTTCCCTCAAACACAGAAGGGCTTGGGGGCTCAGAAGCCTACAAATAGTCTGTACCACTTAACAAGAAAGGCAGGAAATAAGCTTAATTATTTATTTATTTATTTATTTTTTCCTAGATGCTCTCTTTGTACACAGTAGGAGTGCCTGAAATCAGAATATGATCTCACTGCACTCAGTTGAGTGAGCAAATGAGATGGGCCCAGAGACAGGCTGAGGGGCGGGCAGTTTCAATGCCACTAAGATATAACCAAGTTCTTAGCTGGCCAAGCTGAAGTTTTAAAGCAGGAATTATTTCACATGCACCAGTTTAAATATGCAAGGACAGGAAATCAAAGAATGTGGCTACCCCCACACCTGTAATTACTAGCAAATAACAAAATTCAGCCAACACTAGCTTCAGTTCAAGTTACTGAAGAGCAGAATAACTTCAGTTAAAAATTCCTTCAACACTCCTTCATACACAGTTTAAATCAATTAAATACTGTATTTTTTTTAAAAAAAGTGCAGATAAAAGGTACTTAAATTCTCTTATACGTCCAGTTGAATATAACCAAGTTCTTAGCTGGCCAAGCTGAAGTTTTAAAGCAGGAATTATTTCACATGCACCAGTTTAAATATGCAAGGACAGGAAATCAAAGAATGTGGCTACCCCCACACCTGTAATTACTAGCAAATAACAAAATTCAGCCAACACTAGCTTCAGTTCAAGTTACTGAAGAGCAGAATAACTTCAGTTAAAAATTCCTTCAACACTCCTTCATACACAGTTTAAATCAATTAAATACTGTATTTTTAAAAAAAAAAAAAAAGTGCAGATAAAAGGTACTTAAATTCTCTTATACGTCCAGTTGAATTTAACCAAGTTCTTAGCTGGCCAAGCTGAAGTTTTAAAGCAGGAATTATTTCACATGCACCAGTTTAAATATGCAAGGACAGGAAATCAAAGAATGTGGCTACCCCCACACCTGTAATTACTAGCAAATAACAAAATTCAGCCAACACTAGCTTCAGTTCAAGTTACTGAAGAGCAGAATAACTTCAGCTAAAAATTCCTTCAACACTCCTTCATACACAGTTTAAATCAATTAAATACTGTATTTTTAAAAAAGTGCAGATAAAAGGTACTTAAATTCTCTTATACGTCCAGTTGAATATAACCAAGTTCTTAGCTGGCCAAGCTGAAGTTTTAAAGCAGGAATTATTTCACATGCACCAGTTTAAATATGCAAGGACAGGAAATCAAAGAATGTGGCTACCCCACACCTGTAATTACTAGCAAATAACAAAATTCAGCCAACACTAGCTTCAGTTCAAGTTACTGAAGAGCAGAATAACTTCAGCTAAAAATTCCTTCAACACTCCTTCATACACAGTTTAAATCAATTAAATACTGTATTTTAAAAAAAAAGTGCAGATAAAAGGTACTTAAATTCTCTTATACGTCCAGTTGAATATAACCAAGTTCTTAGCTGGCCAAGCTGAAGTTTTAAAGCAGGAATTATTTCACATGCACCAGTTTAAATATGCAAGGCCAGGAAATCAAAGAATGTGGCTACCCCCACACTTGTAATTACTAGCAAATAACAAAATTCAGCCAACACTAGCTTCAGTTCAAGTTACTGAAGAGCAGAATAACTTCAGCTAAAAATTCCTTCAACACTCCTTCATACACAGTTTAAATCAATTAAATACTGTATTTTTTTAAAAAAAAAGTGCAGATAAAAGGTACTTAAATTCTCTTATACGTCCAGTTGAATATAACCAAGTTCTTAGCTGGCCAAGCTGAAGTTTTAAAGCAGGAATTATTTCACATGTACCAGTTTAAATATGCAAGGACAGGAAATCAAAGAATGTGGCTACTCCCACACCTGTAATTACTAGCAAATAACAAAATTCAGCCAACACTAGCTTCAGTTCAAGTTACTGAAGAGCAGAATAACTTCAGCTAAAAATTCCTTCAACACTCCTTCATACACAGTTTAAATCAATTAAATACTGTATTTTTTTAAAAAAAAAGTGCAGATAAAAGGTACTTAAATTCTCTTATACGTCCACTATCTCTTTATAAACTATGCCCCTTACACTATCTCCCATCTTTCAAATGATGTTAAGAAGTATTTCACTCTTATGTTTGCTGTACTTAGTGTATATACTTAGTATTTAGCTTTTATTGTTGTTTTTCTTTTATATGTACTGTCAACTTATGTTTTTTGACATGTTGCATTACTGTTATTATTGAAAAACTGAATAAAGTGATTTTGGAAAAAAAAAAAGAGGGAGGATGTAGATCAATATGCGTGTATGTATCTTTAAGAAGGTATCTGAGGGCTTTCACAAGTGTATAAATAATGACCATGTGCGAGCCTGAATGTAGTTTTGTAGTAAGCTGTTGAGATGTAAGCATGCATGTCTGTAGGATCTGCCTGTTAATCAGTTTGTTTATATTTTTTTATGCTGCTACCCATCCTGATGTATTTCTATGTAATAGAGGATCTAAATAAACAACCCTGCCTGTTTGTCTTCTGTGTTAGAGAAGGACAAGCGACACACCCCTTTGAAGCAAAATCTGGACCCCCAGCTAAACCTGAAATATTCAGGAACTAATATAAGGCTAACCTCCTGCTATTAACCTGGCAAAATTTCAAGCCCACAGAAACCCTGAGAACACTGCTGCCTATGCAGAACTGTTCACTGAAACCCTGTACAGGTGCATTACAAGACTTCTACTATAACCCTCCCTCAGCCTTGAGATCTAATCCCCAAAAATTTTGGAACTCGATAAACCAAATATTACATCCTGGTAGTCCTTGATCCTCTAATCCATGCAACGATATGACACCAGAAAAAAACTGCCTCCATCTTCAACACCTATTTCATTGACTCCATATCCAAGCTACTTAACCTAAACCCCAACCCATCCACTTTTAATAATATTTCAAACTGCTCAGAACCAGCTCCTACTATAAACATCTCAAATACCTTTTCCCTCAAGCCTTTACCCACCAGCTATATCAAATCTCTATTCTCCAAACTAAAACCATGCTCAGCATCAGCTGACAATATACCCTCCCTTTTCCTCCAGTTAGCAGCCAAATCTCTTGCTCTCACTGTCTCTATTTTAATTAACTGCTCCATCTCTGAGTCTAAAGTTCCTTCCATCTGGAAAGAAATCTGCACCTTACCTATACACAAAGGAGGTAACTCCTCTGAAATCACCAGTTTCAAACCTATCACCATCCTATCCCCTCTCTCAAAAGTTCTTGAAAAATGCAAACATAAACAAGGCATGCACTATTTACTCCAAAAGAATCTGCTCACACCCACTCAACATGGATTTGAACCTAAACATAGCACTACTACTGCCATACTATCATTCCTTAACACCATTTCCTTAGTCAGAGATAAAAACAGACTTATATCCTGACTATTCTTAGACTCTCAAAAGCTTTTGACACCGTCTCTCACCCTCTTCTTCTGCACAAACTGACCAACCTTAACTTGTCCCCTGCTATCGTTGCATGGTTTGCCAACTACCTCACTGACTGACTTCAGTCAGTGAGCTAGTACTCTGCACTCTCCCCTCCCAGTTAAAATGGGTGCTCCTCAAGGTTCTGTCCTTGGTCCATTACTTTTCAACATCTTTACTAATCTTCTCTATTCTTCTTGTCCTCAGTCATCTCTGGTACAATACGCAGATGACTGCTGTCATCACTATTGCTGACTTTCCCTGTGAACTCATCTCTGCTACACAGAATTCCTTTAACTCAGTAGAAAATTGGCCCTCCAAAAAACAGCTTATTCTTAACCCCCCCAAAAAATTAAACTATTACTTTTTCTTCCTAAAAACCTTACCCAAATGAAATCCACCTTCTCAATACTGTCTCTTAATAGCACCCTGATCGAGGTGGAATCTAGCGCAAAACTCTTAGGCGTACCAACTTAAGTTTGGCTTACATGTCAATAAAAGTATCAGGAAATGTCATCAGGAACTAGGACTCCTTTCCCATAACAAAAAGTTTCTCACCAGTGAAGCTAAGGTAACTCTCTCTCATACTTACCTCCTACCCAGTCTATTGTACAGCTCTCAAATTTTCACAAGTCTCATCTCTACACGCCTAGCCAAAGTAAAATCCACCTACAACAAGATAGCTAGATTTGCTGCCCATCAAACTTAGAAGTCCCATCACTGTCTCTCACTAAAACACCTAAACTGGCTTAAATTACCTCACCAGCTTCTTCTGTCACAGCTCCAGATCATTCACTCTGTCCATTACCAGCCTTCTAACCGCCCTACTCTTTCATCTTTCATCTCCCACTGTTCACCAGCTAGACTTCTCCAGAGCTCTAACCAAGACCTGCTACTAATCTACAAACCAAAGACTAAATTTGGATGCAACCTCTATAGCTATAATCCCACCAAGGCCTGGAGCAGCCTCCCACTAGAAATCAGGACCCTTACGCCACGTAAACAATTTAAAGCAGCCACCAAAGAATACCTGCAAATCTGATGGACTTGCCACTGTACTCACCCTCTGTAAGCATGTTTTCAACCCTAACAAAAACCCAATATTCCTCCTCCCACCTATTCATTAACTAAACTTTCTCATAGCTTACTAGACCAAATCTCTCAACTACCTTTTTAAATATTCTCTATAAGTGCATTGCTTAATACTTTTCTGAATTTTTTTTTATCTCTGTTGACAAGACTGTATTTTTTATGGTTTTACCTCTGTTGACAAAACTATAATTTTTTATGTGATATGGCTATCATTTATGTTTTTGTATAAATTATATCATTTTGCTGTTAATTGTTTCTTGTAAATAATAATCTGTATATCCTGTGGAGCTTTTCTCCCCAGGCCCCCGCTTAAAAAGGGCTACTCAGCTCAGTTGGACAAACCCGGTCAACAAATGTGAAATAAATAAGTAAATAATAGCTGCACAGAGGCAGCTGTACCCACCAGGAAGAAGTACAGAACTAACTCAAAAAACAAACCTCCCTGGTGGAATTACAAAATCTGTAGACTGTATAACAGAAGGAAGAAAATCATGGCTAAAATTAGGAGAAGCAGCACCCAACAGGATAAAAGCACTCTCATCAAACTAAACAAACAACCCAGAGGACAAATAAAGTATACAAATGCCAAATTTGAGGTAAATTTGGCCTCCCAGGCCAAGGACAACCACAAGGCATTCTTTAGCTATGTCCGCAACCTCAAAGGCAATACACAATTGTGTGCAGAGCTCATTGTAAATTAAGTTACCTGTACTGAGCCAGAAGATATAGCAAACCTACTGGCTGATAAATTCAGCTCCAACTTTACCTATCTCCCCCCCTCAACCTATCTTCAGAAAATGTCATAAAGTATAACTCCCCCTGCTATCACTAGGGAGCAGGTCCTTAATGTTGTCTCTAAGGCTATGAAAACTGCATCAATGGACCCAGACAATATCCCAGAATGCCTTCTAAATAGCATGAAACATGACCTATTAGGATCATTGGAATAGCTATTTAACTCTAGCCTCCAAACAAGCTTCATGCCTCATGAATGGAGAACAGCAACAGTCATCCTGCTGTACAAATATGGCCCATCTACAGATCCTGGAAACTATACATCCTTAAGTCTCACTAGTCTTATATATAAAGCCATGGAAAGAATTATCATGGAAATGATCAATAGTGATAAAGTAAACCTCCAGATATTGGACCCAACCCAGTTTGGTTTTGTCAAGGGAAGGTGATGCCTACTCTACCTGGTGGAATTCTTTGAGAAAGTCACCAAAGCAATGGATGAAGGCAAAATGGTTCACACTACCTACCTTGACCTGGTCAAGGCATTTAACACAATACCTAACTCAGGCATTGTTGACAAAATCTTGACTTTAACCATCACATCTCTACAGTGGTGAGGAAATCATTCTATATTGTGTAATTTATAAACAAAGGTATGGCATCTTCATTCAAGGGAGTCACTGTTCTACTGTATTTGGCATTTATCAGACCTATCATTGAGTACAATGCCTCCTTTGGTATGTACCTAACCAGGCATATCCAATAATTGGAATGTCCACAGAGGTTCCTCACTAACATAATATAGGCCATAAGTAAATGTCCTATCCATACTGTCTCAAGGCCCTATCCCTGTATTTTGACTCCTACAGGCTTTGGAAGGGAGATCTATGCCTGGCATACATGACATTGTCAGAGCCCCACTCTGATGGACCTCCTGTATATCCACAAAAAAATCAGCACCAGAATTACCCATTTTAAAGACTTAAACTTGTCTGTGATATAAATAGGACATGCTGGAAAGACAGATATGTATCCCAGAGACTTCCCCTTCTCAGGAACAGGCTCCCCATCCATGTGAAGCAGAGTTCCACCCTAACCCAATTCATGTGCAACTTGGACAACTGGATGAAGAGCAGGAAATTCATCCATGTTTTTTCTGTAATGGACACAACAGCCTGTAAATGGTTCATCTCCTAAGCTCCTGTTTGGAAATGTTTCATCTCCCAAACACCTGCTTGCAATTATCAAGGGCATCAGAACTTGTCAGAGATTTGGGATACATAGCTAGGCTTAAAAAAGCCCTTGTGTCCATTAGCCTAGTAAACACCTATGAACCTATGAACCTATGGCATGGCTGGCCAGTGGAATGGATTGCAAGGAGCTGTCTACCCTGTAGATGGAGGGCCTGTAGTACCAAATCATTTCAGTCTCTGTAAACATGGGCTTTTGGGTGGATGTGGCTTTCTATTCCTGTTTCTTAGGCATAGCTCTGTTAATATGGAAAACACTGGAATTAACAGTTGTGGTCCTACATGATTCATAGAAATCCTAACATTAATACTATACTAATAGGCTGTCTGAAACACTATAGTAGGGCCTGACATAAACATCCATGTATTCACAAAGCAATATTTACCTGAATGTCAGATATTATTGCATCCTAAGCACAATTCCCAACCCTTCCCCACAAAAAAAGAAAATCCAAAACATGACTGCAGCTTAACAGATACAAAACTTAACAAGCACATGATCTTTAGCCACAAGGTGGACAACATTGCATTGATGCATTGAACACTTACTTTGCTGCAAATTACTGTAACATGCATGCTGCTATGGCTAGCACATTTGCAATGCACCCTTTCAGAAAGATTGGACCAATATGTGTAAATACACTGAAAAACTGACACCACTTTAAGCTACCCTTGTGCAAAGAAGCAGGTGTTAACATACTACATATCTTATGTGATCAGATACATATTCTTAGCAACAATTCTTTGTGGTAATGCACAGGATTGGAACACATGGAATTATTCCACTGGGCAATGAGGATCTGTGGTTCCCATCATGCTTATATTATGTAAATTACACCCTCTAGGCACAATGATTATGGTTATTATAGCTAATCTCATTACTGTTTCTGCATCTTTCAATTTGAGTAATGCACAAACCTGATAAACATTGTGTTGATTTCTATGCAATGCTGTGCACATGCATGAGCAGCTGAGGTCAGCTCTGTCTGCAGAAGAAATGGAGATTATGGGGGTAAGAAGATACCTTGCAAGTGTACCTCATTATGAGGAATGATCCTAAATTTAAGTTGTAAAGATGTATGTTATTGACATTTCCACATTAAGTGGGTCTGTCACACATTCAGGTGTTAGCAGTGTTTTAACTCATATATTAATTCATCAAAATAACATGTCATAAGTATAAAATGGCATGCTGACTGTGCTGTGAGGTTCCTAATTAAGATTGTAGGTGAACTGTTAGTAAGTTTATTATTATTATTTATTATTTATGTTGTATGAGAGATTGGACACTAAAGAGGGAGAAAAGGACCTGTACCGATTGGCTAGACAGAGGGACAGAGCTGGGAAAGATGTGCAGCAAGTAAGGGTGATAAAGGACAGTGAGGGAAAGGTACTCACAAGAGAGGAGAGTGTGTTGAGTAGATGGAAAGAGTATTTTGAGAGGCTGATAAATGAAGAGAATGAAAGAGAGAGAAGGCTGGATGATGTGGGGATAGTGAATCAGGAAGTGAAACAGATTAGCAAGGAGGAAGTAAGGACAGCTATGAAGAGGATGAAGAATGGAAAGGCTGTTGGCCCAGATGACATCCCAATGGAAGCATGGAGGTGCTTAGGAGAAATGGCAGTGGAATTTTTAACCAGATTGTTTAATGAAATTTTGGAAAGTCAGAGGATGCCTGAGGAGTGGAGAAAAAGTGTTTTGGTACCTATTTTTAAGAATAAGGATGATGTGCAGAGCTGCAGTAACTACAGAGGGATAAAACTGATCAGTCACAACTTGAAGTTATGGTGAAAGAGTAGTAGAAGCTAAGAAGGGGGGTGATGATTAGTGATCAGCAGTATGGTTTCATGCCAGGCAAGAGCACTACAGATGCAATGTTTGCTCTGAGAGTGTTATTGGAGAAATACAGAGAAGGTCAGAAGGAGTTGCATTGTGTCTTTGTAGACTTGGAGAAAGCATATGACAGGGTGCCTAGAGAAGAGTTGTGGTATTGTATGAGGAAGTCAGGAGTGGCAGAGAAGTACGTAAGAGTGTTACAGGATATGTATGAGGGTAGTGTGACAGTGGTGAGGACTGCAGTGGGAGTTACAGATCCATTTAAGGTGGAGGTGGGATTACATCAAGGATCAGCTCTGAGTCCTTTTTTATTTGCAGTGGTGATGGATAGGTTGACAGATGAGATCAAATAGGAGGTCCCGTGGACTATGATGTTTGCAGATGACATTGTGATCTGTAGTGAGAGTAGGAATCAGGTTGATGAGACTCTGGAGAGGTGGAGATATGCTCTAGAGAGCAGAGGAATGAAGGTCAGCAGGGCTAAGACAGAATATATGTGTGTAAATGAGAGGGAGGGTAGAGGAATGGTGAGGATGCAGGGAGTAGAGTTAGTAAAGGTGGACGAGTTTAAGTACTTGGGATCAACAGTCCAGAGTAATGGTGAATGTGGAAGAAAGGTGAAGAACAGAGTACAGGCAGGATGGAATGGGTTGAGAAGAGTGTCAGGAGTGATTTGTGACAGACGGGTACCAGTAAGAGTGAAAGGGAAGATCTACAAGAGGGTAGTGAGACCAGCTATGTTATATGGGTTGGAGACAGTTTCATTGACAAAAAGTCAGTAGTCAGAGCTGGAGGTGGCAGAGTTAAAGATGTTAAGATTTGCACTCGGTGTGACTAGGATGGATAGGATTAGGAATCAGTATATTAGAGGGTCAACTCATGTTGGACAGTTTGGAGACAACGCAAGAGAGACGAGATTGCATTGGTTTGGACATGTGCTGAGGAGGGATGATGGGTATATTGGGAAAAAAGATGCTAAGGATGGAGCTGCCAGGTAAGAGGAAAAAAGGAAGGCCTAAGATAAGGTTTATGGACATGGTGAGAGAGGACATGCAGGCGGTTGGTGTGACAGAGCAAGATGCAGAGGATAGGAAGAAATGGAAAGAGATGATCCACTGTGGCGACCCCTAATGGGAAAAGCCGAAAGATGATGATGATGATAATGATTTATTTTACATTTGTTGACAGGGTTTGTCCAGCTGAGCTGATGGCCCTTTTTCAGTAGAGGCCCAGTGTTACCAATTTGCTCCACAGTCTATAGATGGAAGCTTTAGAGTAATGGTTATGCCATCTGATGGAGTCTCTGCTGAGCATTTATTCTCAGAAGCAAACAGGGGGATGGAAAACTGCCATGTTTCACACCTTGAAGTGTCATTGGAACCATTATACCATAGTACCTGCATTAGAATAGGTTACTGTCCATCTCACAAATGAGAAGCTTATCACTGCCCAAGGCGGTTTCATGTGAGAACAGTTTTTGGCACCAATTTTAATTTTTTTTTTTTAATTTTTAAGGGAAAGGCAAGTATGGCTGGAGAAAATGAGGTAAGAGCTATTTTTCAGAGCAAAAAGGTGATGTGAGGAGGAATTCAAGGGTTTTTTAGACATCCCCTACAAGCAGCACAGATAGAGGCTCTTGTTGCAGGACTACACTACTGCATGACACTCCTTGTGCAAGTGGACAAGAGGCATATCATGTCAAGTATGTGCTCACTATAACTGTTAGGATGGCTGTGGATTCAGTCCTCACCACACCCTAACAAAAATGTGTTTGTCATAGCAGAGTATATCTATGTGGCATCTCGGGCACAAGAAGGCAGCACTATGAAGTTGCTATATATATATATATATATATATATATATATATATAGATATATATATATATATATATATATATATATATATATATATATATATATATATATATATATATATATATATATATATATATATATATATGCATTCACTCTCCATATTTATTATTTGGCTGGGCATTTCACAATATACATTAGAAATAGTCATTATATGATCACCATGTTTCTTATGTAATAATGAATAATGAAAATATTGATAAGACATATATTATACTGGAATTAAGTGGAAACAACTGAAATGAGACTGGAATGAATGTCTTTATCTCTTAATTACTCAACCTTGTGCTGAACAGATGTCAATCTATTCTTTATGGACCAAGTCTTTTTATACTTTTCAGAATAAATTCTGTACACACTGTAGTGTAGTTAAGAATGCTTTATTAGATGTTAACGATATCCGAATACTGTCTCCAATGGCAGTGCTGATAAACTATAACAGTCTGCAGAAATTCTGAAATGCTGGATAACACTAACAGTGCTGATAAATATCCAAAGTTTCTGATGTATATTCTGATTATCCTGAATAATATAAACTAAAAGGGTCTGTCCTGCAAAGATCTTTTGCCTGAAGTATTTTGTAATAATAACAAAACCCTGTAATGTTTTACATATCTCTTTAGTCTTGTTTTTCAAGCCCTGTCTTGAATGTGCCATACAGTCTCTAACTGTCTATACTTTATCTAGCATTTCATTACATGTACACATATCTTTCCTTTGAGAAAGGAGCATTCTGTAGCATTTCCTGAGAACTGTTATTTCTGCACATCTCATACTTAGCCAGCAAGATTATCTTTTCCTTTCTACTGAACTGTCTTTTCCTGAAACCGAGTGCATAAATGAAAGCACAAGTCTGACTCTATTTTCAGGCCTATTATTCTACCTTAATGTCCTATAGTGAACTCACTAAGAATAAAGTGGAAACCCTCAGTCTAATATATATCTATATATGTATATTTATATCTATATCTAATATATATATATATATATATATATATATATATATATATATATATATATATATATATATATATATATATATATATATATATATATATATATATATATATATATATATATATATATATATAATCTATATATCTATATATATATATATATATATGTGTGTGTATGTATATATATATATATATATATATATATATATATATTTATTGATCTACTTCAGTAGACTGAAGGTTCACTTACCTGACTTTCAGTTAGCCAAGCTGAAAAGGCTGAAAACCGCAGAACACCTCATCCCAAAACACCGACTTTCCACTCCAGGTAAGTAACTGCTTGGCCATCCTGAAGAAAAAGTAAAACTGAAGGAAAGTAAACCCACCCATGTGTGGGGCTGCAGAGCACCTTGCTGGCTCTGTTCAAGAGAAATCTTGACCTGTGGATGGGAGATCGTAGGTTTATCCCGGGAATCATCTGTGTGTCACTGCTGGACAGAGGCACAACAAACTAATGGGCACAGTATTTTTTCATATAAGGTGTGGCGTAAGCCACAAAAATTTGGGCTAGGCTTATAAATGCCTTAGGGCAGATAGCCTAGTATAAACCTATGAACCTATGGTTGGGAGGGTGGCCTAATGGTTAAGGTGTTTGCCTTACAAACATAAGGTGCAGGGTTTGAGTCTCACAAGGGATAATTGGCTAGGCTTAAAATGGCTCACAAGGGCAGTTAGCCTAGTACTAACCTATGAACCTATGAACCTATAACAACTCCAAGATTCCACTACCACGGGGGTAAGGGGCAAAGTTCAACAGAGTGGCCAAGCAGTTACTTACCTGGAGTGGGAAGTCGGTGTTCTGGGATGTTGATGTTCTGCAGTTGTAGGCCTTTTCGTCTCGGCTAGCTGAAAGTCAGGTAAGTAAACATTTGGTCCACTGAAGTAGATCCACCTCTCTATCTATATATCTATCTATAGCTATATATCTATGTATATATATATGGGTCCGCCTGATAACACTGACACACCAAAACACTGACGAAATAACCGACACGACAAAACCGAACGTTCAAAAATACGAAACTTCACATACCCGACAAACCACAATCCTGACAATCAATAAAACAAATAACTTTACCAAAAAACACACACACAACACAAGCGCTTGAAAAACTTTACAAACCTACACTAAACCTTACATACAAAACTATATATGCACTAATTTTAACCCAAACCCTAACCCTAAGGTCTGTCATTATCGCACACTGACCTTACCTGCACCCTAACCCTAACTCACTTAATCTGCACCTAACCCTTAAGTCTGTCACTATCACACACTTACCTTACCCATACCCTAACCCTAACTCACTTAATCCACCCCTAACCCTTAAGTCCGTCACTATCGCACACTTACCTTACCCACTCCCTAAGACTAACCCTAACTCACTTAACCCGCCCCTAAACCTAATGTCCGCCACTATCGCACACTTACCTCATCCGCACCCTACCCTAACATCCATCACTATCACACACTTACCTTACCCACACCCTGACCCTAACGTCCGTCCCTATTGCACACTTACCTTAACATGTTGGTGTTCTCAGCATCGGAATTCTCAACTGTCGGTTTTCTCTGTTGTCGGTCTTCTGGTGTCGGTTATCTCGTTGTCGTTCTTCTCAGCTTTCTGCGTAATCAGGTAGACATATATATATATATATATATATATATATATATATATATATATAAGAAACAGATGAAATAATATACCCAGACAATACGAAAAACCCAAAACAGCATACAGCAAACCTTCGTGGTGATAACAGTTCTCAAAATCATTTCTCAAAAATGTCCCTTGTAGCTACCAGTTTGTAGTTTCAAAAAATCCAAGAATAAACGTAAAATAGCAAAAGGATTTATTGAGTGCACAGGAACGTAAGCGCTTTCACGGACTGCTTGCCCGCTTCATCAGACGTTGAGCTACATTTAAAATAACCCATATATAGGCTGTAGTAATTAATTCATTTTCCATTTAAAACCAATTATCTAATCAACTAATTAACATTTAAAACATACTGAAAACTTAAACAGTTCATGTTAGATATCAATACAACAAAATATAACAAAATACATCCTATCAATAAATAGAATATAATTAATTATAATTATAATTAAAATATATATAACAAAGGGAATTTATCTTAGGGGTCTAGCATTCAATATAGGCTTTATTGAAACTATGCTAGAACTATGTTAGAACTCCTACCTAACTATTTTATCACACTACAGCATTACGCATTTATAGGATGCATCACAGTGATTACTGGGCTACTCCTTTTCAAAAAGTGTATTTCAAAGTGAATGACATCAGCAGCCTTGCGAAAGTAGGGCATTTGCATTGTAGCGAGTGTGACTAGCCTAAAAAGCATTGTTCCCTACACAGACAAAGACACACACACACACACACACACACACACACACACACACACACACACACACACACTTGCCATGTCTGGGATTAGAACTACTACCTAATTAGTTTATCACACTAAAGCATTACGCAGTTATAGGACGTGCCACAGAAATTACTGGGGTTACTCCTTTCCCAAAGGTGTATTTCAAAGTGAATGACATTAGCAGCCTTGCCAAAGTAGGGCATTTGAATTGCAGTGAGTGTGACTAGCCTAAAAATGCATTGCTCCTTATACACACACACACACACACACACACACACACACACACACACACACACACACACACTTGCTATTTCTTGGATTAGTACTCCTACCTAACTAGTTTATCACACTACAGCATTACGCAATTATAGGACATGTCACAGAGATTACTAGGCTACTCCTTTTCCAAAGGTGTATTCCAAAGTGAATGACATCAGCAGGCTTGTCATAATAGGGCTATGGGGAGGGCAGTGTGTGTGCATGGGCCATAATCCATTCATCTAGAGGTAGACACACCACACTCAGGCACACACAGTTTATATTCCACAGGTACGTGTATACAACTGCTAGATGACTACTGCCCTGTACAGTCATGTTGCACAGCTAGAACTTGCACCACAGAGTCTGTAATGCTGAGGGATACCAGTGGCTAATTTCTATAGTGAGTGATATTTACACATCATGTGGTTATAGCCATTTGGCTGTGTGCTGGGTGGGACAGGCCTCATGATGGAAGGCTCTTTGTCATGGTTACTCTCTTCCACACATCTATGTATGTGTACTTTTGGCATATTATAGTGTGTTGTCCTGGGATATATGTGTGTATTCCTATCCAATGTGTGTGCAAAGCATGACTGGTGCATATGGAGGAGTGTATGCACTAACATCTGCAACTGTCCTATATATATAGTCCACTGCTGTTGGCAGACATGGGCTTCATTTGTTTGTATGTGAGTAAATAAACCAGTTTTTCTACATTCTACCTCCATTTTTTGGATTATTTCAACTATTATATTGACTTCCATCTGGATTTGTACAGCTTGGGTCTCATACCCTTATTTGGTCTCCAAAGTGAACATTTTGTTTGGTTTTTGTGACGGCAGTTCACTTTTTCATCTCCTTTCATTTGGTTTTTGTTACGTTGAGAGATGGCGGAGGCACCAGGGGCAGAGACTCATAATGATTCTAACTACAGTGAAAAGGGTGAGCTAAGGAAAGTTATTGGTCAACTTTCCCAACTCGTTGAGCTGCTCACTCCGGTTTGTGTTTCTATCGTTTCCTTAGCTTCACAACACTCTTTTCCACCTAACGGACAACCAACAGGTCATCAGGAAGTGCTTACTAGTGGCACAACTGGAGGAAATACACTTCCGGTTTCTTCGGAACGTTCAAACGGAGATGTTCGGGCTCCTTTATCTATTTCCAGCAATGAATTTGAAGAGTTTCCCCTTCTTTTACGTTCTGGTTGTACAAACCAGGGAAATAAGAGCAACGCTAACACAAATCTTCCTAAGGAACAACGAGGGCAGCGTGAACATCGTGTTACACGCAAACAAGGTGACTCAGTTAAAACCATTCAACCTGTTGATTTACAGGATTTTTTGGACAAAGAATTTAGTTTGTATAGTAGTGGAGCGGTTTCTGACCACTCTCCTTCAGAAACCAAAAGTTATAAGGACAATTTAGACTTGCTATATTTTTATCTTGACAAATATGAAAGATTGGCATGTGATTCAACTTTTTTAAAAGAATGTTTAAACAAAGGTATAGTACCTAAGGGCTTACGAGTTGTAAAGTTTCCCAACAGGGTAGAGGAAGGTTCTACCTTTCATAAGGAATTAATCAACATTTTTGACAGATGTGGGTTAGACATTACTAGGGCCATTATTGCTGAAAATGATAGGATTAGGGCACATTTGGTTACTAAAATCAACAATGTCAATCATGACATCACTAATGATTTATTGTTTTCTATAGAAACAGAAAAATCTCTTTACAACAGCATTTTTTCACAAATTGAAAATGAGTGCACTAAGAACATGAAAAGGAAGGCTCAAAAATTGGAAAGGGACATTAGGGCTTACAGTCAGGGGACGGCATACCCCAAACCAAAACCATATTACCATTATAGGGATGATTTAGTGAAAATTAATCAAGACAACAATAACACAGAATTAGAAGCAGATGGGGGATTTGTGAATGATATTGGTGAAGATGTTCCAAGGGACATCCCTTTAGAATATGTTCCCCCTTTACGCAGGTCAGACAGATTACGGAATCGGAACCAAGTATATTACCACCCCCACCCAGTTTACCCACCCAGGGGGAAATTCAGGAATTAGTGGGCTGTAATGATGAAATAAAACAAAATGGTAATACTTATGAATACCATCAATACAAGATTTTCAATTACAGTTCCTTGGATGTTATACCAGAACTATTTGAATTGTTTGTGAGAGGTTTCAAGTTTATTCCCTTAAGGAAAACTAGTATCCCTAGGGCCATTGTTGACTTAAAGCTCTTTCTGAGAAAACAAAACTTGGGACTTATTTTTGAAGGAACTCACAATAACATTAACACCAACCCACAGCTAAGGAAGAAGAGTGTTTTTAATCCCCCCCTTCATCCCCAGTTAAGAAATTTAGAAAAAGTGATGGAAAATGAAATAAGGAAAACTGTGGGGGTACATCGTGTGTTTCCCAATTTACCAAAAAATGAGATCCAACTATTGGAAAAATTGAAAGGCAATAAAACTATCCGTATCATGCAACCAGACAAGGGAGGGGGGGGCAGTCTTGATGGATGCTATTATATATGAATCTAAAATGAAGGAAAGCTTACAAAACATCAACAACTATACAAGAGCATCTATCAATGAAATAAACATTTCTACAGCCAAAATCAATGTTTTATTAAATGATTTGTTACTGGAGGGTTCCATTGATTTGGACATTTTCAATTTTCTCACTACACAGGGTCCCAGAGTTCCTTCAGTATTTGGCATTCCCAAGGTTCACAAGGATCCTAATGACCCTCCTTTGAGACTAATAGTCGCTTCAGAAGGGTCTATCACCACCCCCTTGGCCAAATACGTGGACATTAAATTAAAGGAACTTTCTAACAAGAGCAGTACAGTTTTAAAAGACTCCTGGGATTTCCTGAGACAAGTAAAGCCCACCTTTTCTCTAACAACATAATATTCATTACATTGGATATCGTAGACCTATTCGGTTCTATCCCACATGACATTGGGTTACTTTGGTTAGAAGAAAGTATGGTACAAGACAAGGGATTTACAACCAATGAATTCAGAACTTGCCTCCTCGTGATGGAAGTTGTTCTAAAAAACAATTTCATGTACTTCCAGGGAGAATTTTTTCGACAAGAAAAGGGAGTGGCAATGGGTGCCAAATGTTCCCCCACTTACACCAACATTATTCTCTCATGGTGGGAAAATTTGTTTATAAACCAAAGTGAATTTGTTAACAGCTGGGTTCTTTACAAACGTTTTTTGGATGACATTGTTATCTTTTGGACCGACACACTGGAAAGATTTTATGAATTTCTGGATTACATCAAAGGTACAACAAGTTTTTTGGATTTTACAGCTAAGGTGGACTTTGATGAATGTATTTACTTGGATGTTTCACTTAGCAAAAATAATGACCATTTTACCTCCAAGATACACAGGAAACCTACATTCTCAAACTCTTATCTCCACTTTTCAAGTGGGCACCCCTTCAGTCAAAAAAGAAACATCCTCAAGGGACAACTTATAAGGTCTAGCAGGATGACTTCAGAAGACTCCGATTTTTTCAATGATTGCCAATTCATAATTGATATGTTTCAAAAAAGGGGGTATCCTTCTTATTTAACGGATGAAATATACAAAGTAGTCGTAGAGGGTAGAAAAGGGAGATTTGCCCCTATACTTGGACAGGATGACCCAGACAATATCATAGAATTGAATGACCCTGACCATTTTAATAGTTTTTCAAATGCATATATTATGGACTATACTGGTGATGCAGTGGTACTCAAAAATACCCTTAGTAAAGAATGGGACAAGTTTAGGGATTTTACAGAACTTGAGCATATAAAGAATCAGCCAATAAAATTTATATATCGAAAGGGCATGAATTTAAAAAATATTTTTGAGTTCGGAGGAGCTCCCATTACAAACAATGAATCACATAAAATAGGTACTTACAAATGTGGTTCTTGCTCCCAATGTCAATACATTCAAAACAATATTAACATTTTTATACCTAGTAGAAAAAGAACCATCTCTTCTACTAAGTTTGCAAACTGCCATACAGCAGGGGTTGTATATATCACATGCCACTCCTGTTTTTCTTTTTACGTGGGAAAAACAGAAAGGAAATTAAAATCCAGAATATACGAACACACTTATGAAATCAAAAGAAACAATTTAAATAACGCACTGTTTCGTCATACCCAGGTTTGTAAGGATTCTGTATTTTATTTCTTTGTATTGGAGGTTGTACCAAGGGAGGTTAGGGGTGGCATGTGGGAGACCAAACTTGAATATAGGGAACTTTTTTGGCAGATCACACTGGACGCTACTAAAGAACCAGGTTTAAATGAAATGCTTTCAATAAAACCAGTATTAAAGTTAAGAGCTGCCAAGTTGTAAATTTCTCCATGTCCACTAGATGGTAGTAGAACTACACACAACCCCAAACAGAACACATACAGTCTATTTGTGTTGAACATTCCAAGAAAATCAGCCTTTCAATAGTATTATGCCTTTTTATATGTTTTACATCTTTAACCAATTTATTCCCAATAAGTTTTTTATCCAAGAAATGAATTTTAACATAATGCATATGCAGTAATCACTTTTTATTTTAACATATTCAATTTTAAACAACTAATTTGTAATTAAATTTGATTTTAACTATTTGAATTAATTAGTATTAATTATTCACATTCCTTAATTGATTGATGTATAAAAGGTGTGTGTTTTTTTCTATGTGTTGTACCAGGAATTGTTTTTTCTGAGGAAGAAATTCGAAAACGCAGTTTTGGTGTTACAAGCGTTAAATAAACCAGTTTTTCTACATTCTACCTCCATTTTTTGGATTATTTCAACTATTATATTGACTTCCATCTGGATTTGTACAGCTTGGGTCTCATACCCTTATTTGGTCTCCAAAGTGAACATTTTGTTTTGTTTTTGTATGTGAGTATGCCCAGTATGACCTTTCAGTATGTTGTTGTCTGACATTGCCTTCATTTCTCTAAGTGTGTGAGCATGCCCAGAATACCCTTCTGTATTGAATGTGTGGATCCATTACAGGTAGTTTGTACTCCAGTGCAGACCTTTGTGTTCTACACCTACAGGTAGCAACCTTTTTCTGCCCTCACCTAAACACACTGTTACAACTCAGCCTCTCCACAGGCTATGTACCCATAGAGTGGAGCACAGCAACGGTTATTCCAATCCACAAAGTTGTAGCCACAACAGACCCCAGGAACTATCGCCATATAACCCTGACTAGCTTGGTCTGCAAGGCTATGGAGTGCATGATCATGGAACTGAGACATTGGGATCCTCCAAACACTGGACCCTACCCAGTCCGGCTTTGGTAAGGGCAGATCATGCCTTCTAAACCTGGTGGACTTCTTTGAGACAGGTACCAAGGCTATAGATGAGGGAAAGGTGGTACACACAGCCTACGTAGACATTGCTAAGGCCTTCAACACTATTCCATATTCAGGTATTATAGACAAGCTCACCAGCCTGAACATAAACCCCTACGTCACAAGATGGATTGCCAACTGGCTCACGGACAGAACGCACATAGTGAGAGTTGTGAGAGCTAGTTCCGACTCTAAACCGGTTACAAGTGGCATTCCCCAGGGCTCAGTCCTAGGACACCTCCTGTTTGGCATATACTTCTCAGAGGTACAGGCAAGCACAGGAGGACTAAGGCTGACCAAGTTCACAGACATCTATAAACTAGGGGCTATAATTGACTCTCTGGCTGACACAGACATCCTCCAAAAGGGTCTCACTGAAACGGATACCTGGTATCAAAATCATGGCCTCAAGCTAAATGCCAAAAAGTGCATAGTCACCCCCTTTGGAAAAAACAAAGTACCAACAAACTACCACATAGGTGGTCGTCCCCTAAATACGGAAGACGTAATAAGGGATCTGGGGACCCAAGTAGATAGTAATCTCATCTTTGATAATCACATTGCCAAAGTGGTTAGAAAATCCTTCTACGTGGCCCACTTAATCACAAAAGGGTTCACATCCAGATCAAAAGAGGTCATTGTGCCCCTCTACTCATCACTCATCAGACCCATCATAGAGTACAACGCCCCATTTGGGATGTACCTTACAAGACACCTGCAACAGCTGAAAAGACCACAGAAGTACCTCACAAGAAGATCACTGGCATCAAACAGATGCCTTATGCAGCTCGACTGAAGAAACTCCAGCTGTACTCAGTTGCATACCACCTACTCAGAGGTGATCCCAGCCTGACATACAAGGCCATTTCCAACCCAGAATTGATGGACATGCTCCACCTAAAAAAAACCTTATCCCCTCGAGCCACGCACTCTAGGGATCTAAACCTCACCACAACAATAAATAGGACGTGCTGGAGGGATAGATTCCTGCCCTAGAGACTTCCCATGCTTTGGAACAAGATTCTCGCTAACACTCTTCAAAAGAAACCTTGATGAGTGGATGGGAAACAGAAAGTTTACTCTGGGGATCACTTCAGTGGCTCTGCTGGACAAAAGCACAGGGAACTAATAGAAGGGGGCAGTGGAAGCCAACACATTGTGGCTAGGCTTATAAATGCCTTTGTGCAGATAACTTAGTACCTACCTATGAACCTATGAATCTATGCAGGATATCTGTAGATCAGTTGGCAGTATGGAGTCAAACTGTGCAAGGGATAGTGTGTACTGTAGGTGATTGTGTCTGTGCTGCTTCTGCTACATGGTACAGGTGTTAACTGTTATACACTGTAATGTTTTATGTCCTCAAGTACTGTCAGGTAGGCATTTTTGCTCACAGTGATGTCCTGGGGAATACAGGGTGAATGCAGCTGTGTCCAGTATTGTGGTCAAACGCCTACATATTCATGGAATGTTATGCCATTCTGGAGGGGGGAGCTGCAGATACTTGCTGCTGGGTCTGTGTATCCAGTTCAGCACCTTGGTACAGTGCTGGCAGAAGATCCCATACTTGTAAATCCGTTGACATGACAGTATGGCCTTATCTTGCTGTGGCAATACCTCATAGCTGTACAGATTCACACAGGTTACCCAGAGGCAGGAGGATAAGTCAGGACATTAACCCTGTTGTGGTATATGGGCAGGTATGTAGCCACCTATTTTTGTGTTTGCAGCCAGGGATAATATGTGCACATGGCTGTGTGTTGGCCCTTGCACATTCCATGCTGCCCATGCTCCCACCCCCCCTTCTATTATTCTGTCCTCTTCCATACATTATGCATACATTCTATGATACATTCCTTATAGTTATCACCTTATCACAGCTGTGTTTTGGTGTTGGTCCACAGTTCATGCAGTGGGACATGGTGGACATGTTACTGTGGTTTGTCCACATGGCCTTGCATATGACCTATGTGGAGTGTGTTATGTTGTTATTTGGGTGTCCATGACATAGCATACATTGGCAGTATGGGTGAGATGCAGGCCTTTGGCAGAGGCCTGTAGACCACTTGGTGGTGATGCAAGCCAGCTGTAGCAGGCCATTGCATTCTGTCAGTCCTACAGTCCCAGACTGCCATACAGTATATTCCCCTGGGGTGACAGGGTAGGTGTGCTAGGTGTTCATGCCAATAATTTCTGTCAGTATTGATCAGGTGGTGTGAATGCTGGCAGGGTGCTACTTACAGATAGGGACACACCTGCTCTGCATGCTGCATTCTTTTGCTATTGCCATACACAGATGGGGGTCATATTGTACCCATTTCCAACAGCAGGGATACGACCAAGAAGGTACCTGTGGGTGGTGTTTGGGTCAGCTGGGTGCATGTGTGCTATGGACACTACTTGCATCAGACTCACAAATATGCATGGGGCATTTCAGTTATGCTGGCCTGTGCAGGGACATCAACTATTTCCCAATACATCAGTCCTATCACCTTTGTGATCTGCACGTGGTCGGCCAGATGACATCGGCATTCCCTACTACAAGCATAGATAATGTGATGCATACCTGTATGTACAATCCAAGGATGTATCCATTTCATGGTTACACATTATATACTGTATGTCTGGGGTACTTTTGACTGTGTACTGCTTGTATATCTTGCCCAACAGTTATGCCATGTCCATCTTTCAGATGGTGACACATATTACCACCATACATTTACAATGACTTACTGCTAGCTTATGTTATACTAGGGTGAATTGTCTTTGGCACTGCAGTTGTGAGTACTTGGCCCTGTCATCGGCAGTAGTGGGCAATGGCCACCAGGTCAAACCTCAACAAACATACATACATACTGACCACTCTCACACAATATGAAACACACACCAACCTAACACACACATACCTGTATATTGTACAAATGCTACAATCTATCCTACTACCTTGGCCACCTCAGGTCATCTGTGCTCTACTGGTATTATACCTACACATACGTGTTACTACATGTCTACATTGGATTGGAGGGGGACACACCTGACTGTTACTACATTTCTACATAGGATTGGGAGGGCACACCTGACTATTACAACGTGTGTACATCAGATTGGGGGGAGCACACCTGACTGTTACTACATTTCTACTAAGGATTGGGGGGCACACCTGACTGTCTCTACATTTCTACACAGGTTTGGGGGGGAGCACACCTGACTGTTTCTATATTTCTACATAGGGTTGGGGGGGGCACACCTGACACTTGTACACATTTGCTATGACTGTACTGGTCTGTCAGGTACTCCATTTCATTCTGTATTCTAACCTATCATGCTGACTAGAGGCATATCAGTGTACTACAGGTCTTATGTTTGATTGACCTACATACCGGTTTCTGACTTTTTACCCATCAGATTTAACATCCTAGTGCCTGACCTGACGTAGTCTGTCTGTGTAGGCCGGGAGGGAGGTTACCCATAGCCATCATTCAGAGGCCTTAGTAAAGTCTTTATTTGTGTTTGTCTACACCTGTCCTGCTGGCTGAGACTGTTGTTGGGTATATGAACCTCCCTGAGTGGCATTTGTGTGTCATATGGACACACATGTGGCACAGCACATTTCCTGCAGTGGATTTTGTCATCATGTGTAGTACTGGCTACTATGGTGACACCAGTATTTGTTACAGATCTCATGCTGCCAGTATAGGTGCCTACTATCTGCTGGCATCCCATTCAGCCATCCAATTCCATTTCATGTTCACATCCATACCACAGATACAAGTAACAACACATACTATTCCATTCAGCAATTGGTAAGGGGAGTGACTTACCTTGTGGGTGTGCCAATATTGAGGATGGTGCTGGAGGGCTGCCTCTGTCTGATGCACATAGTACACTACCTATGTATGGTTGCGCACAGGTAGTGTCATGTTTGGCATCCTTTTTACTGTATGTGCGAGTCAGAGAGAGGTGTCATTCCCTGGGTCCCCTACTGTGTCAGTGTATGTGCTATGCATTGCCTCTTTGCCAAGGCAAGGGCATACTGGGCACACTTCCATCTGCCTACTGGGGCAGGCTCAGGTTGTTCCTCCCCTGAGTCACTCTGTACCTGTGCAGGCCTTGGCATTGGTAGGGGGCTGTGTGGCCCTGCCCCATGCTGTTCCTGCTGCAGCTGTTTCCACAAGATCATATTGTGTAGCATGGCACATACAATGACAATTTGGGTACATGTAGCTGGTGAGTACTGGAAGGCTCCACCGGATGTGTCCAGGCACCGAAACCATGACTTGACCATCCCAAACACATTCTCTATTATGATTCTGGTCTGTGCGTGTGCCTCATTATGCTGTTCTTGTTCGGGTGTGTGTGCATTTCTGATGGGTGTCATCAGCCACAGCTCCAGTGTGTAACCAGCATCCCCCACTAGGTGACCGTAAGGGATGTCCCCATTGGCGAATCTCTGGTACAGCTGCATCAGATGCCAGATGTGTGAATCATGATAGCTTCCAGGGCAGCCAACATACGCATTCATTATAATGCCCTGGGCATCACACACAATCTGGCAGTTGATGTTGACTGAACCGCTCTCACCGGGTGGTGCTTTGATGCATATGTGCGTGCAGTCTATAGCACCCACTACCTTAGGGTATTCTGCTATTTGGTGGAAGAGAAGCGTATTGCTGGCTAACACCTCACGGGTGTTTGGAAATATAAGTGCTTACCGGCATGTGCTGACATGGCATCCAGGAACTGGTGGAATACCCTGGATGCTGATGCCTGTGAGATCCCCATGATATCCCCAGTCAACCTTTGTCAGGTACCTGTGGCTAGGATTCATAGGCCTACACATACCTTGATATCCACTGGAATGGGTTCCCCTCTGTTAGTTCTGTGTCAGGCATGGCTGGCACAGCTCAACAATTTGCTGTAGGAGGTCCCTGTCCACCCTATAGTTCTCCGCTATCTCCAGCTCATGTAGCCCCTGGTAGGTTACCCTGGCTCTGTACACCTTCTCCATCTCCTCACTGTGGGTTGGTTGACAGCATTCTCATCCTCACCACTCTCAGCCTCTTCCACATGTTGATGTCTGATAGCTGCGGCAGCCCCTATCATTTTGTTGGTTTTTTTTGTTAAAAGTTCCCTGCTTGTATACACCGGTGGTGTAGAGTATGTGGGAAAAAACAGAGTGAAATGTGTTTGCATATTTTATAGTAGTGTTCTGGGCTGGGCTGGTCTGCTGCCTATGTAATTGTCTGATTCTGATACATTTCACCTGCCAGCTATGCTAGTTCTCCTAGATTACCTTCCTACTGCTGTTTTCCCTTCCCATCGCCTTCCTGTTTAAGCCCGGGGGCACGTCTTACAAACACAGTGCTCAAATGTGCACAGAGCTGCTATTTCTTGGTTTACTTTTTTTTCCCTTTAAACCCAGTGCGCAGCGTGGACACCCATTTAAGCAATGTAAAGAGTGCTAGGCAACCTCAGACACACACCCTTGCTTAGCTCTGCTAAATTAAGGGCAAACCTGAGCCACAGGGCTCCAATCTGCTTACAGTATGCCTGCACACCCCCCTATGATGTCAGATAACTCCTAGGCTTGCATTAAGTTATTCCTGCTTTTACACTGTTGGTTTCTGACTAGCATGCAGGGGAAATCTTGGATTCAGTATAATTCCCCTCATTTGCATAGGATTGCCTACTGATACATAGTTACAGGTCCCACACTGAGCCTCCCCCCTTAGCAACCACTATTCACTGGCCATGTTGCCTTCTGCCTGCCATTGAGTATAATGGCAAAATAGTGATTTTGGTTAGAATGCTTATTTTAGGATTTTTTTTAAATTTTTCGCCCGATACAATTTGCGTGCCACTGCCCTACGCTTAAACAGCTGAGACTGGCTAAAAAAAAAATAATAGTTATTTTTTTTTTTTTTTTGCAACAGTTTTCCATGCCAATGGCCACATAATTGACCATTGGCATGCTTTCTACATAATATCCACCCTTTATTTTTAACTGTCA
Organism: Protopterus annectens; assembly: GCF_019279795.1. Taxonomy (NCBI): domain Eukaryota; kingdom Metazoa; phylum Chordata; order Ceratodontiformes; family Protopteridae; genus Protopterus; species Protopterus annectens. The sequence continues at coordinate 1,463,778,549 of NC_056737.1, forward strand.
TGACTCCATTTTGTTGTTTGCAGAAATGTACTCAGTTACTAACCGAGTACATTTCTGTAGATTACACTAGTCTTGCACTGCCGGCTTCCACCTTCCTGGATCGCAAATTCACCTCATTTGCATGGGTTTCACCTACAAATGTGGTAATTTGCATACAAAAGCTGACTCCATGCAGGACTAGTGCAGGAGTGCTCGTGCACTTCTCTACAGCTTATTCCTGGACTGCATGGCAGACATATTGCTTGCTGGAGCTCCTGCACTACTTCTGCACACCGTGCAAGGCTTGCTGAATCTGGGGTACTATCTTTGAATCAGTAGCTGTTAATGGTTTACTGCTGTATTGACACTGGGCCACAAAACCCAGTGATCCATTTCATATTTTGGTAGTAAGAAAACCTCCTCAATTGTACAGCTCCACTTTTAAACAAAAAACGATTCTCTTAGGTGACTTCAACCTAGACTGGTCTACCTGTACCACCAAAAATCCAACCAACCACTTTAACTTATCCGACTTCTTCCAAATAATCTCTTCTCCTACTAGATGAGATAAACAGTGACAAGCTGTCCAAGCTAGACTGGACTCTAACAAACAGGCCCTTACTATTCCACTCCCTGACTCACTCAGTGACCATACTCCCATTTATCTTATTAGACATAAAGCCTTGCCCACAAAAAATATAATCTACAAACAAATCCAAAACAAAAGAAAATGATCTACCAAAACCTTCAACACCCTCCTCATATAATGTGACTGGTCCCCTCTAAAACATCTCCATCTAGATGACACAGTCCTGTACTTCAACAATAAATTCCTCAAAATACTTAATAATCTACCTCTCCTAATAAAACTCCAAACAAAAGATAAAGCAACCGTTGGTTAACCACATACAGCCCTTGGTTAACCCTTGCCTAACCACAGACACTATACAGCTCATAAAAGACAGAAATACAGCCTGGTCCCAATACCAAGCAACCAAGAACCAAACCACCCTGTTAAACTACTGGCAGCTAAGAAGCTCAGTCAAAAAAAAAAAAAATCAAAAAAGACAAAAAAACAAACTGTTATACAATAATCTAAATATGAAATTCTGGGTGTACCACCATGGAACAAATTAACTCTACAGTGATTAGAACCACTTTTTAATAAAAAAGAAGACAGTAGAAACAAAAAAGCATTTGAAAACCACAAAAATCCCAGCAATGATAAGTGCTTTCGGTTTCTTGATCCTTCATCAGATCATCTGATGATCTGATGAAGGCTCAAGAAGCCGAAAGCGCTTATCACTGAAGAGTTTGTTTATTCCATGGTGGTGCACACAGAATTTCATATTTACATTTTTTCTGCTTTGGGGCTCCTTCAGCGCTTGGAGTTGTTTTTGATCTTCATTATACAATAATTCAACAAAAACACCATAACAACACCCCACAATTTTAGAGCTTAATAAAATAACTGTTAAACCCTGGTCAACCCACTACCCCAACCCACTCCTCTCCTAACTCAACTGATAACATAGCCACCCAATGTAACCTTAATTTCACAAATTCAATACAATCCCTAATAAATAACAACAAAGACACCCCATTAACCATTCCCCCTACTGCAAATCCCTAATCCAACTCTTTCACTATTACTCCTATCCAGACTAGCTAAATAAAAAAATCTCAACAAACTAAGACAATCAACACTTGCAGATGACCTCTTACACAATGAATTTCTCAAAATAGCAGCCAACACCATAGCTTACCCTGTCTCAATACTATTAAACTAGTCCATCTCTGAACAATACATCCCCAAACTTTGGAAAATCCCTCACATTATCCCCTTACACAAAGGTGAAACTTATACCCAATTTTCTAACTACAGACCCATCGCTATACTCCCACCACTGGCAAAAATCCTTGAAAAAATGCATACATATGCAACTACTAGCATACCTACTAATAACCTTCTGTCAAATACACAACATGGTTTTAGACCTAAAAACAACCCCCCCCCCAACCGCTCTTATACGCTTCATAGACACAGCCAATTAAGAAATAAAGGACAATTTGTAGCATCCATCTTCCTTGACATTTTAAAAGCATTTGACACAGTCTCCCATCAAAATTACTCAATGTACTAGCCACCGTCAACCTCTCCACAACAGCCATCTCATGGTTCCAAAGCTTCTTGCCCAAAAGACAACAAGTAGTCAGATGGTAAAACAAAATCTCACCCCCTCCTCCTAGTCTCAGTGGGGGTACCACAAGGCTCCATTATTGGATCACTTCTTTTCACCATCTTTACTAATAACCTCAGTAAAGCCACAAACTCAGCAACTATTACATAATATGCAGATGACCTAACACTAATCTTTGAAGCCACTTCTTCCCTGAGCTCTTACAAACTACTCAAAAATCTTTCACTCCCATAGAACAATACCTATCAAATAATTAATCCCAACAAGCCAAATTAATGTTATTTTCAAACCACAAAACATCTCAACCCTCGATCCCACTTATTATCTACTCCAAAACTAAAACCAAAACCAAAATCAAACTAGGCAACAACACAAACCTACTACAAGTAACAGCTAACAGAGCACTCAAATTTAACACACACATAACCCAGACAGTTAAAAAGATACACATAGAACTGGGCTCACTCTATAGAGCCAGCCCATACCTTACCCAAACCTCCAAGCATTCCATAACCAGAATACATATACTATCCACCCTGTTATATACCTCCCCAATTCTTATAATCATAAGGAAAACCAACATGCACAAATTAGATTCCTGCTAGAATAAAATAGCCAGATTGCCACAAACAACACAAACAGATCACACCACTGCAAAGCTCTTCAGCAACTAAACTGACTCAAACTTCCTAACCTCTTAACTCTTAACCAGCTTACCATTGCCCACGCCATCATACACCAACCCAACAATTGCCTTGCTATCAGAAACTTAGTACAACTCTGTTCCAACAACAGATCCTTTCAATCATCAGATAAACTGTTACTTGAGTTTATTAGAGCAAACAGCAGTTACAGAGATGCCCTGTTCTCCAGATATCTAAAATATGGAACTCTGTACCCCAACATATACTTCACACAGATAGCCTTTCTAAATTCAACATCCTCCTATAAGATCACCTAACAAGCAGCTGGTTCTGCTCTTGCACCACACCAGGATGATAAAACAAAACACTCCCACACCCGTTCTCCCACTTACTAACACTCTACTGTGGAAAAATATACATATCTGAACAATGCCTTCCTCTTCCTTTCTTTTTTCTTCCTATATTGTATTAAAACAAATAATATCAAACATTTTTCTATAGCTAAATACACATGCACCTTACTAATGTTTTTATCTTACCTCAATAATTATATGACTCATTGTATTATACACCACTGACTTGTACTGTATATTTCATACTACTATTGTACTCCCAAAGATTTTTATATCTGTGGTGTTCAAGCTATAAATGTTGTAATGAAGAGTTTTTCTTCTGGGCCTTCACTGAAATTCGGCCTTTGGCTCAAACAAACAAATAAATACAAGTAGAGTTAAGTTTTATATTCAAAGACTATCAGCATAATAACTGGCTTGAGCAGTCAGTTTAGCAGTAGCATCAATGAATCATAGTTCTATGGAAAAAAGCAGCACGTGTGACATGTTAAAGAAAGTGTAATGTGTATGTGGAGCTCTCGATCAGTACAACATACAGTGCACACCTGTAGTCATACATTGAAAAAAAATGCAAGAAAGACTCAATTAAGCTCTCGCCTTCACTGTATAATACCTTAAACTTCCTGTAGTCAAGGACCATGGGATATATGAAAATTACCCCTTAAGGACAATCAGCTACATTGTTTCTGAATGTCTGTGACTTATTAATTTTTTACATTTTAATTCTTTATGGGTGCATTCAGGCCAATAAAGCCAATTTCCACTAGCTGTAGACGTGCAGTGTTTTGGACTTTTTATGACCTTTTCTGTGTAGCATATTTGTAGACTACAAGTTCAACATAGTAACAGTATGCACTTGTAGCGCTTCTACACAATCAGATATCGACACAGTAGTGTCAGGCTGACAGTAGTAAGAAGATTTAAAACTATTCCTCTGATATGCTGATGTAGCACTTTATATAACAGGTATTTTACAGTTTTACATGCCATGTATCACCACTTTGAACATATCACTTCTGTTAGAAAAGTACATGTATCAGTGTGGTAATTACAGCCTGAGCTAAGCAATGCACTCTCTGCATGGAAATAAAGGTTAATGAATGGTACATCTTATGTATCACAAGCAGTGGTGGTATAAAACAACATTTGCATTATTGCAAGGAAGAGAGGGTGCATTATATTTATTTTTGAATGTTTTCTGTAAGCAGGGTTATAAATCAAGGCAGCATTAGATGGTTTATGGATGAACTGAGTTCTGTCATAGATTAAGAATATAAGGTAAGCATACACTGCAGTAAATGGTTATTGGACAAATGTCTTTTCAAAGACCTTCATGTTTCATATTTCTCTCCACTTTGTACAGTGGTCTATTACTGCAAATTTTATACATTTTAGACTCTCATGTTTCCGCACTCCCACTTCTGTTTCCCTGAACACATTTGATAAACTTGGTTTCCAGTATATTTTGTCATTGACATCCAGCCACAGCATATTTATGCAGGATGTTTATCCTTTATGCACATAATTTGGTCATTTTTTGAGTTAAGCCAAACACTACAAGATCTTGGAGTTAGGCCTTTTGACTATTAAAACCTATTTCACAATACTTCATATGAAATTACATTAAATTAAAAATAACTTTAACGAGGTTTGTTCAGTCCATTGTACATAACAGAGTAAGTCATGAGACAGCAAATTTCCATTCACATAGCATAATTCTGGAAATGCAGAGATAGCAGGGTTCTAAATTCAATGCACAGTGGTAATGCTGTTTTAGGTCCTATGTTGATACTGAATAAAGAAGAAGCCCTGTTCCTATGTTGTAAATTGTGTACATCATTCTATAGAACTAGGGTAGCCACGGTGGTGCAGCGGTTAGCATTGTCACCTCACAGCAAGAGGTTCTCCAGTTCGATTCTCGGCTGGGGTGCCTTCTGTGTGGAGTCTGAATGTCCTCCCTGTGGTCGCGTGGGTTTCCTCTGGGTGCTCTGGTTTCCTCCCACATCCCAAAGATATGCTGTAGGTGGATTGGACACTCTAAATTGGCCCTAGGTGTGAGTGTGTGCATGTGTGTGCCTTCTGTGGAAGGTTGGGTGCCGGGCTGGCAACTCAGCACCGTAAAACTCCACTGCCAGTCATGAGTGGACAGGTGATCCGCTGTAGCGACCCCTAATCGGGAAAAAGCCGAAAGAAGAAGAAGATTCTATAGAACTAGTGGTCACTGATACTACTGTTACATTATCTGCTCAATCAGACATAATTCTGCTAGTTAGTCTTTGAATATAAAACTTAATTCTACATTTAAGTGAAATATGACTTTTGTACGCTATGTAAGATTACAAGACAAATTTTAAACCTTACAGACTGGGTTAATTCATAAATATTTTTTATGCTCAGTGTCCTATAACTGCATTCTCTAAATGTAAATCATTTATTAAATTAATAAATCTGCATTACTACACCAATATTTTTTTAAACATATTGTTGGTCGACACTTAAAATGGGTTTTGAACTTTTCTTTATTTTTACGTTTATTATTTTATACAATATAATTTTGTTCACGTTACATGTATCTTAATTACATAAAGCAACTGCTAAACGTAATATATTTTTTCAGTCTGAATATATCATTTTCACATTGATTGCAGCATTGTTTTCAAATCTTATTATTTTCTCTGCATGTACAGTTGTGTTGCTGTGCTTTAGCTCATTACATTAGTGTCTCTAAGAAGCCAACATTACTGCATGAATCAATGGGCTGAATTCATGAATGCATACACTAAGTGCAGCTTTTGTGCATGGGTTATGATGTTCCACACACACAATAACATGCTATTTGGTATTCATTGAATGGCAGAGCTGCAAAACAAGGGTTAACAACAGAATATGCTAATGACAGCATAAGTAGTTGAATTACATGCTAATTAACCAATCCAACAAGGCAAAGCTATTCAGTAACCTATAAAGCAATCATGTTCACTTAGTGTAGCCATTTGATCTGAAACCAAAACTGTTTGGATTACAGCCAGAATTGCACTTAGACAAAAATGTAATGGGTTGCTTGTTGCCCTCCTTAACCTGTATTTGTAACAGGCTTTAAATCAAGGTGTTACTGTTGCTGCCAGACATCTGCTAAGAAGAAGAAGAGTTTTTTATACATTGTTTGACTTAGTATGGACTGCATGACACAGAAAATTGTAGAGCAATACTGGGTAGACAAGGTAACAGTATAGGAACTATGCCACCTTTTCCACCCTCAGCTGAGGCCCAAAGTAAGAGTGGAACCTGTTTGAAAAACAAAAAAGTCGATAAGTTCTTAGTTCTATATGCAAGTAGTTATCTGTCCCTAAGATGAGACATGTCACAAGTGTACAGTAATGCCAGTAATACTGCATGACTGATGTCTGCAGTATCCAATTATGGAGTTTGTATTATAATGAGCGTCAAGCATCTCTATTTCCCACACACAGATATGAAACTGTATGTACATTCAAAATGTGCAAAGGGCAGTCACAGTCATCATCTCCGACATGGGGGTGGGATTCACATGATGGCAAGCCTAACACCAAAGAAGTGAGTGCAAATGATTGCATTGTGGTGCATTCTTTGAACTTCTGCTGCATACCCACTGGTGTTGTCCTCAGTGTCAGAACCAACATCAATGAATCTATGTGGATGCTCTGCTGAAGTGTTGGGTATCTCTAACAGTGGTCAGCAACTCTTCAGTTTTAGTCACTGGGGATTTATTCACAGCCCCCCCCCCTCCTGGAGCCATATGCTCTCAACCAATTGCACATACCCCACATATTACATTGCTATTATGTCACTGGCTCCATGTCACATTATCTGATATGTATGACCATGGTCTCCTACACCATTTACATAGTTCACCATCTGAATCCAGATATGGTTTGGTTAAAGGAGTACTTGTCACCTCTACCTCTTTATAAGATGAAGTAGCCATGTCAACTTAGTGCCCAGATGATAATTTCATTGTCTGCATCACTTTATGGTGTTTTTATAGGATGCAGATGATTTCAGTGCCATAGCCTTGGATGAGTTGAAACAAAAAAGAAAGACATAATGCACAATAAAGACATGAGTGATTGTTAACAAAACAGATGTGTGCGTATGACCGTATGCTTCCATCATGTACAAAATAATTTAAAAATTGAAGTTCCATATTAGTACACATATGTAAATACAGAATTCTCCCTAAAAAAAAAGGAAAGGAAAAGCAAGTATACAAGTTATGTAAGGCAGATGACAGCTGTATAATTGTGTAGTACATGCAGATAACAGCTGTATAATTGTGTAGTACATTGAAGCATTAACCAAGGCAATGTACACTTTTACATTTCAAATGGCTAAAACTCTTCTTGGATGTCCACTGGGGAGGGCAGTCAGTTATATATCACAGGCTTAATACATTTTGTGGGGTATAAATGTTAAATATCTGACCTTGCTAGTAAGTAATACAACACTCTTCTGCAATAACTGGTCAGATGGGCATATACATTTTACCCATAATGTCACACTGCATTTTTTGCAAACATTTGTAACGGAAAAAATAACTGATATACACTCCTATGCCACTAGTAAGGGACAAACAATGCAGGAAGTGTAGCATAGCTATGGGTGTATTATGAAATACAATCTGTCAGTATAGCATTCAGTAAAGAAACAGGAAATACTGTTGCATCAAGTCGGTTGTGGAAATAGAAATAGGTTTTGCACGCAAATAGCAGCATGGAGCTCTCTGGAAGCAGACAGTCTCCACTACCATGATATAATTTCCTTACCTACATGATTACCTTGATAAAGAGCAGACTGAGTCCTGTGAGCACTGTGAATATGAACTCATTAGCATTCATGAATTCCAAAATATGTACTAAGTGCAGGGAATGTAGCTAGGTATAAGGACCTGTACAATTGCATGCACATGCCCTACCTCTGCACAGATGAGCAATGAGAAGTTATACTACCTGGGGGCTTGCAAGTGTGAATGTTTTTTCTAACTGAAGGAATAATCAGTGATTGACAGTGTGCCACTTATTGAGGGTGTGTGAGGGAGAAGAGACTTAATATTAAATTCTGGTATTACATTGACTGAGCTTGGAGAAATATATTCCTACCGTTTTGACAAATTGTTTATGACCATACTTTATGCCTCTAAGTAACAATTCTTCTGCAGTTGTAAGGATGTAGTTTACTCACTGAAAGATAGGTCAATAGCAATACAAGGGAGATATCATTGTCATTAGAAAATCATACATAGGGAATGCTGCTCACAAAATTAAGAGAGGAAAACAGCTGCAGTGCTATGGATATTTGTTTTATAGTCTGAAAAAAATATCAGCTTAACTGTTTCATCCACAAATCTACTGCCAAATTACAAAGGACAGCTTTTAGAGATGTTTTTTCTGTTGCCGTTGTATTGCAAATTGGTACAGTCTCATATCTTCCTTACATGCAATCTACTTTTTCTTCTTCCTCTCATATGTTTTTGTTTGAGGCAAATACTGATAGTAATCTCAGCTGTGTGCTGTTAATTCATTGGCTTGAAAGTTCAAATACTGAGAGGGTGTTACTTGCTTGATTGTAATTATGTTTGAGTAGCATATGTTCATGTTGAGAGACAATATAGTGGTGGTAACATCAGAAATACACATTTAAAAATGCTTCATAATGTTTCCTTTACTATGTATATTTTTTTCCTGTATCCTTTGCATGCAGTTTGGCTGACACACTCATGACTGGCAATGTTCCCTATCACTGGTCAACAGTTAATTTGCTAAGTTAAAAATTGGACAATTTAATTTGGAATGCCATCAGTAGCACAATTGAGACTGGCACTGGTGTGCTTATGTCAGCAATCTGGACAGTACTAAGTGAAGACATTCTACCAGTCTGCAAACTATGTCTGTTGCACAAGGGGTGAGTGAAGTGTGCAAGAAAAAGAGTCTCTATAATGAAGGGCTTCAAATCTTGTTTACAGATATTTTTTATAACTGGATTCAAAATATATATCGACACCCATTGCTGTATATGGCAGGAATAGGCTAAATTATGTGATGAACAATAACAATCTTACCTGTAGACTCTGTGAATCAGTGTTACAAATGTGTTGTTGTAAGCTCACCTCTTCTCATTATTAATAACAATATGTGCTATGGATGTTGTGGCATATGATATTTTGTAGAGTATGCTAACACAAAGGCAGTAACATGACTTATGTAGACATATGTACCATATTTTGCTGGAGAACTTATCCATATCTCACATGTATTCATCATGACAGTAATACAATATATTGTAAACTTTGATGTCTTGAGTAATTGTATGCGCTGTGGCAGGACTGGCTTTTAATCATTCTTTTTGTATCCTCTTTCACATCATTTGCCATTACCTGAAATACTGATGCTGTGTAATGTAAATTTTACTTGTGATGCTGGAAGCAGATGTGAAAAGGATGACTATGTCTTGTTAATACTACAGCTTTGTACTTTGCTACATATACTCATTGCATTGTGTTACTTTTCAATACCAGGCTTTTTTTTTTAAATGTATTTCTTTCTTATACTGTGTTTACATTTGCAGTAAGCTGAGCAGTGCACAAACACTGTCTACTTCCTAAGGAAAAAATTAAGAAATGTAATTTGGGCTGCCTTCTGTAGCACAAAAAGAGTGTGTGGCACCATTTCATGGCTATTAGATCTCTAGAGAGTACTCAAGTGAGGAAAATGGACCTGTCAGGTAACTTTCTCTGTGACACAAGATGTAATGCTGTGAGCCTAGAGAAAAAGGACAGCCGATGCAGGGTTTAAATCCAGTTAATGCTGTGAGCCTAGAGAAAAAGGACAGCCGATGCAGGGTTTAAATCCAGTTAATGCTGTGAGCCTAGAGAAAAAGGACAGCCGATGCAGGGTTTAAATCCAGTTAATGCTGTGAGCCTAGAGAAAAAGGACAGCCGATGCAGGGTTTAAATCCAGTTAATGCTGTGAGCCTAGAGAAAAAGGACAGCCGATGCAGGGTTTAAATCCAGTTAATGCTGTGAGCCTAGAGAAAAAGGACAGCCGATGCAGGGTTTAAATCCAGTTAATGCTGTGAGCCTAGAGAAAAAGGACAGCCGATGCAGGGTTTAAATCCAGTTAATGCTGTGAGCCTAGAGAAAAAGGACAGCCGATGCAGGGTTTAAATCCAGTTTACAGTTAATTGTTCAGAGGGGTTCTGAATAAAAATTGCCACACATTTTATTATATTATTATGTTATTGTTTGAAACTCAGCTATTTCTAGTACCACTAATAATATGCGGGCTGTTGTCTGCCCTCATCCCCCTTATATCCCATCACCTAAAGTTCTGAGAATGTGTTCCAGAAATTTAAATTCTGATGTGGCAAGGAGATGTGAGAAGGATGAATTTGTCACTGTAATACACTTCTTGCTCTGGTCATTGTTAGGTATCCCCTTTGGGTGATTTAATTTTCTTTGATTTGTTTTTTTTTTTTTGCTATTTATTTATGTATGTATTTATTTATCTGTCTATTTATTTATTTATTTAATTATTTTAACACGTTTTGCATTTATGATCCAATCAATGGCTTGCAAACTTGGTTCACTCCTTAAGGAAAAAAGAGAACAAATTAATTTGGGTTGCATTCTGTAGTGCAAACTAGCCTGGTGCTAATCCATATCTAACAGCTAAGTAATTACAATTCCCACTGTCAGGTAACTTTCCCTGTGTCACAAGGTATAAGTAAAGTGATCTTACAGAATGAAGACAAGTGATACAGGCAAGGTTTGAATTCAGTTTACATCAGGGATCAAAATGCCATTTGTCGCAACATTTTGACTAGGAAGGTAATAATAAATGCAAATGAGTATCATAACTATGTTTATTGCAGCAAATGTATTATTACTGCTTGCTACAAAATCCCAGTATAATGTGTAAAGTATGCTTAACATGAGAATGATGATATTTAATTTAGATTGTGCATGCATAGGTATGATCTACACAATATTTTTGTTATAATTATTATGACTTATCACATATCATAAATATGTGCTTATGTACGTAAGCTAAGAAACAATGTTTTATTCAGGTTATGCAACTTCATGCATCTGGAATTTATTTACAAACACAAATGCTGCTTGTACATAGAAAGACATTGTCATGACTAAGTAAAGTCACAGACATACAGGCATCCCTGAGTATATATACAGTCATTGTTACATTACTATACGTCCAATTACCCTCTGAAAAATTAAGTTTTCCTATGGCATTGACAGTTAGTAACCAAAGTTTAACATTTTGCACTTTTTTGCCTTATAGGTTTGATTCTCTGGTGGTATTATTTAAGCTCATAAGTGTGTAACTCCCAGTGGGCCAGTATATCACAAGTCATACCATTTTAACTATAATACCATAAAGCATGTCATTGTTTAACATTGAAACATTTGTCGATAGTTTGAGCACCACGCATGGCCACATTTCACTACCATAGTTCACATTTTCTGTGTTTTTGGATGTAATCCGTGCCAATATGTTTGCCCAGCCATTGCTGTGATTCCAACTGTGCAAATGTAGCTGGCAAGGCTGTGCATCTTTGCACACAAGGTGGTGCATGTGAGATCTAAATTGGGCACTAATTCAGACAAACATTTCTAGCTTGACTGCTCTAGACAGTTGGCGAAGGTAGGGATCGTGTTCCATTTACAGCACAAAAGTTGGGTGTGGAGGAGTCCAGAATTGTTGTGGCACTTCTTGTGAAGAGATATAGCCAGAAGCTGCTACAGGGGAATTATACCTGGCCTCAGTAATGCTCAGTCATGTAACAGTTTTGCCAAGACAGTCTCCAGTGCAACTGGCATCCCACATACTGGGGACCAAAATCATCACCAATATAGTGACATGAAGTGCAAGCAGGACCTTCTGAGCTGAAGGGAAATTAATTTAAGTCCACAGACGCCCCTCAATTGTGTAAGTATACAGACCCATTACCTGTCTATGATAGGCCATTAATTAGGCAGTCAACACAGTTAGTAATTATGCTTTTGTATGCTTTTTTTTCTTTTCACTACTGTCCAACTGCACCAGAAATAACAGAAAACCGTGAATTGCATCAGGAGGGACTAACTCACCTCATTGATGCACACAGTAAATATGCATCAGGTATGAATACAAAGCACATAATTATTTTCATTCTATCACTGTATATCATCTGATGTAGGACTATCTTAACTTTTATATCAGGCATACATGCTTGCTCCAATAGCTTTTTGTAATTGCATTAAACAATGAGTGTATTAGTTTAATTGTGTGTGGTTATAATGCCCAGAAATAGCCTTAGATATATTTTTACAGTATACTATTTAAAAGATATTAACTGCAATACTGGATGACATTAATAATACATTTTATGCAAATGCAGTTATTAACTTTGAAAGCATATCTCTGATATGGCATAGTCAATTATATGATTCTATCTGTGATATTATACCATTGTGAGTGATTGCTTTTATGACATATTAATGTCTTTCCATCATATTTGGACATATCCAAGATGTACTTATGTATTATTTATATTGCTTTATATATTTAAATAATAAACTAATGTGACAGCATTGATGAACTTTTCTCATTTTGCTGCTGACCATAATTCTACAGGTGGCTATTACAGCACCCCCCACAGGCAGCATTGACACCCAGCACATCTGGGAAACAGACTGTAAGTGTTGTCTCCACAAATCCTGCCCTACCTGCTCCATTTGAGTCAGGTAGCTCTGCCTCAACTGTGTTGGTAGCGGCGGTGGTGGTTTTGTCACTTGTCAGGAGCTGACAGTGCTGGCAGAGATCATAATGGACAGAGACCTCAGTACCCAAATCATAAGGGTTGAAAAGGGCCAGTGTCATATAGCCAAAACTATGCCATGTCTGGTACTAACCCAAGAAACTGACACAGAAGTCAGTGATAGTTCTGAGGGTGAGAACTACGTTCTTACTTTCCTCACACTGGACATGGATGCAACTTCAATATCCCCCTACCTATTCTCAATCATTGTGACACCCAACCTTTTGTGTCCATCACCTTCTTGTATGTCACATATGTCTGCACCTGATACCTGAAACCAACCTACCTACCTGACCCCCTCATTCATGAAACCAACCTACATACCTGACCCCCTCATTCCTATTCACCTTCCTCAACATTTCTCTCTTTCCAGAAAAAAAGGGGGAAAATGGGCAGCAGTTCCACAAAAAAATGTTATACCCTATACATAGCTAGCTCTCCACTTCACCTGTGTGTCATCTTGATACACCCAATTTGGTTAATTGGCTATACAACATTATTCTGTTGTCACCCATACCTGGTGTAGTGACTCTCCAAAGTATTGAAATTGTGTGTACAGTACTACCCTCTGCTTGTACCCACCCCCTCAAATTTTACCACTATCCTATAACCCCTTTTTCACATATTTAATCTGGTCAAAAATAGAATCATATGCAACAGGCATGTCTAGAAATGACCCAGTAAAAATTGTTCACTTTTTGTCCTCACCGTTTGCTCAGAGGTTGGTATTGCACACTACCGCAGAGGGCAGTGAATTGCATTTAACTTCCTATGGAAAAAGGTGAAGATTTTAATTTTATCTGCAGTAGTCTGATTACTTTCCCTCAGCTGTGCTCAATTGTGCTATAGTGAGAGCAAAGGCAATATTTTAAAGCTTTTGTTGTACTATTTCTTAGGCTGCTGTATATAATATCCTGGAAGATCTTATGTGGTGTGTTGAAATAATTCCCTTGTCTGTAGACTGACATTTTTGCAGAAAGTCATAGGTTCAATTATAGCTGTATATCAATTTATTTTTTATGAGATTATATATTTCTGTCAAATGGTTAACTGCAAACTTCTGTTCTGCTCCATTGTTACATTTCATTTACATCACATTTGAATATTGCTGCAAGAATACATTTGCAAAAACATTCCACATGCAACAAGGAGACTTAGCTGCCAATATCCCGCTTATATCTTAATGTCATAATATCTTATGTTGGTTGTACTCCCTATCCCTTCTTGCTCTGTATAGCAAGCATTTTATTGTACAGGGCATTACAGATTAATAATGATTAAATAAGTAAGAGTAATATACAATATTGGTCCTACATGCCCTAGAAACAACAATGTTACTATCTCTCTCTCTCTCTATCCATCTTTCTGTCTCTGTTCACCCCTTCTGCTTCAGCAAATTTTCACTGCCACTTCAAGTGTGAAATTTAAAGTGAGTTCCACTGTGCTGTGATGAGATAATGTTCAGATCTATAGACTGCATTTTGCATACTTTCAAAGTTGTAATCCAGGCTTTATCAGTGTTATTGACTGTTTTAGTGCACTGGTTTATGTGTAGCTGTTGGCTACATATTGTTCTGATCCACCATTATCCTGCTTTTGTCAGATGTACTTGGTCCCTGCCTCCCACTCCCCCAGCAGGTTCATATTAGCTTGTCGAACACTCAAAAGAGCAAATGCTCTTTGATCGACAGCTAATACATGAAACCACAAAAAGTTGAATGGCCGAAACAGCGATTTTTTTCCCCAGGGAAAAAAATTGCTGTTCCCCCCCCAAAAAAAAAAAAAAAAAACAAAACTAATCCACAACCACCCCCAGCCCCCACTTAAATATACCAACTCTCAGATCGCACCACAGTGGAGGAAACTGCAAATTCCCGACAATGGCCCTGTTCCGGCTGTTCGACTGTTTATGGTTTCATCTATTAGCTGTCGATCAAAGAGTATTCGCTCTTTTGAGTGCTTGACAAGCTAATAGGAACCCACCCTCAGCCAATGTATCTTCTCCCTTCTGTGTTATTAGACTTTCTTTTCTGCATTTATACAATGTCTGACACTGGGCATCAGCTGCAACTAAATGGAAATACACAGTGTGTGGCGAAATCCTGTGAGTTTCTCCCTTCAGATGCATTACTCTGATGGTCTTCATGCTACTGGGCTTAACCTCTGGGAAACAAATCTGCCCCTCAAGCAGTTTCTATTAATATCACATACCAGGTTAAGGTCTTTAGAGTGAGTAACCTGTGTACCATTTGACTTACAGAGATACAAAATTTCCAATAAAGCAGGGTCAGACATTGCCATGTATGCAAAGCAGAGATCGCCTCTGAGTAGCCTGTATGAAACAGAATAAAGTGACAGTGATTTCACATGATCCACATAGGACAGATGCTGAAGACCTAGAATTTTCCTTCTGAGGAACCTTTGTGGTCCTTCCAACTGGTGCAGGTGCTTGAAAAGGTGCATACCAAAAGGGGCATTGTACTCAATTATTGGCCTGATGAGGGAAGAGTACAGGGAGGTTATAATTTTTTTTTTCTGGAGGTATGTCCTTATTTTTTGAGATGAGTAATATAGAATGCCTTTCTTTCATTGTGTTGCTGTCAACCTGTGTGCCCATGTCTCTCACCACTGAGTGTGTACTTAAGGCATTGCTATTGATGTGGTAGTTAGCAGGAACATTACCCTTACAGAACGGGATGATAATACATTTTTTTGCATTAAGTTTAAGGCCATGACTTTGACACCAATAATTTGTTTGATAAGACCATCTTGTAAGATGTTGACATCATTTTGAGATTCTATGACTGCTCCCAGTTTGCAGTTATCAACAAACTTTGTCAGCCACAGACCTTTAGTTTTTGCTTGTACTTCAGAGAAATAGATTCCAAAGAGTAGAAGCCCCAGGACTGATCTCTGTGGAATACCACTGGTTACAGGTCTGCTGTGAGAGGTAGATTCCTTATTTTGACTATATTGGTTCTATCAGTGAGCCAGTTAGTGACCCTTCTAATGATATATGGGTTGATGCCTAGCTGGGTGAGTTTGTCAATGATGACTGAGTGGGGGATAGTGTCAAATGCCTTGGCTAAGTCTAGGTAGGATGTATGCACAGATTTCCTCTAATCCACAGCCATGATGACTGTCTTGAAGAAGACCACCAGGTTTAACAGGCACTCCCTCTCACCCCCTAAAGGGCCAATCTCAATACCAAAAGATTGTCAGATTCCAGTAATCACGACCACACAGGTAGAAACCGCACTCTCCAAAGCTAAGAATACAGCATCCATGGGACCAGGTGACATCTCGGGCTGTGTACTACATGAACGACAAAATGAACTGGCACCTCACCTAAGTGTCATGTTTAATCATAGCCCCATCTCAAGCTTCATGCCAGCTGACTAACGGACAGCTACAGTTATCCCACTCCACAAGGGGGGATCCAACTTGGATCCCGGGAACTACCGTCCCATCAGTCTGATGAGCTTGATCTGCAAGGGCATGGAACGCATTATCATGGAACTTATAAACAAAGACATTGGCAACTTTCAAACACTGGACCCCACCCAGTTTGGCTTCATGAAGGGCCAATCTAGTCTCCTGAACCAGACTGACTTCTTTGAATCAGTCTCCAGAGCTGTGGACGAGGGTAAGATGGTTCACACAGCCTATCTGGACCTTGCCAAGGCCTTCAACACCATCCCCCACTCTGGAATCATAGATAAACTTACTAAGCTGGGAATAAATCCCTACATCACTCGGTGGGTTGCCAACTGGGTTACTGACAGAACCCAGACTGTAAAAGTAGCCGACTCCAAATCCAGCTCCAGACAAGTGACAAGTGGTGTACCTCAGGGTTCAGTCCTGGGACCGCTCTTGTTTGGCATCTACTTATCTGAAGTACAGGTGAACACTAAGGGACTCTGGCTAACAAAGTTCACAGATGACTGCAAACTGGGAGCCATTATTGAATCCCCAAATGATGTGGATATTCTACAAAAGGGCCTTACAGAAACAGATGCTTGGTGCCAGAGCCATGGGCTCAAGCTTAATGCCAAGAAATGTATAGTTATCCCTTTTGGGAAAAACTATGTACCCATGAATTATCACAGAGGTGGCAGTACACTAAACACTGAAAGTGTGATGAGAGACTTAGGGACACAGATGGACAGTGGTCTCACCTTCGATAACCACATCACCACAACAGTCAGGAAATTCTTCTATGTGGCACACCTCATCACTAAGGGCTTTTTATCCAGAAAAAAGGAGGTCATTGTCCCACTGTACTCATCCCTCATTAGACCCATTATAGAGTACAAGCCCCATTTGGTATGTGCTTCACAAGACAGCTGCAACAGCTGGAAAGGCTGCAGAAATACCACAATAAAAGAATCACAGGCCTAAAACAGATGCTGTATGCTGACCATCTAAAAAAAACTCCAGCTATACTTTGTGGCATATCATCTACTTAGAGGCGATCGCTGCTTAACATGCAAGGTCATGTGAAACCCTGAGCTGTTGGACATGCGCCACTTAAAGAAATCCCAATCCCTCAGAGCCACATGCTCCAGGGATCTAAACCTTGTTATCACAATGAACAAAACATGTTTGAGGGATAGGTTCCTGACCCAGAGACTCCCCATACTCTGGAATAGACTGCCCATACATGTCAAGCTGTGCGCCTCCTTGGCCCTCTTCAAAAGGAACCTTAATGATTGGATGGGAGATAGGAAATTCACCCCAGGGATCACGTCAGTCGACCTGCTAGACAGGGGTCCAGGGAAGTAAATGTGGGAAGAAATATCCAGGGAACTGTTATGGCTAGACTTGTATAGGTCCTAGGGCCGATAGCCTAGTACCCGCCTATGAACCTGTGATCTCCCTTTGACAAATATAAACTGAGTATGGTCAAGTGTTTTGAGATTACTATATCTTTGTTGATAAGGTGTGGTGGTGGTGCTGCAGTAGCGTTGTCGCCTCACAGTAAGATGCTGTTCGGTTAGATTCTCAGCTAGAGCGTCTTCTCCGTGGAGACATGCATGAATGAGCGTACAATCGTTGAAGGTTGTGCATCAGGGCTGGTAACTCGGCACATAAAATTCAACTACCAATCATTAGCGGACCGGAATTCCACTGTGGTGACCCCTAACCAGGAAAAGCCGAAAGACACAACAACATATCTTTGTTGATAAAGTCCATGATGATTTGCTCCATGGCCTTGCAGATAAGGCTAATCAGGCTAATAGGTCTATAGTTTCCAGGGTCAGTGGAAGTACCACCTTTGTGCAAAAGAATAACGGTGACCATTTTCCATTCAGCTGGGATGAAGCTGGTGCTTGGACTATGATTAAAAAGAGTATCCAATGGTGTTGCTAATTCTGGTTGGAGCCCATATAGGACACAGCCTGGGATGTTATCAGGTCCCATAGATGCTGCGCTCCTGGTCATAGATAGGGCATTAACAACCTGCTTTTTTAGAGATACAAGGTAGGGACAAATGGTATGGATGTCATGGGGTACGTGTGGTGGGGACAGAGGAGTGAAGTTTTCACAGAACCTGTCAGCCAACAGGTTAGCTGTGTCCAAAAAACTTAGTAAATATGGTATCATTATCCTGCAGTTTGGCACAAATCTGGGCCTTTCCTTATAGGTCATGGATGTAACTAAAGAACCCTTTATGATTGTCTTTAGTTGAGAAAGCTAATTTGGATTCATAGTCTGCTATGGAGAACTTCATAAGAAGCCTTATTTGCTTGTTTAAGGTGATGAGAGAGTGTTTCCAGTTTAGGGCTTTCTCGCTCTTACTCTTACATAGTGGTTTCTTGCTCCTGTTATAAAGCCTGTTAATAGCAGTTGTCCGCCAGGCAGGTTTACTGTTCCTTGCAGAGCTTGTTTTGGTCCTATCATGTACGACCTAGTCAATACATTTATACAGGTGTTTGTATAAAGCACTGGTGTAGAACTCAGCTTAGTTACTAGATCCATTTGAGTGGGTAGCTGCAGAGAAGTGATTTATACCATCCTGTAAGAGGTTATAATCTGCTCTGGAGGTTTTTTTTTTTAGTTTACTTGCTGCTGGGGGGTTCAAGTGTGATAGTTACTTCAAAGAAGACTGATTTGTAGTCAGATCTCACTAGAAAAGGTCCCACAGTGGGGGTGATACAGTGGTCCTCATATTGGTAACTACCAGATCCAGGATGCTGGCTCCCCTTGTGGGGGTGTCAACCAGCTTGTCCAGGGCACTGGAGTTAATGAAGTTGAGGAACCTTTGGCCAAGTGAGTTTGAGCATGAATAATTTACCCAGTCAATGGATGGGTAGTCAAATTTACCCAAAACCATAGTGTTCAGATGTATCTTGATAGACTGAAGTAGATCCAGACAGGCAGAGTGGGTTTCCTGAATCATGGAGTAGGTCCTACCTGGCAATGGCTTAAATAGGTGTCCTACCACACCAAACCTCTCACGTAGAGCTTTGCTCGGCCAACCAAACTTCTAAAACACACAACGGCCAGCAATAGATGTCCCAAATATTTTATTAACAAAATCACATAGGATATAAAAATATATCCCAAGCTCCAAACCGGTTTCGGTTGCCCCTTCTTCAGTGGAGCACAAAAATTAAGCAGAGAGCCAACAGATACACATGCTACTATTTATAGTATCTGTTAACCAAAGACCATCCAATCAAAGTGCAGTATAATGGTCTAATAAGACCTTAAACACCAAAAGGTTAAATGTATGCATTCAAAAATGGAAAAATGAAAATAAAAATAAAAATAAAAATAAAAATGAAAATAGAAATAAAAATAAAGATAAACAACAACATCATACATAGTCAGGAAACCTACACATTATATTAATAGATAACATGTAACACTACATAATACGATCCCATATAAGTTGAGAATATATATAGGCATGTGTATACTTATTGGTCAACAAGGTACAATAAGTGTAAAAATAGGCTAGAGATGATCATTAATACCTGGGGGAAATAATGCACCCAAATGTATAATCCAATATTTTTCCTTTTGTGTCAAAATATTCTCCCATCCTTGTTGGTGACTTCTGTCACCAACTATCCGATCAATAATAGTGAACCTAAATTTGGCCGTAGGATGTTTAACTGTGTGTTGGTAAAGGGCATTAGTGATTTTCTTGTTTCTAATGTTAATCCTATGTTCCCCAATCCTAATTTTTAGTGGCCGAGAGGTTTTTCCTACATAAAACGCGGAGCATTGACAAGTGGCAAGATATATGACCCAACTCATGGAACAATTCCCAAAAAACTTTAAATCATATACCTTGCTAGTATTAGCACTGCTAAAGGATTTTGTTTTATTTATGTCACTGCATGACATGCAATGACCGCAAGGAAAGGTACCACTCAATTCTTTACCCGTCATGGTTAATTGTTTGTACCGGGCACCTCCACTACCATGATGTTTATAATGTGAGAAAATAGAACTTAAAGTTTTGCCCCTTCTGTAAGAAAATTGACAACGTGTCCCAAGATGTTGTCTGAGAATCTCATTAGCCATCAAGATGTTCCAATTTCTTTCCACAACTCCTCTGATAATCTGATTATTTCTGCCATATGTGGTAACTAATCTCAAGACCATATCACCTTTTTTGTTTTTCTGATGGTCCTGATATTCAAGAAGCTGGTTCCTAGTTAGTTTATCAGACCAATATTTGGCAGATCTAATATCAAAATCAGAATACCCTCTATCAAGGAATCTGTTCACAAGATCAGAACTGGCTAGCTCATAATCCTCCTTGCTGGAATTAATTCTTTTGATACGGCGAAACTGAGATTTAGGGATGTTCCGGACAGTGTGGCGGGGTTGCATGCTTGAGGCATGTAGCAATGTATTGTATTCAGGATATTTCCTTTATATTTTAGTGCCTAGTGTGTTATCAGGCTTCCTATAAACATTGACATCCAAAAATTCAATGGTAGTCCTGTTACTGTTAACTGTAAATTCAATGCCCCAAATATCTCTGGGAGCCATTTTGTTCCAGTTGTCGGTGGGAGAATACTCTTCACTTTGGGGAAGTAACTTTAAGTTATGAGAGACGCCAACGAACGTTTGTATTTTGTTCCTGACATTCTATCAGGGTTTTTGCGAATTATGTGTTCATTTGTGGACTATTTATGTGTTGCTGTATGAACATTTGTGTCGGAAGCTGGTGTGGTGCATTTGTGGATCGTATTTACCATTTTGGGCCAAGCGAACAAGGACGCAAGCTTCAGCTTTACGTTAGGCATTGTGTATTTGAATTTTTGGACTTGGTTTGGTCGGAATTGGACATTTTTTTATTTCAGGTACTTTAAATGGGGATACACTTTGTCGTTGGTTGCTTAAGTGATATTTTTTATTTTTATATCTGTATGATTCTACATTTGGACATTTTTTCGTGTTTGGGGTTTGGACGTTTTGGTCGTTGGATGTGACTGTCGAACGGATTATATTTTTGTTTTTTCTTTTGGAACTATATCGTACGAACTTCCAGATCCAAGCACAGTGGTCTATTGGCATGGGACCATGATGGGCGCAATTAGCGGAAGAAATTGAGACTGATTTAGTACATTTTCATACTTTTGTCAAATGTGTAATGCCTAATTGTAACTTTTGGCAACTTACAAATGTGTTTTGAATACTAAGTGGCAGTACATTTAGGCTATATACCATTTGTGGTCAACTATGTACTTATTGGGAGTGCAAATTGATTATGTGAGTGAGGCTTTGGTCTCGGTCACAGTATAATTTGATTTTGCATTTTTATATGTAAAGTTGCCCTTTTGGCTTGTTTACGATTTATATTATTAGGATTGGGGATCCATCTTGTGGCGTTTACTGAATTCAGAGGGATATTAAGGCATCTGTGGTTGCAAAATATATGAAAGTCTGTATTGGATTTTTTATGTTTTATGCTACAGGAGATTATGATAGTATTGCACATGTTTCTTTAGACAACTATATGCTAAAATCTGCTTCTAGGAGCAATTTTCCTCTGTTGGTTTCCGTTATTATATGGGCCTAGATTATATAAACTGGATGTATTAAGACATATTTGGATTAAGCTAAGGTGTTTCATATTACTGAGCTTTTTTGGGTAATTATTCAAATACTATCGTATGCCTATTTCAGGTTACTTTTTGTAACGCTATCCAGCTAGTTTATAGCTTGTTGGCTATTCTCTTTTGGTCATGTTATATAACTTAGGGGTCCCTATATATCTAAGACCTATGATGTTGAAGGGGCTTATTTGATTTATGTAAGTACTTAACATTTATGTTTCACTATTCAAGTGGACACATGGGTTTTGTGATATACCTAGATATTGGGGATGTTATTGGTATTATATAGTTATTCACATAGGATGTTGTACATTTTTCTATAATATTATTGATCAGACCAATTATTTGATATTCCACATACTGATTAGTGGATTTTTGCCTTTTGGCTATTTTTTAGGACACTTTTCCTAAAAACATTATTGGTTGACACATTGGACATTTTGTATTTATTGTCTGACTAGCTAGGGTATGTTTACCTTATTTTATTTTTATATGCTGTTTAGCTAGCAAATAGGTGGATGATAATATTCATTCCTGTAGTGTTATACAATTAAGGTGTTCTGTCATATTTAATACCTATTATGCTTTAAGGGCTTTATTATTTATGAAGAACTTCCTTAATATGTTCTTTGTATTTAAGGTTTATGTTTCACTATTTGGTGGACATACAGAATTTGATGGTTGATTAAGACATTGGTCATAATACTGGTACTTATACAGCTATTTTAGGGCTAACCACTAGATATGTGACTAAATGTTTTATAATACTAATTAATCAGACCCATTATATTTAATATACAATTTAGTGGATTTTTTGTATATTTTTTTGTGTTTAAGGATTTTTTGTGTTTAAGGATATTTTTCCTTAACATAAGGTTTAATACTATCATTGTTTAACAACTAGTATCACTGACCCATTATTTTGGTCACACATTTATGGTTTTACATCCATGACTTAAAGTGAAGACAGGAGTTCCTGCATATAGCTTACTTTTGGTGCAACACGGCTTAATGATTTAGGAACACATTTGGCTTTTGGCTAATTTGTTACTTCCCCTGAGATACTGGTATTTAATAACTAATTGGATTTACATTATTCCTATCATCTTTGGGGTAGGTTATTTTATTGGGTTCTTTTCCTGTTCTGGCATCGCACCAATTTTCCATTTTGTCATACTTGGTCGGTTCATTATGAATTTGGACAGTATTTTACAGGGTATGTGTGCTGATAGGGAGGATATCCAAGTTTTTGGACTGGAATCTATCTCAAGCAACAATATCACTGATCAACAGGCTGCCCCTTCAAGTAATGGATGCCAATCTGCCTTCTTTAATCTAGAGAAAGCCCTTAAAGGGCTAAGAGCTAATATTTGGCACTTACGGCTTTTTAAGGCCTATTTACATAAAAAATTAGTCCCTCGTGGACTTAGAATTAAGTTAAAACCCATGGTCAGCAGATCTGAAGAGAGGTTGACCAATGAGTGGTTTGAGGCAGCTCAAGAAGGATCTATGAAGTTTGTACAAATACTGTCAGATTATTATGAAAGGACAATAGATTCAAACATTGCTGAGATTAAAGATCTTAGCAGCATTTGTAAACAATTTGAATCTAATAGCAACTATAGTACCTTGGTAGCCAATCTATCTAGGGAACTGACCCAGTATGACAAACTGACGAAAGAAAGAAAAATTAAAAAGTTCAATCGGGACGTCAATGATTATGCTAGGGGACGCCCTTTTGAACTACAAAAGTCAGTCAGATTTAAGGACATGACTATGGGTAGGGGCGGTGCCAGATCAAGGAAATGACCCAGACCCATTCTCAAAAATAAGGAGCAGATATATACCAGTACCTCGGGTGATGAGTCTTCCCCCACTGACAGTGAGGGCATTACATCTGATCACTCACCTTACAAAAAAAGAAGTAATATACCTACCCCTTTTGGAGTAAGAAGAAACGACGAGGGGGGAGGAAACACCATAATAGGTCCGGATTTGGAATCAATGGATGGAATAGTTCAAGCATTTCTAAAATAGATGAAACTGCATTTCATAATGTCCTTAATTTGTCTAAGGTTGAGCTCACTCTGGAACAAGAAACAATCCTAAATAAAGGCTTAGGGTTTGTACCTGGTTTCTTTTGTGATCAATACCAAACAGTCAATGATGTTTTGGAATTTTACCGCTGTTTGAATTTAAAGATATTTTTTTCTGATAATGTCAATAATACAGCTCAAAGATCTACTGAGTTTAGATTTTTAAAATCTACATTCCAACCTCCTGCTAATACGCATGTTACAGCTTTTCAACAGGCTGTACTTAGGGACTTACATTTTCCACCATATGGTTTCAATATTCTTAAAGATAATATTCATGAAACTGAAAGACAGGCGCTTGAGGAATTGAAAAACAACAATGATATAGCGATTCTTAAGGCAGATAAAGGTGGGGCGGTAGTGGTTTTGGATATGGTTATTACACACAGGAAGGATTACGACAATTATCTGACAACAAATGCTATATGAAAATGGATATTGATCCTACTCCTACTTTTAAAAAAGAGATTGATAATTTCTTGGGTAGTGCAGTAGAGAATGGCATTTTATCCACTACTATTGTCAAACATTTGACGGTTAAGGATCCACACAAACAGATATTGTATTTACTTCCTAAAATACATAAATCTTTGACCTCCCCACCTGGCCGACCTATAGTGTCTGGTTATGGTTCACTAACTGAACCACTTTCAGCTTTTTTGACGGAATATTTGAAACCATTGCTTGTCCATGTGAGAGCCAGAATCAAGGATACTACACAATTTTTACAAATTATAGCAGAGACTGAAATTGAATCTGACTGGCTGCTCTGTACATTAGATGAAAAATCATTATACACCAGTATCCCACATTGGGCTGGTCTTCAAGCACTCCAGTTTTGGCTTGAAAAATCTAATTTATATCCTCCTGGATTCAATACACTCTTGATTTGTATGTGTGAGCATGTTCTGAACAAAAACATATTCTTTTTCCAAGGTGAATGCTATTGGCAGTTACAAGGCACTGCAATGGGGGCATCATTTGCCCCTATATATGCAGACCTTTTTATGGCCTACTTGGAGGAATATCTTATATATGACACATCTCATAACATTTACATTGTAGAAATGGATATCTGGCGTAGATATCTTGATGATTGTTGGATGGTGTGGCGGGCAGATACGGAATATCTTAAAGAATTTGTGGATTATCTGAACAGTAATATTTGGGGTATTGAATTTACAGTTAACAGTAACAGGACTACCATTGAATTTTTGGATGTCAATGTTTATAGGAAGCCTGATAACACACTAGGCACTAAAATATACAGGAAATATCCTGAATACAATACATTGCTACATGCCTCAAGCATGCACCCCCGCCACACTGTCCGGAACATCCCTAAATCTCAGTTTCGCCGTATCAAAAGAATTAATTCCAGCAAGGAGGATTATGAGCTAGCCAGTTCTGATCTTGTGAACAGATTCCTTGATAGAGGGTATTCTGATTTTGATATTAGATCTGCCAAATATTGGTCTGATAAACTAACTAGGAACCAGCTTCTTGAATATCAGGACCGTCAGAAAAACAAAAAAGGTGATATGGTCTTGAGATTAGTTACCACATATGGCAGAAATAATCAGATTATCAGAGGAGTTGTGGAAAGAAATTGGAACATCTTGATGGCTAATGAGATTCTCAGACAACATCTTGGGACACGTTGTCAATTTTCTTACAGAAGGGGCAAAACTTTAAGTTCTATTTTCTCACATTATAAACATCATGGTAGTGGAGGTGCCCGGTACAAACAATTAACCATGATGGGTAAAGAATTGATTGGTACCTTTCCTTGCGGTCATTGCATGTCATGCAGTGACATAAATAAAACAAAATCCTTTAGCAGTGCTTATACTAGCAAGGTATATGATTTAAAGTTTTTTGGGAATTGTTCCATGAGTTGGGTTATATATCTTGCCACTTGTCAATGCTCCGCGTTTTATGTAGGAAAAACCTCTCGGCCATTAAAAATTAGGATTGGGGAACATAGGAGTAACATTAGAAACAAGAAAATCACTAATGCCCTTTACCAACACACAGTTAAACATCCTACGGCCAAATTTAGGTTCACTATTATTGATCGGATAGTTGGTGACAGAAGTCACCAACAAGGATGGGAGAATATTTTGACACAAAAGGAAAAATATTGGATTATACATTTGGGTGCATTATTTCCCCCAGGTATTAATGATCATCTCTAGCCTATTTTTACACTTATTGTACCTTGTTGACCAATAAGTATACACATGCCTATATATATTCTCAACTTATATGGGATCGTATTATGTAGTGTTACATGTTATCTATTAATATAATGTGTAGGTTTCCTGACTATGTATGATGTTGTTGTTTATCTGTATTTTTATTTCTATTTTCATTTTTATTTTTATTTTTATTTTTATTTTCATTTTTCCATTTTTGAATGCATACATTTAACCTTTTGGTGTTTAAGGTCTTATTAGACCATTATACTGCACTTTGATTGGATGGTCTTTGGTTAACAGATACTATAAATAGTATCATGTGTATCTGTTGTCTCTCTGCTTAATTTTTGTGCTCCACTGAAGAAGGGGCAACCGAAACCGGTTTGGAGCTTGGGATATATTTTTATATCCTATGTGATTTTGTTAATAAAATATTTGGGACATCTATTGCTGGCCGTTGTGTGTTTTAAATAGGTGTCCTACCAAGAGTTAATTGCACCTGAAGTATCTACAGGGAATCATGCTGTTTGAGCAATCTGGAGGTGTACTTATCTTTAATGAAAATTGATACCATGCCTCCTTTAGTTTTCACACCTTCACTTTGTGGTCTGAACGTGTGGAAGGAGGTGTAACCTAGTATAGCTGGGGTGCTCTCCGCAGCCTTGAGCCAGGTCTCTGTGACTGAACAAATATCTGCATCTTCCAAGATGAGGACTGCTTCCAGTGAGTGCAGTTTCGTGTTAAGAATCCTAGCATTTAGCAGAATAACCTTGAGGTTGTTTTTACATGGAGTTTTTACACTGGGAATTTTGTCCTTGAGACACTGCCAAAAATGGCACTATGGGAGTGGTGAGAGCCTTAGCAAGTAGTCGAAATCTCAGGGGTGACAGATGAAGACCATCTCTGACAAAGTATCGAGGTCTGTCGATCATATCATCCCAGGCTGACAGATACTGGATCCCTTTAGAATGACACCAGAAACTAAACCAATTATCGAAGTTAAACATTTTCTGTTTGTATGGAGGCATCATCCTAGGTGAAGTTAAAAAGCTGCTTAAGGCTAGGTACATACCTGCTTAAGACACATAGTCCAAGAGCTCAGTCACGTGTCTCTTCATGTGGTGCAGCAAGGTGCATCTCCAGTTGTTCACACCATCATGGGCTATGACGGAGTCATAACAGTACCTGTTGTTGAGATACTTGAGTGCAGTTGTTATATGGTGCATCCCGGCACCTGACAGACAGATGGCCATAACGTTTTCCTTATCCAGCCTGGTGAGATGGACATCTGTGTGTCTCATGATGGAATCACCTGTGACTAATATGTTTGGTTTTGTGGTTTGCCTTAAATGCTTGACAGGTAAGACACTGGTATGTGAGCTTTTATGTGTATTTTGTTCTGCAGGGGAAGTATTATGTGTAGCGTACTTGTGTTTGGGAGGTCTCTGGTGTTTAGGTATGTTTCTGATGAGGACCTCCACATATGTAGGCATGTGTGATGTGGGTTTGGGTGGAGTAGGAGGTGAGGTGTGCATGCTGTCATCCTGGTCATTGTCATATGTACTAACTGGAAACAGCAAAAGCCAAATAAAGTAATCAAGTAGGAAGAAACGAAACAAATACAGTAAAAAACAGCGGAAAGTGTTTTTTTAAGTAGAAAGGGATGAAACAGAAGATAAAGTGCTGAAATACATGATTATCCACACATTGTGCATGATTTCCATTCTCCTGTCACAGTGAAGATTGCATTATACATCACACGTGCTTGGATATACCTAGCAGAAGGCAAAGAGGATTACCGGCCTCAAACAGATGCCCTACGCAGACAGTCTAAAAAAACTCCAGCTTTACTCTGTCGCATATCGCCTACTCAGAGGTGATCTCTGCCTAACATACAAAGCTATGTCAAACCCAGAGCTGCTGGACATGCTCCACTTAAAGAAATCCCAATCCCTCTGAGCTGCATGCTCTAGGGACCTAAATCTTGTCACCACAATGAACAGAACATGCTGGAGGGATAGATTCCTGTCCCAGAGACTTCCCATACTCTGGAAAAAACTACCTGTCTATATCAAACAAAGATCCTCATTAGCACTCTTCAAGAAAAATCCTGATGATCGGATGGGAGATAGGAAATTCACCCAGAGGATCACTTCTATCGCTCTGCTCGACAGGGGCACAGGAAAATAATTTTCTTGGGTGGCAAAAGCAAGGGTACATTTTTGGCTAGGCTTATAAAGGCCCTAGGGCCAATAGCCTAATACCTACCTATGAACCTATGTTATGTGAGAAAGAGACATATAGCAACAGTTTTTTAAAGAAATTACAGATACACATATCCCTTACATCAATAACATGATGTCACAGTTTCAAAAACCCAAATATCTCACAGTTGTAGCAGCATTTGTACCTTACTATGTTCATTATACACAATATCATGTAACTTCTGTCATCACATAGTCAGGTGTTCAAAACACACATTGGCTGACTGTAAGCATTGTGTGTCCTAATGCTGTTATGCATGAATCCTGTCTACAACTATTTGCAATGTGTACAATTACAGTGAGAGAAACATCCCCATCTCTTTTATCTCAGAAAAACTGTTTGTAATACATATGATTAATGACTTCATATAGGTGGAGTGTCACAGTTTCACCAAGACTTCCACTGTGAAACATGTGAGTCATTCACATGCCATTAATTGGTGGACTTACATAGCTTACTGCTCAATTCCAGCAAAGTGTGACATTCTATAAGTGTGCTGACATTATTCTCCAGTGAAACAGCTGTTCTGTGAATGTCTTGTAAGTGCTCCTGTGGCATATGAATTCAGTAGTGACTTGTATAGCAGATTTACAGAGATAGCATGTGTTTCAATTATTGGACAATGTTGTAGAAAACAACAGGAATAGCTTCCTTGGCTGAGAAACATTGATACTGCACTACTCACAGTTGTGTGAACATTAACATAGTTACCAATAAACATTGATACTGCACTGCTCACAGCTGTGTAAACATTAACATAGTTGCTAATAAACATTGATACTGCACTACTCACAGTTGTGTGAACATTAACATAGTTACCAATAAACATTGATACTGCACTGCTCACAGCTGTGTAAACATTAACATAGTTACTAATAAACATTGATACTGCACTACTCACAGTTGTGTGAACATTAACATAGTTACCAATAAACATTGATACTGCACTGCTCACAGCTGTGCAAACATTAACATAGTTACCTCCTTATCATCATTCTGAACAAATTACATTATACAAATTATCCTCAAATGTCCTTTATTACTTCACAAATTCATTTATTTGTGACAAGATCCATTGCTAAGTCATGTAGCAGACACAGTTAGTACACATCTCTGTAGATTGTGTTTTATGATAAGCAGGCATTGAATCTGGTACTATCTGTCATTCTGTAAGATAACTGTGTCAGACAGTTGTGGCTTAGCAAGGAAAGTATTTGTACCATAGTAAGATGCCGCCAGTTTTAAGGCCTCAACCTCCAAGGTAGAGGATTTACACCCATGACAACAGGGATGTGCAGTAAGCCCTTCAGTATGTTGATCATGACACAATATGCCTATTTTTGTGGCATCACGGAATGATAAGTATCTTTCTGTTATCTGATCTGGCATGTATTTAAGTTAGGCAAAATGCGGATTTTGAATATGTCATCAATTGTTTACAGGAATTAATTTATTTCCAAATAAACATGTACTGTATTGCATGTCTTTCTTCAAACATTTATGTATTACAGCAATTGTTTTCTTCTCTCAGTACAGGACATGAGGACTTGTATGTGTTACTGTATGGCATGATGACTGATCATCATAAAATGTGATTATGCCTCTGTTTGTACACTTTTTTGGGTGTTTGTATTGTTTACATGTTGTTATGACAGCTTTTACTGTAATGCCATGTGTGAGCATGCCCAGGCTAATCATATAGGAGATGCATTCCATTTACAGGCACAGATCTTGAACTACAGCAATGCCATCAGATCTGTGTTATCATTTGTCAGTGGTTTGTGTGATATATTACTGTTTATGATGTACGTAAACATAAAACACATGCTTGTCTAATACATGAGTAAAGGTAATCTACCCCTCTGTCTATGCTTGTCAAATGACAACAAACGGTTAAACATATCCAAAAAGGTATGTCCATAAACTCAGAGGAAATACACAACAATGCACAGAACTTATTGTAAATGGCATCACCCATACTGAACCAGAGGCCATTGCCAACTGTTTGGCTGACAGGTTCAGCTCAAATTTCTCCACCCACTCCCTCCAGTAGTCCAAAGGAAATACTGCACAACACAATTCCCCAGCCATTACTACAGAACAGCTCATTAATGCACTTTCCAATGCCAAAAACACTGCATTGATGGGCCCTGATAACATACTGGGATGTTTAATAAATAGCATTAAACATGGCCAGTCTGATCCACTTGAATCACTTTTCAACTGGAGCTTTCAGTCTGGATTTTGTCCAAGGAATGGAAGATGGCTACAGTAATTCCCCTACACAAAGGAGGTCCAACCACTGACCCAGGTAACTACAGGCCCATAAGTCTTGCCGGCCTCATATGTAAGGCAATGGAAAGATTCATCATGGACATAATAAATGAGGACATAGGTCATCTGCAAATGCCGGACCCATCACAGTTTATCTTTATTATAGGAAAGGAATGCCTGTTAAATCTGGTGGACTTATTAGAGAGGATCACCAAAGCACTAGATAAAGGCAAGACTGTGCACACAGCTTACCTCTAACTGGACAAGGCTTTTGATACAATACCCCACTCAGGCATTATAGACAAGCTCACTAATTTAGGTATAAACCCTTTATCACTCACTGGAAAGCCAACTGTCTCACTGATAGGACCCAGAAGGTCAAAATACATAAGGCCACCTCCACCAAGAGGCCAGTCACTGGCAGAGTTCCCAAGGGCACGGTATTGGGCCTGCTCCTTTTTGGCATCAATTGCTCTAAAATGGAAGCAAATGCTGAAGGTTTATGGTTGACTATGTTTGCAGCTGATTGCAACCTGGGGGTTATTATCAACTCCCATGCAGACACTAACATTCTTCAAGAAGGTCTATCTCTGACTATCAAATGGTGCCAAAGCCATGGTCTTAAACTCAATGCTAAGAAGTGCCTAATTGCACCCTTTGGGAAATCAACCATCCCAGCTAATTAGCATGTTGGTAATATGCCTCTAAGATTTGACCCAATGGTCTGGGATCTAGGCATGCATGTAGACAGTAGACATACCTTCAACCACCATGTGGCCACAGTGGTGAGGAAGTTCTTTTATGCTGCACAACTTGTAAGTAAGTGCATGGTATCTAGGTATGAAGATGTCATTATCCCACTGCACTCTACCCTTACCAGACCAATCATGGAGTACAATGCTCCCTGGTATGCACCTGACCATGCACAAGCAGCAGCTAGAGCGAACTCAAAGTTTCCTTACAAAAAAAGTACAAGGCATAACAAACCTGCCTTATGAAGATCGCTTTAAATCTCTTTTCCTCTACTCAGTCTCCTGTAGATTGCTGAGGGGTGATCTAAGCCTAGCTTACAAGGTATCCACAAACCCCACACTTATGAACCTCTATATATTCATGTCAAAGAATATCAGAAATATATGATCTAAGGACCTGAATTTTATGTGTGACTTAAACAGAACATGCTGGAGAGACAGATATGTGTCCCAGAGACTGCCCGTCCTATGGATCAGGCTTCCCATCCATGTGAAGTCGAGTTTGTCTATTACCTTGTTTAAGCACAACCTAGATCAGTGGATGGGGAATAGGAAATTTGCACTGGGCCTGGCACCCATGTCCCTTATGAACAGAGGTAGCTTATAAATGCCTTGCCTTCAATGTCCTATTCTGCTGCAGGACATCATTATTCTTTTGGGAAAACTTGGCTAGGCTTAGAAACACCCCACAGTTCATTGTCCAGCAACAGTCTATGAATCTATGAACCTATTTCTCTTTCTGCTGTATATGACACAGCAGCTGTACAGCTAATTCCTTGTTTATACATGATGAAGTGGAGGATACAGCACTACTGTCATAAATGGCCTTAGGCATAGGTCAACTAGGCAGATGCCTAAGGCACCACACTAGCAGGGGAGCTTTTCCAGTAATCTGGATGGTGTAGGTAGACTAGGATGAGTGCAATGAGTTGGGTTGGGGGTCATTGTGGAGACCTTTTGTTTAGGGCACCAGTTTATCAAAAGGCCATTTGTGACTACAGTCAGCTATCACACATATAATTCCCTCTATATACTTACCATATTCAATTACTACAGTGTATATGAATAGACCACAATGTATCTCAACTTAGCATGTTATCAACATTAATATCACACTTGCCCCCCCTTACATAGCTTACTGCTCAATTCCAGCAAAGTGTGACATTCTATAAGTGTGCTGATGTTATTCTCCAGTGAAACAGCTGTTCTGTGAATGTCTTGGTGTGAGTGCTCCTGTGGCATGTGCATTCAGTAGTGACTTGTATTGCACTGTGTCCCTATCATATCTGTTGTTAGCATGCCCATTTTTAGCTATAAACTTGGGTAAACAATTGGAAACAGGATTAATTATTATTCCACCAATATGGGCTTCTTTCTATTGAAAATACTTATTTGTGACATGATCACATTTAAATACATTAACTGAGTACATTTTCTCTGTTTACCCTCCCCTTGAACTTACATTTGCACTATTAAAATTGTATTCTGTGTACACACTTCCAGCTTCACGTCCCATGCATCTTACTTCCCATAATCAATTAGCCCTTACTTCATATAAGCTGTCTGCACATGCTTGCATAATATGTTAACCTACAGACAAGAACTTTTGTTTACAAGGTGTGCTCCTTCTTCCCCACACCATTTCATGGTCACAGACATGGCTGCTGCTGCTGGCCATAAAACAGTGCTTGGAACCATGTAAGCGCAATGAGCAGCATGCATATTTAATTGGAACTATGTACGCGCGATGAGCAGCATGCATGTTTAATGAGCACTGCTGCTCATCCAGCTAATGCACTATAATTGTGTAGGCATTCCTTGAAGCCGACACAATTTTTAATGACTCCCAGGGAAATTTTTGGTTCATTTTCATCTGGATAAAAAGTACCTTGCTATATCAGATCTTGACATTTCTAAAAAAATTTAATTGTTGATACATTTAAATCACATTTAGTGATATGGTTTAATTGTTGTGGCAGTTTGGAGTCTCCTGTATGATCTTTTTTTAATGTGCTAGAAACTATGGCATTAACATCTCCAATCAGACTGTAATTAGGAAATGAAAGTAATTCAATCTGGCATACCAAACATTTCTACAGACTACAATATGTACTAATTGTGGGGCACTGCAATAGTTTTTACAGAAGCAGTATGTGCTAATTATGAAGCATTGTATTAGTTTTCACAACCATTGTTGTAATAAAGAACAGCAGGTTATCTAGAAACTTCAAAGAAGAGTCAATAAAATGTCAGTTGCCAGTGAGTCATTTTGCAGTATTCCCTCCGTTAATGTCCAGAGGAAAAAAGAATGCAAATGGTAATTGTGTTGTTGGATATATGCCCAGAGTTAGCTTTTGTGGCTTAATGGCATCACTGAGTTTTAAGAGGTAAAATCTGTTAAGAAATGTGCACTGCAGATCAAAGGACAGCTTTTTAGAGACTGCTTTTTTTATTTGTCTTTTTAATTAGAGTTCACATTATAAACTTTAAATGGAAGGAGGTCCTGACAGATAAAACTGTGAGCAGGATACTTTTATTATTAGACTGTCTTTCTTTCTTTGCCTTCTTCATTGTTCTTTCAGCGTTCATAGTTACTGTGCTGTGCTACTGGGATTATTCAGAAACTCATAATGCAATGTACAACCCTGTTTCTATCAGGATTTTTCAGTGTGTCATGATCGAGTGTATCATGATGAAGCTGTAAAACTTTACCAGTCTGGCAGAATAATCCCTCATAAGAGTATGTCAGTCCACGTGTGCGGATAATGTAAATTAGCCATGCGCTTTGCCTCAAAGTCATACAGCATGTTCAAAATAGTATGTTGAAGGTATTCAAAGACAAGCTCTACTTTGCTATTTCAAAATAAAGCAGTGAAGACTGAGTGTGACAGTTCTATGGTGAATATTCATTGTTGCCTAAACAATGGGGCTACTGTCACAACAGCGGCCACTAGGTAAGTACTGTAAAGCTGTGTTCATTTATGTGCATGCGTGTGTGTGTGTGTGTGTGTGTGTGTGTGTGTGTGTGTGTGTGTGTGTGTGTGTGTGTGTGTGTGTGTGTGTGTGTGTGTGTGTGTGTGTGTGTGTGTGTGTGTGTGTGTGTGTGTGTGTGTGTGTGTGTGTGTGTGTGTGTGTGTGTGTGTGTGTGTGTGTGTGTGTGTGTGTGTGTGTGTGTGTGTGTGTGTGTGTGTGTGTGTGAGTGTGTTTGTGTGTGTTTGTGTGTGTGTGTGTGTGTGTGTGTGTGTGTGTGTGTGTGTGTGTGTGTGTGTGTGTGTGTGTGTGTGTGTGTGTGTGTGTGTGTGTGTGTGTGTGTGTGTGTGTGTGTGTGTGTGTGTGTGTGTGTGTGTGTGTGCGTGTGTGTGCGTGTGTGTGTGTGTGTGAATGTCTTTGGGTATAATTGTGACTGGTTCAGGAAATGCATAAAGCAGTTGGAATAATTACATTATATGTTAAATTCAGAGACATGCAAATAAGTTGCTAATGAGCTTTTGCTCTATGTGACTCCTGTGTGTCTGTGAATCATTTGCTGTGCAGCACTTACTGGAACACAACACTACAGTCTTAGGAACACCTGGTAGGTAAACTTTTTGACCTCCTACCCCATGTATTTTCCTTTATTAACATGCTGGAGGTGTAGACTAGGGTCAAAATTTAGTGCAAATGATTTGCTGAACCCATCTGGCTTGTCAAGACAAGTGACAAAATTAATTCTACTTGTTTATATTTTATATTATTATTATTAAATTAAATTAAACTTCTTTCTGTTTTAGAAGTTTAATTTAATTTAATAATAATAATATAAAATATAAAGAAGTAGAATGAATTTAAAATTAATTTAATATGTTTTATGTGAATTAAGTATGACTTTTAACATTTTTATGATTTTTTCATAATAATTATATGAGGGGGATGGGAGAGAATGTGTGATAGGTTAGCTGTCTGACATGTGATTAACTGATACTCCTATTTAAAATGTATGTACTAATTGTTTTTATAATGTACTGAGGAAGGGTGTTGACCCGAAAGTTCTGCAGAATAAACTTGTTCTTGTTTTTAGTGAAGGACTTGTCAAGACGTGTCAGCCTTATTGCACTGTTTTACCAGTGAATGCACTATATTGTTTTAATAAAAAGTGAAAACATTATCATGAATTATTACCCAGAGTCAGAATTAGAGATGCCATTTTACAAACATGGTGATTGGCTGATTGCTGTAGACTGGAATGAATTCCAACTAAAAAGTGGATTGTGTGTGCGTGTATTTGTGTGTGTGCGTGTGTAGTGGGGGAAGGTGCTAAAGAAACCATAAAGCATGGCCAGAGGAGCACACTTTTAAAACTAAAGAAAAACTGGCACAATTTGGCTGACACATGTGAGCACACAGTCTTCTCAAATCTAGGAAAAACTTCTACTCAGTCAATAAGGCCCATTTATTTTAATACGGTATAGTTGCACATTATGGCTTTACTGTTTCCAACATAACATCATTATGTGTGATAATGTTTTTTTTTTTTTTAACCGAAGTTGGAATGATCTCAAATTTATTATATATTGAGTCAAAATGGTGTGGAGGGTGTATAGGGCCTCACGTCTTGGTTGCAATGGGGAGCCTGACCTTCTGCAAAAACATTTCTTTCTTTTCATTATTCAGGAAAATGTTTTACACTGTCAGCATTGTGGAGTTAGTATTGTGTGCTAAGATGTTAGCATAGATGTATATTAGCCATTAATCATGCATATGACACTGATATTAGAGAAAAAAGAAAAAAGAATATAAGATGAACAGAGAGAGAGAAATGGGTGATATTGTACTGTACTGGCTCAGCAGAGGAGCAGTAGCAAGCTCCGCCCAAATCCCGCCCCTGCGGGTTGACGTGTTGCTGTTCTCATGAAAAACCAACACAACGTGATTTTCAAGCCAGAAAAGAATGTCAAAGGCGTGAATACTTTAACGCAATTTCCACGTCTTTTCTTGGCAATATTATACTGTACTGGCTCACCAGATGCGCAGTAGCAAGCTCCGCCCAAACCCCGCCCCAGCTGGTTGACGTCTTGCTGTTCTCATGAATAACCAACACAACATGATTTTCAAGCCAGAAAAGAATATCAAAGGTGTGAATATTTTAATGGGATTTCCACATCTTTTCTTTTATAGAAACAACAATTACATTTTTTCCCTTTGCTTTTACAGTGATATTGTAGTATACTGGCTCACCTTCAGTTTCAAGCAGGAGTGGGCATTGTGCGGATGATTGACAAGTGAACCTGAATATGAAATGAGGCATGATTGGCATGCCATGCATATTAGCCACTGACATCATGCATACAATGATTGTAGATGATCAGCATTGCAACAGGTTTGCCAGCAAATTATTAAAACAAGTTCATTGGAATGTTCCATAGTAAGAGCTGCTTAACTCAGCTGCTCATTTATATTCATTGTATGTATGATGTCAGGGGCTAATATGCATAGCATGCCAATTTCAAAATATACCCTTCCTTTTAGGGAAGAATTACTGTTATTGTTTCATGTAGCATTACACTACACTTGCTGGTATTAATGGAAAACACTGGGTCGTGTGTAGGCCAGAGTTGGTATATCCAAGTGGTGGTGGGGGGGTGAGGGCACAGCAACCCCCCCCCCACAAGGGGGTTCAGGGGGCTTGCCCCCTGCAAAAGCAAAGGGAAAAATGTAATTGCTGTTTCTATAAAAGAAAAGAGCGATATTGTAGTGTACTGGCTCACCTTCTGTTTTGCACAAGGTGGGCGTGGTCTGGATGATTGATGAGCGAACCTGAATATGAAATGAGGCATGATTGGCATGCCATGCATATTAGCCAATGACATCATGCATACAATGATTGTAGATGAGCAGCATTTGCAACAGGTTTGCTAACAGATTATTAAAACAAGTTCATCGGAACATTCCATAGTAAGAGCTGCTTAACTCAGCTGCTCATCTACATTTATTGTATGTATGATTCCAGGGGCTAATATGCATAGCATGCCAATTTCAAAATATACCCTTCCTTTTAGGGAAGAATTACCGTTATTGTTTCATGTAGCATTACACTACTCTTGCTGGTATTAATGGAAATCCCTGGGTTGTGTCTAAGCCGGAGTTGGTATATCCAAGTGGCAGGGGGTGTGGGGGGGTGCAACGCCCCCAGAAGTGGGGCAAAGAGAAAAATGTAATTGCTTTAATTTATACATCCTGTTCTGTGACCTACACAACTACTCTTTTGCATATACTCCCATATCCAGTACAACTGTGCAATACTACTTTATTGGAATAGCTGAAAATGCTACTGCTCACTTCAGAATTTTCGTGTAAAGCTTGGTGCTGTAAATTAATCATCACCAGTTTACAGATGCTCATAAACAATAAGGAAACATGCAAGTCTACTTTTTATTAAAAGGGTTACATTCTTGGGCATCATATTATATTGACATCATCATCAACCCCCCCCCCCTTTTTTCTCATTTTCTACATAGAGTCTGGGTGTCTCATCAACTGTTGCCATCTCTCTCAATTCAGTTTGACTCTTCTGCTTTCTTTGACAATCATGCCTCATTGTCACAGGTCCTCTCTCACACAATCCATCCATATTTTGCTTGACACCTTCATTTCCTCTTTCCTTCTTCCAGTCTGTTCCAAATCTTCATCAGGTTGTGCTCTGCTTTCCTGCAAATGTGCTGAACCACTATAATCTATTCCCTTTGACATTGGCAGCAATTAGAGCTACTTTGGATTATGCTCTATTGCCCTCATTTTTTTTATCTGTCCCACAGTGTGCATCCTACCACCCATCTCAGGCGCTTCACTGCCATCAGTTCTGGTCTCCTCAGCTGCTCTGCCTTCACTGTCCAGGATTCTGAACTATATAGTAGTTGTGATCACACCACTGAGTTGTGCACCTTACTTTTCAGCTTATTTGACATTTTTTCTGTATATACTGTTCCTGATCCTCTCTGCCAATTGGTTGCAGTATCTCTGATTCTAGCTTTAACCCCCTCGTTCATACTCCCCTTCTCCTCAACAACTCCTCCCACTATTTTCCCTTCTACTTTAATTCTCAATAACATCTGATTCTCCCATTTGCTGCCATTACAACTTTATTGTCTATACTCAGTTTAATCCCAAATACCTTTAGTTTTGCATTCCATTCCCCATGGTGAAGTTCTTGTTCAGTCTGCCTATAATGCCACATCATCTGCATACAGCAACTTTATTGATCTGTGCCCTACAACCTGTTTTCTAATGCAGTCCATCCAAGTAAAAACAGCAGTGGGCTCAGTGTTGAACCCTGATACACACACCCATTTCCACAGGGAACCCCTGTTTGGGTCCAAACAGTGTTCATACTAGTGCCATTGGGTCCTTGTACATAACTTGCTCTAACTTTATCAGTATTTCTGGGATATTGACCTGTTGCATAACTGCCCAAATCACCTTTCTTGGGACCTTGTCATATGTTTTCTCCAAGTCTAGTAATGCCCAGATGGACTCTTTCTTCTTCTATAACTTCTTCTCAACTATCTGTCTCATTGCAAACATTGGGTCATGTTTTCTGCAGCCTGATCTGAATCCAAACTGCTCATCTGCCATCTTACTTTCTACATATTTGTTTATCAGGCACCCTCTCCAGAACTTTCTTGCAGTGGGAAAGGAGTTTTATACAGCTATACTGCCCACAGTTGTGAATGTTACCCCCGTTCTTGTATACTGGCACTTATTCTACAGTCATCTGTGATATGTCTTTCTCTCTATACTGCAGTGAGTACCTTTAGGAGCCATTTCTCTCATAACTCACCAACATATTCATTATATCCGCCATGGCCTCGTCTGAACCTGCTGCATCCCCTAACTTCATCGTGTTCGTGTTAGTTCTGTTCTTACTTCTTCTCTGTTGGGCTCTTTCTCTTCTTTCATCATAAACTCCTATGAACCTATAAGCTGCTGGAAGTACTCCTTCCATCTGCCTTTGATAGCCTGTTGACTTGTGAGCAGGTTGCTGCTAGTATCCCTTATGAAAGGTGTCTGATGACTCTCTTCTTTATCTTTCTGTCTTTGCCTTGCAAGCTGATAGAGTTTCTTTCTAATGTCTGCTAAGTCACTTGCCAGAAGCTGGTAGACTGCCTCTGATGTCTTACTCTTTGCTATTGTAACTGCTCTCTTAGCCTCTTTGTTAGCTGTCCAGTACTCTTCCCTCTTAGCCTGGCCATTTTTTTTTTCTGTCGCCCTTGTTTTCTTACACTCATTCTTTCCTTTGATGACTTCATGGACTTCTGCATACCACCAACAGATTTCTTTATGTATCTTATTTCCATGCCTGGCTTGGCCGCATATCTGTTCTATAGTCCTCACTCATTATGTTTTGAGGAAATATCTTTCTTCTTCAATTTCACTTATTTCCTCTTTTTCCTAAGGTACTACAGCCCTGAGTATTTCCTAGATCTCTTGTGCTTCCTCTCAAGTCAACTTCCAGGTCTTCAGCCTTGTGTCTGCTAACCTTATATCGTTCTCTGACCACTGCTTGTAGCTAGCTGATTGTGGCAACCAGTGATTTATGCTGTGGGCCAACTGTTTTACAGGTGATAACTGTACAATTACTAATTCTACCCCAGTGTCCTTTTCTTTACTAGGAGGAAGTCTACCTGAGTTGCATATTGGCCACTCTTGTATGTGATCTTTTGACTGCTTCTCTTGTTGAACTGTGTGTTGGCCACCATCAAGCCATTTTCCAGACAGAAGTCTAAAATGGCCTCTCCATCTTTATTCCACTTGCTCCATCCATGTGAACCAAGACAGTCCTCGTAGCGTATACTGTCTGTCCTGACATTTGCCTTTAGGTACTCCATTATCAACACCAATTCATATTGTCCTGCTTTATCTAGTAGGTCCTGCAAATGGTGCCTGAATACAGCCTTTTCCTTGATATCACATTCTTGCTGCAGGGCACAGGCTGAGATTATGAATGCTGCCCTATCCTTATACTGTACTAATTGCCATGAGTCTATCACTAATTCCATTGCTGTGTTCAGAAGCCTCTCCCTCACCACAATATCCACACCATTTCTAGTCTGTCTTCCTCCTGAGGTGTAGAGTCTGTAGTTGTAGGCTGCATTGCCCTTCCATCTTGTCTCATGTATGCAGAAACTGTCCAGCCTCCTCCTTACCATCATGTCATCCACTTCTAAGCTCCATCCTGTTGGACAACCTATCCTTAGTTAATTTTTGGCAGATTGATAAATTTTATATCCAGCTTTCACTCAACACAGCTATCACAGTTAACCCTAACTGGGTAACAGGACACTGGCCAGCCAGTAGCATATTAACCCAGAGCTGCTGGGCTTTATGGCAGACGCACACTGACTAATATTGGTGCATAGACCCCTCACAGTATTAGAATGGGTCCTTGTGGTGTAGGTCAGAGTAGGCATGGTCTTCAACCTATTTGTCACCAGTAAATACCTAAGGTCATTTTTGATGACAGTAGTCAGCATGACCAAATCACCTAGGGCCATTTTTACAACAATAAGTGGCTAGCTCTGACATGTTGTGTGATCTGTGATACATTTTCTCTTATCTAGGGACACTGGGCACCACAGTTAATGACCAAAATGGTTGGTCTATACAACACTTTACTCAATAGGCAGCATAAAAAGTATGTGCTGCTGCCCACACCTCCATTCTTTGGTGAGTTTGAGGTGTAAACATTCTGCATGTTTTCAGGAGTTAGGAGGAACCCCAAAGAGACACAAGAAGAACATGCAAACTCTATATAGTCATTGGCCAGAGATCATGGGAGGCAAAAACCTTAAAGACTATGCCAACTGCATGCAGACTCATTTCACATTGACAATCTTAAATAAATAAATAAATACCTAACTTGTTTTTCTTTTTTAGGAATAGCTATAAACTAGTGAAGCCAAAAGTTAGTGTGTCAGTTGCTGGGGAGCATCCTACACATCTCTTCTAGGATGGCACTCTATATACTCTTGCTTTCCTTTAGGATAACCAGCCTTTGCTGTATGATGTTAAAACTTCTGAAACATCTGTGATATGAGTCTTGTCATGGGCCATATTTCCATTCTGAAATAAAAATGGCCATTGACTAGAAAACGTGAACACACTCACATTTCAGTCCATGGTCACAGACAACCATCCCTGTTTGCTATGCATGTTCATTGAGGTCCTATACTCTTTAATATTAAGATACGACAAAACACCCTAATACTGGGTGATTTCAACTACCCTGCCATTAACTGGGAAAACTACTCGGGTACCAACATCTTTTCCCAATGGTTCTTGGAATTCATAAATTCCAACACCCTGGATCAACTAATCCATTGTCCCACCAGAGTCTCCAATATCCTAGACCTGGTCACCAACATGGGAGATAGATTCTCTACACCAGTGGTCGCCCCCTCATTGGTCAGGTCTAACCATAAACAAATCACTCTTGACATCCACATCCCATCCCCACCCCCAGTAAGGAAACCTCTGTAAAAAAACTTCTCCAAAGCCAACTTCATGTTACTTAAGTCAGAAGTGACAAACTTCATGACACCCATGCAGACAGGAGCTGAAAGTTTGACTGTTGAATCCTACACTAAGGCACTGTACAAGCACATCCAGTCATGCATGAATCATGCCATCCCAAATAGAACCAAGATGCTCTGATCCAAAAAAAGGAAGCCAATCTGGTGGTCCCCTGCCATAAACAAACTATACAACAGAAGAAAGAAACTGTTGCAGAAAAGAGGAAAATCCCAAGATGCAAAAAACTCCCTTACCAGCCTCAGTAAGAAGCTGAGATCCCTCATAAAATCCTCCAAAGCTAGTTACGAAAATAAAACTGACAAAGATTCCAAAGACAACCACAAGGCATTCTATAGTTATG
Organism: Protopterus annectens; assembly: GCF_019279795.1. Classification (NCBI taxonomy): domain Eukaryota; kingdom Metazoa; phylum Chordata; order Ceratodontiformes; family Protopteridae; genus Protopterus; species Protopterus annectens. The sequence goes on from NC_056737.1 coordinate 1,463,821,155, forward strand.
CGAAGAATCTAAATGGCAATGTTTAGAAATGCTCTGAACTACAACAGAATGGCACTAAATATACTGATCCCAGGGATATTGCCAATATCTTGGCAGATCGATTTAGTGCCAACTTCACCCCTCTCTCACCCACTAAGGGCCCATCTCAATACAAAAAGATTGCCAAATTCCTGTAATCATGGCCACATAGGTAGAAATCAAACTGTGCAAAGCTAAGAATACAATATCCATGGGACCAAATGACATCCCTGGCTGTGTACTACATGAACTACAAAATGAACTGGCACCTCACCTAAGTGTCATGTTTAATCATAGCCTCACCGCAGGCTTCGTGCCCACTGAGTGGCGCACAGCTACAGTTATCCCACTCCACAAGGGGCGATCCACCTTGGATCCTGGGAACTACCGTCCCATCAGTCTGACGAGCCTGATAAGCAAGGGCATGGAATGCATTGTCATGGAATTTATAAACAAAGACATTGTCAACCTCCAAACACTGGACCCCACCCAGTTTGGGTTCGTGAAGGGCCGATCTTGTCTCCTGAACCTGATTGACTTCTTCGATTCAGTCTCCAGAGCTGTGGACAAGAGTAAGGTGGTCCACACAGCCTATCTGGACCTCGCCAAGGCCTTTGACACCATCCCCCACTCTGGAATCATAGATAAACTTACTAAGCTGGGCATAAATCCCTACGTCACTCGATAGGTTGCCAATTGGCTTACTGACAAAACCCAGACTGTAAAAGCAGCTGTCTCCAAATCCAGCTCCAGACAAGTGACAAATGGAGTACCTCAGGGTTCAGTCCTGGGACCGCTCTTGTTTGACATCTACTTCTCTGAAGTACGGGCCAACACTAAGGGACTCTGGCTAACAAAGTTTGCAGATAACTGCAAATTGGGAGCCATTATTGAATCCCCAAATGATGTGGATATTCTGCAAAAGGGCCTTACAGAAACAGATGATTGGGGCCACAGCCATGGGCTCAAGCTTAATGTCAAGAAATGTATAGTTATCCCCTTTGGGAAAAAAACATCTGCCCATGAATTACCACATAGGTGGCAGTACACTAAACATCGAAAATGTGATGAGAGACTTAGGGACACAGGTAAACAGTGGTCTCACCTTCGATAACCACATTGCCACAACAGTCAGGAAGTCCTTCTATGTAGCACACCTCATCATTAAGGGCTTTTCATACAGAAAAAAGGAGGCCATTGTCCCACTGTACTCATCCTTCATTAGACCCTTTAGGTATGTACCTCACAAGACATCTGCAACAGCTGGAAAGGCCACAGAAATACCTCACTAAAAGAATCACAGGCCTTAAGCAGATGCCCTATGCTGACCATCTAAAAAAACTCCAGCTATACTCTGTGGCATATCGTCTACTCAGAGACGATCTCTGCTTAACATACAAGGCCATGTCAAACTTTGAGCTGTTGGACATGCTCCACTTAAAGAAATCCCAATCCCTCAGAACCACTTGCTCCAGGGATCAAAACCTTGTCATCACAATTAACAAAACATGCTCGAGGGATAGGTTCCTGACCCAGGGACTCCCCATACTCTGGAATAGACTGCCCATACATGTCAAGCAGAGCACCTCCTTGGCCCTCTTCAAAAGGAACCTTGACGATTGGATAGGAGATAAGAAATTCAAACTGGGGATCACATCAGTCACCCTGCTAGACAGGGGTCCATGGAAGTAAATATTGTGGGATGAAATATCCAGGGAATTGTTATGGCTAGGCTTGTATAGGCCCTAGGGCCGATAGCCTAATACCAACCTATGAAACTATAATGTATGAGGCCAGGAGGGTGTGCCTGATGAGCACCTCTTCATCAAAGTTGCAGCAGGGACCTGCAAGATCATATTAGACCAAATGCAGCTTCTGTGAAGTACAAGCAGCAGTAGTGCTCAACCACTGAGCACAAACCTTGAGGGTTCTCAGAGAAAACCTGCACTAACTTTTTGGTCATAAGACTTGTCTGCTGATCTACATTTTTTGTACCCAAGGATACGTATATGCATTGAAGATATTTGTGATAGGCAGGAAGGGAAGTATAATTAAGGTCGGAGGATAAAGAAGGTAGTAGGGCCTTAGAAACAAACATATAATATTGACTAGATGAAGGGAGCTTGAACCCTCATCTCCTTCACTTACACTCATGAAATCACTGAGCAATGGTAGAAAGCAGACTAAAGGTGTCAGTGCAGCACATAGCAGGTGCTTGTTACACATTTGCAGAATGCAGCACAAAAAACACAAATAAGAATTCAGCCATGAGGGGTTTTAAACCCCCAGATCTCTTTACTTACACTCTGCAAAGCACAGCATTTATAGACAGAGCCAGGATAGCAGTCAAACTAAAGGCATAAGCTTTATTTATGTTTTACATGTAGACTGTTATGCTATGATGCTTACCTCATTTGCGTAACTGATGGCAACTGAGACCAATATATGAAGAAGATGGCAGTGGATGTGCCTAATCATTGCTATATAACAACCAGTGCCGGTCCTCATCAGTTGTACACTGGCATTTCTTGACTAGATTAAAAGTTGCAAATGGGAGTATAGGAAAAAGATGAAAAGGGGAAGTAAGCAGAGCGAGTAGAAGAGAAGTTCAATAACTAAGAAATGCACATGACAGAGCTGGAGAAGGTGGGTTTCTAACATTTCTTTGTTGGACAGGTGCCCTTTTTATATGCATAAAGAAAAGGAAAGGTAGGAAGGAGGAAAAAGGATGTAATAGCAAGGTAAGACAATTAGGTGAGGCAGAAGGGGAGGGCAGATGCAACTAATAGGCTGTGTTGAAAAACAATGAGGAAAGAGGAACACATTGATGAAGGAGACATTAGACAGAGGAAAAACAATGGCCAGGGAAGTGCTAGACAGCCAACAGACGTGAGCATGCACACAAAAGGGAGGAGAACACCAGACTGAAGGATAGGATGAGGTATTTGCAGTTGCAGACTTTGCCAACTAAGACTCAGTGAGATATTACTCATCACCCTAGGTAGCATGATCACTGGACCGTCTTACAGATAGTGGAGGCAGTGCAGTACAGGGATGATACTTAAGGAGTTGCCAGAGGAGGTTATCCATTTGGCCAGTCTGGGCATCCATCCTCCTGCTATCTCCTCCCACTATATCTTCCAGTTGGTGATCAGTGGCAGAGGTATCATCTCCATTTACACTGCTGCCGTTGAGTACAAATGTACCAGCATCCAGTGTAGGACTGCTAGAAGTGGATGCTACAGTTTGGTCAAGAGATGTGAAGGCAGTTGTGGCAGGCTGAGTCCCAGATATGCTGTGTGCTTTTGGTGGTGTTAGTGGTGTTGGTGCTGCTGCTGCCACCTGTGGGGAGCCAGCAGGTCTTGCTAGCAAGATGGTTGCTGGCTGTTATGCTGCTGCTGCTTATGAAAGAAAAACTAAATGGAGAGAGAGAGACAAAATAATTAAATGAATATATGTAAAAGAGAGAGCGAAAGAGAGAGAGAGAGAGAGAGAGACAGAGAAAGAGAGGACAGTAGAAAATTGTGTGGATATAAATGCAATGCAAAATTGAAGCTCTTACGTATGTTGAGTATGACACACTTAAGCATAATATCATTGATGCCTTGGTGGGCCAAAAAGCACTTCTTAATTTAACAAGTGTGTTAGTATATACAGTACACCTGAGAGGGCAAACTGAACAAACATCCTTCATTACCTGCATTATGACACATGTAAAATTAATGAGATGAGCTACTTAGGTAAACCAACAGGTGTATCTAATCCAAGATTCAGTAATGATGTCTGAGAAAAATGTACATAGACAGGAGAGGAAAATGTCAGCTGACCTATGAGCACAGTGTCAGTGTGCCTCCAAGGAAAATGGCAGGGACATGACACTTTGTCCAATGCAAGCATGATCAGCTAACCTCAAAAATGCCTTTAAAATTTAGGTTAGCCATCTGCTAACCAGTAAGCTTCAAAACATAGGGGAAAAAACAAACAAATAAATATTTAGAAACTTACCTGCGAAGTGTGGATGACTTTCCTGATGAAACTCCAGTACAGCAGGCTGCAAAGAAGAGAAAACATACATTATCAAAAGGAAATACAGGATGGAAAATGAAACAGAAACCATGGACATACAAACATCTAAATCTAAATTTTCAGAGATAACCACTCCAGAAAAATAAATTATTTCTGAACGACCGAGACCTGCCAAATAACCGGAAGGCCAAAAGGGTACACACAAACTGAAAATGTACCATTTTCTGGGCTTGGAAGACTTCTAAATGGTGCTATGACAATTACAAAGAGTGATTCAACAATTATCAGATCACCTGCAGACTTTGGGAAACACATTGAACTGAATAGCGGGCAGACTAGAAAAAACTAACTAAACACTAGATAGAAAATGAAATAAAAAGCAATCAGATACAAGAAACATCACAATCCAACAGTAAAACTATTAAAGAACTACAACAAAAAATCCTAGACCCGGAAGCAAGAAGTAGAAGAAATAACATTTTGATATGAGGGATACCTGAAAAGTACAAACAAACAAAACTAACTGAAGTTTTACACCAAATTGTCACCTGTCTCCTAGATAACCAGGCAGAATCTAACCAGATTACCATTGAAAGAGCACACTGTGTACTTAGAGCAGCATAAACACAGGATAAACCGAGACAAGTATACATGAGAGTCCTAAATTACCAAGATGCTTTTAAAATTCTAACAGCTGCTAAAAAGAAAAAAAAAAACATTAACATGGAACAATAATTAGATTATTTTTTCCCAGGATTTATCATATCAAATTAAACAAGATCAATAGAAACTATCACCATTTTGTGCACTTTAAATCATGAAAAGGATCAAATTCTAAATGAGATACCCCTCTAACTTAGTATTCAGTGAGAAAGGAAATACCCAGTCAAGTCACCTAAAGAAGCAAAGCAAGCCTTTATAAATGCCTTTAACAAAATGCCCTAATAAAGATTTTGCCTTTATAAATGCTTTTAACAAAATGCCCTAGTAACGATGGACTGTTAAAGTATTATAGCAAGACCATATATGAAATACCAGTGGACATACTGGAAGAAGTTGTAACCAAGATTTGTTAACTAAATAACTGTAATTTTGGGACAAAATAATGGTATAAATGCAATGTGTCTGGTATTTGAGTTTTTTCTATGCTGCTTTAACATTATTAACAGCCATGAGGTCTCCTGGGTCCTGTTTATACTGAACAGAATTTATACAGTGCACTTTCTGCCATTTTTTCACAAGGAAGTCACAAAGTCAAAAGTGGTTTCATGTAACTTAGCTATTTCCTATGAGAAAAAAAGCATTAACATTGATCTTTTCTTTCAAATTGTAAATTATTTTTCATTTATAACGTCTTTATTGTTTTTATAATCTAGATAAGAAAACCACAATGTTAAACATGTACTGTTGTACTAAAAATGATTTTACTTATTTATAGTTAACTTGTTCAAATTTAAACAATGATTGAAAAATATTTCTGCTGTCTTTTTACACACTACAAGTTTACTTTTCATTGTGGGGCTACGCAACTAGTATTGCAGAGTTATGGGGAAGCTATGCTAGTTTTAATTTGCTTACAAATATTTATTATATTAAACATCAGGGTGAAAATGTTAAGGCATGAAGAACATCTGTGGATGCAAGATTGTGATGCTGTTTAGTTGCATGGTTCTTTACGCATTATTAGATTATTCTCTTCCTGGCACCTTTGGAGTGTGGTTAGGCACAGGATAATAGCAGGAAGAGTTGAGTGCAGTGTGTCATTTTTCTTTCCTTTGAATTTATCTGATAAAAGTGGAACATATGGTCTGACGAAACACTATTTCTCCATCCCTTTTATACTTTTAATGGGAGTGTTGATGTGGACAATTGATTCATGGAATGTGAAAGGCATACAAATGAAAAAGAAAAGAAGCTTATTTTTTTTTCACTTAGCATTCAGATCAAAAGCTGAAATAATATTTGTTCAAGAGACCCATATAATGTTGGGTCAATAGACTCAAGAGTTTAGTAAAAAATGTATTGGGGCTGTAATTGAATCAGGTACTATGTCAAACAGTACAGGAGTAGCAATTTTACTCAAAAAATCTTTAAAGGATAAAATATTACAGTATAACTCAGATAAGGAAGGGATTATATAGTTCTAAAAATAAATTTTCCAATAAACCTATACTATTATGAACATTTATGCACCTTGCACCAAACAACATGAGTTTATAATGTCAATGTATAAAATACTAAATCAATTCCCTAATTATTATTATATTATAGGGGGAGACTGAAATGCACTTAATTACCCTATGTCTGACAGGACAGTAAAAGTAAAATATACAATATTCATGCTTCAATAGCAGTCTTGAGCTTAAAAATCAATTTTAATTTATTTAACCCCCTTCAATTTTTCAGATGAGAAATGAAGCATCAGAGAAATGTATGTTCTACTCACATTGTTATAAGACTTGGGTGAGGTTGGACTTCTTGATTTCAGAAATATTTTTGAGATCCAATATTGACTTTCACATATGACCATGATTCTTTTCGGGTCTATATCAGTTCCGTGAAAATCCATTTCAACCAATACCAAAAGAGTGACACGTATTAATCGAACCGTGAATAGACTGAATGCACTAAACCACGAAATTTAAAACATCAAACGGTTATAGTCAGCTAACCCCACCACCCACTACATACTACCTACCCAAACAAAATAAATAAAACACATACATACACTAACCAAACCCTATACCTAACCCTAAAGTAAAGCACCAAAACCCAACTTCTAACACTACACTAAACCCCACATACATAACTACTATGGAGATATACCCTAACAAAATAAATAATACACATAAATGCAAATACAAAATATAAAAAAACACATAATACATAATACATAATACATTTAATAACACCCTACTTCTAGCACTACACTAAATCTTACATACATTACCTATCTATACACTTACATTAACCCACACCCTACCCTAAGGTACATAACTATCGCATACTTACCTTACGGAGCTATACCACAGATATGCCAACCAAAACACTTCGCCATTTTGGATTTCGCTTTTTTGGATGTTTGTCGTCTACGTAGTTCATGCAATATGTGTCGATCATTTCGTATTCACAGAAACGGCATTTCAATCGTCTGATAGGGACCCATTCTTTTCAGATCATTCTGGAATTATACTTGCTGTTAACTGGACCAGTACACTGAATATCAATAGATGAGGCTATAAGTGGGCTCTTAATGCTACATTACTTCAGAAAAAAGATATTGTTAATGAAATTAATGAGGTACTTGATTAGTTTACGAACAACCCTTCTAGTTCCCATATTCCTTTTTTATATAATGAACTGCTGCTAAGGCCCAGATCAGGGGTATACTTATTCACAAAGGATCTCACTATAAAAAATAAAAAATTGAAGGGAAAAATTGTTGAACTTGAAAAGGAACTTTATTGAAACTACAGTTCAAAGATAAAAAGAGAAAAAAGTGATCTCCAGAAAGTACTTTACTTATTATATATGAAACAAGTATCATTTAATGAAATGAAAATGCTAGCTAGATATTCTGAATGGATACAAATTACATCAAAAATACTAGCATGAATGATAAAATTAATAAAGTTTCTCCATTAGTAACTGAAAATATATACCAAAACAAAACTTACAATTCAAATATCAGGATTACTCAACTCTTTGAACAAATTTATTCCCAAACATATGGCCAGCAAAACTCGTCATTTACACTACAAGAAAATTAACAATTTTTAAATCAGTTAGATTTTCCTAAACTTAACCGAAGTCGACAGAACCTACTTTCAGCACCTTTTCACCTTACAAGAAATCCTATACATAATAAACAGTCTTAAGATGGGCGATGGGGAAAGCACCTGGACCTGATCACTATGCAGCAGTGCTTTATAAAACTTTTAGTCAAAAAAATCTCAAAAAATCCTGTTATGTATATTCAATTACATTAAAGAATATGGGATAAG